>NC_091457.1:17973218-18288900 GCF_027789765.1 Dendropsophus ebraccatus | reverse complement strand
TCTATGGAGATGCGTGCCGCCATGAGCGGGTACCCGCACAGATTCTGTAGTGTGAAGCCACTATAAATGTTTAAATCTTTGTTGGATTTTACTGATAGAGCCATGCAGTCTTCCAGTACTTATCAGCTGCACAGCCAAATGTTCATATGTTCCCTATAGAGTAAGCTGCTTCCTGCTTTGGCATTGGCTTATCCCTCTGAGAACAAGTGCATTGGGCAATGAAAATCTATCTGGATTATCAGGAGGCCTTGATGCACCTTATACTGTCGGCCTCAGTATAACATATATGAGAACATTATACTGGGCATGCCATGTCCCATACATAATAGCGGTGTCTACCTATATATATAAAAGGACTATTCTCACACTTTTTTGCTGGGGTATTTTACATATCCAACATTGTGGTTAAAGGGATTCAAAAAATTCTATTGAGTGTAATGGGGAAATTCTATGTCATAGGAATATGCAAAAAAAAAGTTTTCCATAGAAGTTATTATAAGAACATTTCCCAATGGTTACATAACATGTATATAACTATATAAGATTGCCGGCCCATGTGAGCATAGCCTGGAGGGATAATTCTGGGGAAAGAGACTCTACCCATGAAGAGAAGCCATACCCCCCTTCTGATGTTCCTCAGCAGTATACATACGTATATACATAGACAGGAGAGCGTTGTGTCCTTACCGCACATTAAGAGATCAGTTACATTTACTAAATGTCGCAAGTGTGAAAAAGAGGAAATCCTGTTCCCTTGCAGAAGTCCACATAAGTTCGTGACAAGTTCAATGTTCCAGTATAGAAGAATGAAGAACGTAGCGTGACTCTTTCTGCGGTGGAGCTATTCTGCATCATTTTCCAAGGGAACATTGCAATAATGCAGGATTGCCCTAGAGCATCCCTACCAAGTGGACTCCCATAAGGAATACCAGGACCTTCTGTGGTATACAGTGGAACCAACTAGACTCCATTGGAGAGGGGCTTAGGGGCCTATTCCAACGATGTCATGTCATCGGCTGATCGGTTATTTAGGTTCAAACCGACTGCGCATCGCTGCGTGGAATAGCGATGTGCGGTGGGCGACCAATGATCTCACAACCACCATACATGACCTACACATGTTGCAGGTCTTCTCCTGCGCTCCTTCTTCCTCCTGATCCCACGTGCAGCAGCAGCTTCAGTGCGGCCTGTCTTAGCTGACGGACAGCTCAGCCAGTGGTGTCCCTGCAGCTCTCACTAAACGATTATCGGGCCGTGGAATAGGCCCAGTAAACGAGCGCCGATCTAGCAGATTGGCACTCGTTTACATTATTGATCGGGCCCCCATCGGCCCGTGGAATAGGACCCTTAGGGTCCTATTACACCAACAGATTATCTGACAGATTTTTGGGAGCCAAAACCAGGAGTGGACTATACACAGAGAACAGGTAACAATGGAAAGACTGAGATTCCTCGTCTTTTCAAATCCACTCCTGGCTTTGGCTTGCAAAAATCTGTCAGATAATCTGTTGGTGTAATAGGGCCCTTAGTGTTGAGCGAACTTGCCGAACTGTTTGGGTTTGGCATTTGACTCCTGGTGGTTGCTGAAGTTGGATACCAACCAACTTTTCGAGCTGCCCGGGAATTAAAGGATTTTCATGCCTGACCCTATTGCTCTCAGAGGAATAAGCTGGTGCCAGAGCACTCTGGGGGTGACTTACCCCTCCCCATAGAGGAAACCTGAATGTTAAGGCCCATTTTAAAATGCTGACTATTGGCAATGAGCATTCCTTAAAACATGGGTCTTCAAACTGCAGCCCTCCAGCTGTTGCAAAACCACAACTCCCATCATGCCTGGACAGCTAAATCTTTGGATTTGGCTGTCCAGGCATGATGGGAATTGTAGTTTTGCAACAGCTGGAGGGCCGCAGTTTGGAGACCCATGCCTTAAAACATGACTTGGGGTACTGCAGATTACGGAGGGGGGGGGGGGGGAATGAGATACTGGAGACCACCCACCATATCTCTTTAATTCTCCCCATCCTCCATCAATAAGGACACCAGACGCTCACTTTATGATGGAGAAATGGCCACAGCAGCCTCTTTATTAAATAAATGACATACAGGTAAGAACATATAAATATTCACCAATACAATTCCATATACAGTATATATAACATATAACAAGCTTTATACCCTTAAACAGTGCATCTCGCCTTACACGTTATGGCTATGTTCACATGGCGTAAGAGACCGGCCATTCCGTGTCTCTGCAAAGATCATCCTGCCCGGTACTGCAGTAACGGCGGGATGATCTTTCCCATCGCAGAGTTCTGATGCGGGCGCATGAGAGCGCGTCCGCATCACAACTCCCCACAGCACAGTGGCTGCAGCTGCTCGCTTCAAAGTGAGCACTGACATGGTTTCCTACGGCCACTTTTCGTTGAATAGCGGTCGCAGGAAAATGACATGTCAGTTGTTTGCGGCGCAGCTAGGGGTCCCGGCCGGAGCTATCGGCAACAACGGCCATATAAATACGAAAAAATACGTTGTGTGAACATAGCCTATAAGTGTAGCCTGGAAAATCACATGATCATGATGACACTGAAGTGTTTACCCAATGAATCTTAAAGGTGTTGTCCAGCAGAAATCTTTTTCTATCAAATCAACTGGTTTCAGAAAGTTATATAGATTTGTAATTTACTTCTATTTAAAAATCTCAAGTCTTCCAGTACTTATCAGCTGCTGTATGTCCTGTGGGAAATGTTTTCTTTTCAGTCTGACACAGTTCTCTCTGCTGCCACCTCTGTCCGAGACAGGAACCGGTTCAGAGAAGTAGCAAATCCCCCATAGAAAACCTCTTCTGTCTTGGACAGAGGTGGCAGCAGAGAGCACTGTGTTAGACCGAAAAGAAAACATCATTTCCTGCAGGACATACAGCTGCTGATAAGTATGGGAAGAATTGAGATTTTAAAATAGAAGTAAATTACAAATCTATATAATTTTCTGAAACCATTTGATTTGAAAGAAAAAGATTTTTGCTGGACAACCCCTTTAAAATTGATGAGGTCAGGTGATTATAATTAGGGGGGGGGGGCACTTTAAGAAATTTCCGTCTCTATGTTGCTTCCCCGAATCCCATGTGTACGGTAGTAAATAAATCTGTAGCATGCTATAGGGACATACCATGAGCAGAATATTTCGAGGATTCGTGATGTGATCATGGGAAGCGGACGTCGCTGGTGGGATCGAGGGATTTTTTTTTAATTGAAGCAAGACTTCAGCATAGATGAGGCAGCACAGACAAGAATTCTGGGGTCGTTTTTCTTGCCAAACACAGTCCCATCATTTCTTCTCAGACACCGCATCTGAATTTGTTTAAAACATGTTTTACTTAACAAGGCTGTTCTTAAGAAAGCGCCAATTACATGGCGTTTGGCTCAAGCACCGGGAAGAAAATGAACAGCATTCATGTAATAAGCTGGATTAGCTGTGGCAGGCACTCTCCGAACTCCCTCAAAGAAGTTATAAAAAAAAAAAACTTCCTCTCTCCCCCGATGCTCTGCGGGGACCGAGCAGCTGAATGAGATCCAACATAGATCCACATGTGAAGGAGAAATCCAACCACCCAGACACCGGCAGACTGAGGTCACAGAGGGATATTAGAAGATTAGAATGGGTTCCAGAGGGTTAAAGGGTTTGTCCTAAATATGAAAAAGAACAAAAAAAAAGTATGCTTTTTTTTTTATTTTTCAGAAATAGCGCCACCCTTGTCTATAGGCTATGTCTGGTATTACAGCTCATTACCATTTTCCCTGCAATACCCCTATATAACTCATGGATAAGGGTGGCGCTGTTTCTGGGAAAAGATCTATCTTTTTTGAATCAATATATCTGTTGGGCAGCACTTCCTGTTACAGTGGCCCAGAAATATCTTAAAGTGACTGTACCACCAGGCCCAGGCTGAAGCACTGGAGGCGGCCGACCCACCCTTAGTGGGAGGAAACCCCAGCCCCTCTATGATAGGGTTCCATTGATTCTAATGGAGTCACGTCATGGAGGGGCTGGGGTGGCCTGCCTCCAGTGCTTCAGCCTGGGCCTGGTGGTACAGTCACTTTAAGTATTGGCTTTCTAAACTCTTAAAGTGGTACTCGGAAGAAAAAAAAAATAAATCAACTGGTATCAGAAAGTTAGACAAATTTGTCAATTACTTTCGTTTAAAAATCTCAAATCTTCCAGTACATATCAGCTGCTGCAGGAAGTGGTGTATTCGTTCCAATCTGACACAGTGCTCTCTGCTGCCACCCTGTCCATATCAGGAACTGTCCAGAGCAGCAGCAAATCCTCATAGAAAACTTCTACTGCTCTGGACAGTTCCTGACATGGACAGAGGAGGCAGCAGAGAGCACTGTGTCAGACTGGAAAGAATACACCACTTCCTGCAGGACATACAGCAGCTGATAGGTATGGGAAGACCTTCGATTTTTACATTTTACTTAATTACAAATCTTTATAACTTTCTGAAACCATATGATTTGAAAGATTTTTATTTTTTTGCTGGAGTACCCCTTTAATTTTGCAGGTCTGCTAAAAGACTATATACTCTTAGAAAATTGACTGATTGTAGTCGCTAGTCGGCTATCCCAATCCATTTATCTCTATGGGCTCATATGACATGACTTCATAATTCTTGCTATGATGGCTGAAGCTACATTAAGAGGGAGATTTATCAAACATGGTGTAAAGTTAAACTGGCCCAGTTGCCCCTAACAACCAATCAGATTCCACCTTTCATTGTCCAAAGAGTCTGTGAGGAATGAAAGGTGGAATCTGATTGGTTGCTAGGGGCAACTGAGCCAGTTTCACTTTACACCATGTTTGATAAATCTCGCCCTAAGTGTCTATGGTGCTCTGGTACGGAATAGCTGAGCTGGAACAGTTGCAAGGTCGCAGCTAGCACAGTAGAGCTGTGTTGTCTAATTTAAAGGAGCACACCTATTTCGAACACTTTAAATTCGAATGCATCTGTCAATATACTCAAAGCGGAGTGAAGGACTACAACTCCCAGCGGCGTCCACAGCAGCTCTATCTGGATTAGAACTAAGCTGGCTAATGAGAGTTGAATTTGCTATCAGCTGCGGATAATCTGCACTGAGCGGCCAGGGCTTCCTATTTGTTCAGGCTGCAAATAGCTCAGCCAATCAGCTGCCGCCTCAGCCCGGCCATTCATAAAAGCCAGCATGGCACTGAGCTAGTTATGTGAGGAGGAAGTAGGACAAAGGCTTGTGTTATCAGTCAGCCATCAAAGCTTCATTGAGACATTCTTGCAGGGTTAACCCCTTCCCTGACTGATAGCGTTTAACCCATTCAGTGCAATGGGCCTATCTGGTGCAAAAAGCCTTTCCTAATCTAAGTCATATGTTTGTGCAATGCAATGGACTTTCCCGGGGCGAGCATCTGACTCCGATTAAATCTGTCCGGTTGATGATGATGATCCACAATTATGCTGCGTTTACACGGAAAGATTATCGTTCGAATTTGCACGATAACGATCGAATCGTACGTGTAAACGCAGCGAACGATCAAACGACGAGCCAGAAATCGTTCATTTTGATCTTACAACATGTTTCTAAATCGTCGTTCGCAAGAAATTCGCAGATCGTTCCGTGTAAACAGTCGTTCACTGATTTTACCTATGTGCGAGATGGGCTTAAGCGATCGCAAAACGATTTTTCCGTACGATATATCGTTCCGTCTAAACGCTGATCGTTATAAAAAAAAAATCGTTACTTCGAAAACGTTAATCGTGCGATCGGGCGAATTATCGCTCCGTATAAACAAAGCATAAGATGTAACTTGCATTGATTGAAATTGCGCTATTCCGCACGGGAATGCCTCACAATAAATGAACCCAGCAATGTGGCCACCCACATCTTGCAGAACTTTTGATATATTGGGGTTTTGGGGGGGGGGGGGGTGTAGAAGTTTTTCCGCTCCTGCTTTAACGTTTTTGGGTTTTTTTGTAATTACTTTGTGGTGTTTTGCCTCCCATAGATTTTTATAGGACGAAAACAAAAACAAAGAAAAAAGACGTGTAAGGGTCCGTTCATACAACAGAATCAGCATAGAAATTCCATAGTATGAACGGATCCTGACCTGTTCCCTGTTTATAGTCTATTCCTGGCTTTGGCTTCATAAATCTGTCAGATAATCTGTCTGTGTAAAGGCACCCTATGGCCTATGGCTGTATTCATGTTTTCCAGGCAGCGTTAGGGCTGCATCCAACTTCTTCAGCCACGGGTAATCAAAGGCTGCACGCTCGGATTCAGACAAACTCAAGCATGCTCGAGGCTCGCTCATCTCTACCAAACAGCCATTGAAAAGGTCCATCCATTATGTCTGGACTATGTTCCGGGGGCATACTGTAGCTCTATACCCCTATTGTGCCAAGAGGCCAAAAAAAGAGTCCTTTAACCCCTAGACGACCCAGGACGTAGAGTTACGTCGTGGAAGTCTGTCACCAGACGACCCTGGACGTAACTGGACGTCCTGGGTGGTTCTCCCGCTATGAAGCGCGCTCCGGAGCGGAGCGCGCTTCATAGGTGGTGGGGGCCGGCTGCAGCGTGTCATTAACCCCTTAAACGCCGCGATCGCGGCACGACGGCGGCGTTTAAGTGTAAGTGACAGGGGGAGTCCCCTGTCACTTACCGATCGGGACCCCTGCAGTGTGACTGCGGGGGTCCCGATCGTTGAAACGGACCGCCGGAGGTCTCTCACCTGCCTCCGTGCGGTCCGATCAGCGATCTGCTACACTGAGCCTGCACAGGCAGGCTCAATGAGCAGAGCGCCGATAACACTGATCAATGCTAGGCCTATGGCATAGCAATGATCAGTGTAAAAATCCAAGTACTGTATGTAAAAGTCCCCCAAAGGGACTTCAAATGTGTAAAAAAAAAAAAAAAGTTCAAAACACTATTACACTACCCCAAAACCCCTCCCCCAATAAAAGTTGAAATAACTCCCCTATCCCATTATATAAATAAAACATAAAATAAATAAATAGATAAACATATAATATACCGTAGCGTGCGTAATTGTCCGATCTATTAAAATATAACAAGCGTCATTGTGATCGGTGAACGGCGTAGTTGAAAAGAGGGAAAAAAGTGCGCGGATTACCGATTTTATGTTACATTATATATAAAAAAAAATCAATAAAAAGTGATCAAAACGTCCGATCTTCACAAATATGGTATTAATAAAAACTAGAGATCATGGCGGAAAAAATGACACCCCATACAGCCCAGTAGGTGTAAAAATAAAACCGTTATAAGCGTCACAATAGGCCCATTTTATTAATATTTAATTGCCAAAAAAAAGGATTTCATAAAAAAAATACATATATAACATTAGAGAATCTGTGTAACCTGCACATGGTTGTGTTCGGACTGACCTATAGAATAATTGTATCATGTCGCTTTTATCGTATAGTGCATTACGTAGACACAGGAACCCCCCAAACGTTACCATATTGCATTCTTTTTTACGATTTCACCAATTTATATCTTCATAAATAATATATTTGGGATTCCGTCATACATGTTATGGTAAAATGAATGACGCCATTACAAAGTACAACTATTCCTGTAAAAAACAAGCACTTACATGGCCTGGAAAGTGCTGGAGCTCTTAGAAGGGGGGGGGGGGGGGGGGGGGGGGGGGAACGAAAACACTAAGATCAAAATTTGCGCGGTCCACTGGGTCATTTTGGGCCTGGTCCTCAAAGGGTTAAAGGGGTTCTCTGAGTAAAACTTGCTTGTCCTGTGGATACAGGACAAGTAATGGTCCCTTTAAAAGGAGCGATAATTTGCACAATCGAACGATTAACGATTTCAAAGTAAGGGCCCTTTTACACAGAAAGATTATGTGACAGATTATCTGCCAAAGATTTGAAGCCAAAACCAGGAACAGACTATAAACAGAGATCAGGTCATATAGGAAAGCCTGAGATTTCTCCTCTTTTCAAATCCAGTCCTGGCTTTGGCTTCAAATCTTTGGCAGATAATCTGTCAGATAATCTTTCTGTGTAAAAGGGCCCTTACTATGTGTTTTTTATAACGATCAGTGTTTAGATGCAACGATAAATCGTTCGAAAAAATCGTTATTACGATCGTTTTAAGATCGCTTTAGCCCATCTCACACTTTATGCTGCATTTACACGGAGCGATAATTCGCTCAATTGATCGTTTAACAATTTTGAAGCAACAATTTGTTTTTCATAATGATCAGCATTTATGCTGCGTTTACACGGAACGATTATCGTTCGAATTTGCACGATAACGATCGAATTTGAACGATAATCGTACATGTAAACGCAGCAAACGATCAAACGACGAGCGAGAAATCGTTCATTTTGATCTTTCAACAACTTCTCAAATCGTCGTTGATCGTTCGCAAAAAATTCGCGAATCGTTCCGTGTGAACAGTTGTTCGCCGATATAACCAATGTGTGAGATAGGCTTTAAGCGATCGCAAAACGTTAGAAAAATCGTTATTGCGATCGTTTTTAACATCGCTTAAGCCCATCTTTTACATAGGGTGAATCTTTGAAAGACTGTTTACACGAAACGATCTGCGAATTTTTAGCGAATGATGAACAACGATTTGAGTACATCTTGAAAGATCAAAATGAACGATTTTTCGCTCGTCGCTTGATCGTTTGCTGTGTTTACACGGAACAATTATCGCTCAAAATGCGATCTTTATTGCGAAAATTTGAACGATAATCGCTCCGTGATCTGGAGATCTCTTACAGGACCAGTCTTTGATGAATATAAATAAAGCTTTATGGAAAAAAAAGTGTACCACATTTCTCAGACTATCTTGTTGCCCATAGCAACCAATCACAGCATAGCTTTCATTTTACAAACGCACTCAATGAAATACAACCTGAGCTGTGATTGGCTGTGATTGGTTGCTATGGACAACAGAGAGTTTGCCTTCTAAAATCTCTTCTTTATGTTTCAATAATTTATCATCTACTCTAGTTGTGACTTAGGTTGGTGGGCGGCTGAATTTAGCTGCCCCGACCACCTCTGACAGCCAAACACAGGCCAGTCAGCCATGTTTACGAGCTCACCACTAGCTGCTATGTATTTTCATTTCCTATTTCTCTCATGGCCACCAGGGGCAGTGTTTCACTAGACTCTGTATACATCTATGCAGTATGGTTTCATGTACAGAACAAACTACATGTCTTCTGCTTTATTTAATTTTTTTTTTACATTTTTAGACAATGTTAGGGTAGTATCACGACGCGTTTTTTGCAGTGCATTTAACATAAAAAAAAAAATGCAAAAACAAATGCAATTGAGTGCATCAGTTTTTATATTGACTTACAATTAAATGTCCTACTGACTCCCACCATACAGGATGGGACTTAAAGGGGTTGTCCAGCATTAGAAAAACATGACCACACTCTTTTCTAGAAACAAACCCACTCTTGTTCTCCGTTTGGGTGGGGTATTGCAGCTCCGTTCCTTAGAAATGAATGGAGTTGAGTTGTAATACCACACACAACCTGAGGACAGGGGTGGCGTTGTTTTTCTAGTCTTGAATAATCCCATAATATGACTGTATATTTTTGTCTCAAGTCCCAGCCCGACCATAGGTCTGATGATTCGGACTGACAGCTGTGGCGGCAACATGGACGCATGTACATCCCTTATCCAACCTTTGCCCCTACACCTCTGTTTCCACTCCATTGCTAATGAATGCAGGTCCAGATCAATGATCTAGAGCCCATGACCTAGAACGAGAACAGATCCAGGCTTCCATCTTATCTGTTCTCCAGCGGAGCAGACAGATCAGAGGCGCAGCCATTGTGTTAATACAGTGTGTATACAGCTTTCTGCAGACAGGAGTGGAATTTCCCTCTCTGTCTGCGCAGTGTAATAAACAGACATCTCCTGTATTAACATGTCCTTATGTAGTAAATCCACAATAGGCCAGTGATGTGCTACATTTCTTCAAAAAATGACAAATCAAACAGTTTGAAAGGCTTTGCGCCCTTTGGAATGTCCTCTGATGGGATTGTTTAGCCAGCTAGGAGCAGAGGTAATGAATTTAAAAAGGCGTAAAATATACAGGATGACTATAGTGTGAAAGGCCCTTTTTAGCTTTGTGGGTATTAGGTTACCAAAAACAAAAAAAAACACATTCGGGGCACACATATATATATATATATATATATATATATATATATATATTGCACCTCCGCTACAGTGTCATATATTCACTTTCCATCTGTCCTCTACTGAATGTGTATTTGTAAGAAGTATGAGAGTATAACTGAAGCATCAGACTACGCAAGGATTTTTTGTAGTCTGTAACCATGGAGATGCCTCGGTATTTTTAGGATTTCTAGTAGTAGCTTTATTTTTTATTTTTAGTGTGTTAGATGGTTCGGAAGGTGAACATGGGAGCATATTCAACATCTATTCTGTGCCATAAGTCCCACTCGCCTGTTAGGCGAGAAAGGGTGACGTGGCAAGATGGGGGAGAAGGCGTGGCCTAATTTATTATGGTTTATGCCTGCAAACAGACATAAACCATGACAGAAATCTACACCTGCTCCGGGTCCCATCGGATTTACTAATGGCCGTGTTCTTCTTAGTCATTGGGGCGGGCTTTATTTATGATGGTGTTTTGATAAGTGTCCCATAGTCTTTAAGGTGAGAATATATGTAAACTCTTTATTTTGTAAGGATATTCTTTAGGTTGGACCAATATAAGGAGAGTAAGGGTTCCATCTGTAAAGGGAAACAGTTCACATCAGGGAGATGGTTAATTGCCTTTAAGAATGTAGACCCAAGTTTGGCTTGGAGACCTGGATATGGATTGGCTCAGATGAGCGCAACTTGAACATGCTCAAGTCGGATCACCGGCAGCTAGAGATGAGCGAACCGGGTTCGGGTTCGAGTCGATCTGAACCCAAACGTTCGGTATTTGATTAGCTGGGGGCTGCTGAACTTGGATAAAGCTCTAAGGTTGTCTGGAAAACATGGATACAGCCAATGACTATATCCATGATTTCCACATACCCTTAGGGCTTTATCCAAGTTCAGCAGCCACCGCTAATCAAATGCCGAACGATCGGGTTTGGATCAACTCGAGCATGCTCAAGGTTCGCTCATCTCTACCGGCAGCTAAAGAGTCCTAGGGCCCTAGGGAGTCCTGAAAAACATGGATCCAGCCCTAGGCCATAGGTTGTATCCACGTCTTCCAGGAATCCCTACGGCTGCATCCAACTTCTTCAAACATCAGTAATCAAATGGCGAACACTTGGGTTCATCCGAACCCGAGCGTGCTTGAGGTTCACTCATCTCTAGTCTGCAAGTGTTGCAAATCTACATCTCCCACCATCCTACTGCCTTAGGCCACGTTCACACTAAGTATAACACCGGCCGTTCTATGACTTGGGCAGATCACAGATCGGCCGTTGTTACTGTAGATCATCCAAGCCGGATGATCTTCACTTCTGGTGAATTCAGATGCGGGCACACCCTTGTGCGCCCGCATCCCAATTCACCGCTGCACACAATGGAGCGTGCGGCCAGAGCCGCGCGCTCCTTTGGATAACTGACATGTCTTCTGTGGCCGCTTTTCAATGAATAGCGGCCGCAGAAATCTGACACGTCAGTTTTTCATGCGACCGGATGGAATCCCGGCCGGAGCGTATACTATGTTTATTTACATTCATTCACATACAACATATGTGTTGCATAAATCACGGCCGTTGTTGCAAATTGCTACAACGGCCGTGATTTATACAACACATACGTTGTGTGAACATGGCCTTACATTGCATTCACAAACCTGACAGAGCCCTTCTGTTGGCTCACATGGCAGCTATTTCTCACCTTGTAGTTAGTGAGTTTTACTGCCTTGTTTTCAGGCAGGTTAGACTAGGAAGATTACTAAGTGACCCCCTTGACCAACCCGGTTATGTCTATATCCATAGAACGAGTTTGACAAGTGAAGATGGCGAGCAGATCTCTGCGATAAGGACGAGCAGCCAATCCCTAAAATGCACTAATAGGTTTTTTTGCTCAGTAACAAGCTCTTCAGGAAGGTACTGCCACTTGTGACTGTCACTCTGCATTTCTGTTCACCATGTGTTCACACTCCGCTGGGTTGTCATTCGGAATATAAAATCTCTGGCACTCATCTCTTGGGATGACCGGGTCGGCCTCGACTTTTTTTTAACACAGAAACATTTTGTGGGAAAAAAAAAATTGTAGGATTTAGTAACATGGCTACTCTCCTTTCAAAACAGCGCCACACATGCACACAGGTTGTATCTGGTATTGCCACACATCTTAAACGGTTACGCTATCAATTTTTTTTTTTCCTTTTAAATCATCTGGTGACAGAAAGTTATAAAAATTTGTAAACAACTTCTATTTAAAATCTCCAGTCTTTCAGGACTTATCTGCTACTGTATGTTCTGCAGGAAGTGGTGTATTCTTTCCAGTCTGACACAGTGCTCTCTAATGCCACCTCTGTCCATGTCAGGAACTGTCCAGAGCAGCAACAAATCTCCATAGAAAACCTCTCCTGCTCTGAACAGTTCCTGACATAGACAGAGCACTGTGTCAGACTGGAAAGGATACACCACTTCCTACACAACATACAGCAGCTGATAAGTACTGGAAGAGTTGAGATTTTTAAATAGAAGTAAATTGAAAATCTGTATTGATTTCAAATAGAAAATAAAAATTGCCGGAGTTCCCCTTTAACCACATTCACTCCAATGGTGCAAGGTTACAATGTCGTACCCTACCCTTAGACAGGTACAGTGATGTTTCCAATATGGGTAGACCGCTGTTCTCCAGGCAGCATGATAAATAATAGTAATAATAGTATGGGATGCGGTGGGCACTCGAACTGAAGATAGGGGACCCTTATGACCCAAATGGGTATTTACCCCTAATATCCAAACATAAGCATCACTACTGCAGCCATGAGGTACTTGTGTATCCCCAAAACGCATCAGAATTTTAATAAAATTTTAATTTAAAGGGGTTATCCAGTGCTACAAAAACATGGCCACTTTCTTTCAGAGACAACATGACTCTTGTCTCCAGTTCAGGTGCGGTTTACAATTAAGCTCCATTCACTTCAATGGAACTGAGCAGCCAAACCCCGCCCAAGCTTGGAGACAAGAGCGGTGCTGTCTCTGGAAGAAAGTGGCCATGTTTTTGTAGCGCTGGATAACCCCTTTAAGACTCTGAAGAACACCATTTATTTGTATATCTCTAGGCCGCAATCTCAAGAATGTTGCCCCAGTGGTGGGTGAGGGCTCCGTTATAGATGATGGGGCCTAGAAGCTTCATGTTACAGCCTGGACAGAAAGCGTGAAGATCTGTAACATGTGACTGGGGCCCCGGGATGGAGAAAGTGAAAGGAAGCCTGAGGAATGTAAGGTGGGACATGGTCCTAACAAAGGCTTTGTGATGAGGCAGCCCCCTGCAGGATTTCCTTCCCCAGAATCATCCCTTCTATAAGTAAACATGATGCAAGTTCTCTTCCTTCCACGATTGTCGACATCACAGATACCCCCCGAGGAATTAGTCCCGTATCTTGCTGAACTGGACAAAAGTCCAGAATTTTACCTCAATGTAGTGTTCGGCTCTTGTGTTGTTGCAAAACTACAATTCCCAGCATGCCCTGACAGCCGAAGGCTGTCAGGGCATGCTGGGAGTTGTAGTTTGCAAAAGTTAGGGATCCAGAGAGTGTATCTTGAATGGTACTCACATAGGTGTTACCCCCTAAAATGGTACTCACATAGGTGTTACCCCCTAACTTGCCTAGTCCTGAATGACACGTTCCTGGTTATTGGTTATTTGACTATCAGGGTCTGGGAAAGTTGGAAAGTGACCTTTGTATCAGGGAGCTATCAGAGAGATAAACCACTGCTAGAGGAGTCTGGCAGCCGTGGCCTCCTCCTCCTCCTCTCTTCATTGAAAGCACATGAACATTGGGCCAAGGTGAACGTTCATGGGTATAAGGGGGACACATAGCTGACAGATATTAAATGGCTATGGACACCTTAAAGCAGCGCTGTAACTAGCCATAGTGGGGGGCCCATCACTGCAATACACTGGGCCTCCTGAGCTGTCATCATACCACCAAGGGAAATGCCTACCATGGGGGACACTATGCACTGGGGGAAGGAAATAGGATACTTGGAGAGATGCTTATTTTGGAGGACACACCAGGGGAGGTTGCTTCCATGGGGGACACTATGCACTGGGGGGGGGGGGGGATACAATACTTGGGGAGATGCCTATTTTGGAGGACACTATCTATGGGGGACACTAGAGGAGATGCCTACCACGGGAAACACTATGTACTGGGGGGAGTAGGATACTTGGGGAAATGCTCATTTTGGGGAACACTATCTACTAGGGTGGGACATCAGGGGAGATGCGTCACATGAGGGACTCTATGCACCGGGAGGGGCAGGATACTTGGGGAGATCAATATCTGGGGGGGGGGGGGGGGGGGGGGGCACCAGGGGAGATGCCTACCATGGACTGGGGGCCCTAAGATACTTGGGAAGATGCCTATTTTGAGGGACAATATCCATGGGGGTTTGGGGGGGCACCAAGGGAAATGCCTACCATGCGGGACACTATGCATTGGGGGGGGGGGCTGGGTACTTGGGAAGATTTTAGGGGACACTATCTACTGGGAGGGACACCAGGGGAGATACCTACCATGGAGGACACTAGGGGAGATTTATTCCATGGGGGGGCACTATCTACTAAGAGGGTTTCCATGGCAAATGCCTAAAGCCCACATTACACAGGGCGATCAAAAGAAGCAAGGGAGCACCGATCTGTCAGGTCAGCACTCGATTGCTCCTCATTCCCCACTCGCTGCCAGTGCTATTACATGCGCGAACAGCGAGTGGGTAAGTGCAGAGGGGCCTATGGGGCCTAGTTACGCCCCTGCCTCAAAGGGGTATTCCTAGCCCAACTTGTTACTCCATATCTCTCAGATAGAGTATAACAAGCTAATCTCTAGGGGTCCGAGTGGCCAACCAATCCCGTCAATGAGTGGTGCAGTCCATTCATTCTCTATGGGGCCACCATATTGCACAACTACGCCGCCATCTGGGTATAACCAAAGGGGTACAGAGGATCAGTCGCCCTTCTACCACATAAGAGGACACCATTATGGCACACAGGTTTTCATTAGGGCTCAGGAACTTCAGGTGACGTCTCTCCTACCTATCTAGGGCCACCCTGGAAGCCTTGTTCTCTCATCATATACATTTACTCTGACATGAACCACCATGAATGTGGAAATTTAGCATCCGAATAGAAGTTGATTGGATGCCCAGCCATGAGTCACAATCTCCGGCCTGTTTGCAAGCTGTGAGACAGTTTCCTGCAGATAAGAGGTGAATGGCAGCGAACAGTGACAGAAACACAGTGGCCGAGAGCTGAGCTATCACTTCCTCCCCCCCCTGACATGCTAATTATCCATTCCAGTCATATTTTCAGCATCATGGGGGGATATCCTGATCATAATAAACTTCCTGTCATCCCACTTCTCTGGCAGGGCCTGTGTGCATTGTCCTAGGCCGCACTTAATACAAGTCACTGTATAGCGATAATGTGACATAATGCCGTATATATAAACACCAGGTCGGGGGGGAGATAGATGAAGAGGCCTCCACAGGTGTTAAAGGGGGACTATCCTAGAATGGAGGAGCTGTATAAAAAATACAAGTATAAATATGAATAGTATCTCTATGATGAACAACTATAATACAATTGCCTCCCCTAGCAGCTGAGAGAGAATGTCAATATATGTATTTTATTTTTACACAGCCCTTTTGCTGCCACCAGTGGCTGTGTCGGGGACTGCAGGGCAGCTCAAG
Organism: Dendropsophus ebraccatus; assembly: GCF_027789765.1. NCBI lineage: Eukaryota > Metazoa > Chordata > Amphibia > Anura > Hylidae > Dendropsophus > Dendropsophus ebraccatus. The sequence goes on along the minus strand of NC_091457.1, from coordinate 18,272,966 downwards.
CCCTGGTCCCAGCACATTAACATATCAGTAGTACTGTTGCATGCAGTGTTAGCAATATGGAACCTCCCCTGATTTCCATATAATACCTGTTCGTATTAGAATAGGCATTACACTTGGGGAAGCTGCCTGTATCACTAGTGCTGCAGCCTCCCCTGATGTTTATTCTAATGGTAACATGTATTATATAGACATCAGGGGAAGCTGCAGCACTACTGACACAGACAGCTTCCCCAAGTGTAATGTCTATTCTAATGGTAACATGTATTATATAGACATTACACCTGGGGAAGCTGTCTGTGTCAGTAGTGCTGCAGCAGAACAAGCAGGGCTAGCTCAGTCACCACTTGCCCTTTTACATTGTGCTGTGGCTGTAGCACTAGTGACACAGACAGCTTCCCCCCCTTGTAATGTCTATTCTAATGGTAACATGTATTATATAGACATCAGAAGAGGCTGCAGCGCTAGTGATACAGACAGCTTTCCCAAGTGTAATATCCATTCTAATGCTAACATTATATAGACATCAGGGGAGGCTGCAGCACTACTGACACAGACCGCTTCCCCAAGTGTAATTTCTATTCTAAAGGTAATATGTATTATATTGCCATCAGGGGAGGATGCAGCTCTAGTGATACAGAGAGCTTCCCCAAGCTATGTCAATTCTAATCGTAACAAGCATTATAAAGACATCAGGGAGGCTACAGCACTACTGACAGCTACAGACAGCTTCCCCAAGTAATGTCAATTCTAATGGGAACACATTTTAATAGACATTAGTGGAAACTCATTTTCGCTGGCAGTATTGACCAGTATTTGAGCAGCCGTACAGTTCTCAACACAACCATTGGTTGCAACATAGGGGTTGCGTTGCCACTCAATGGAAGAAAAAAAAATAACTTTATTAAAGTAATGTAAAAAGAAAAATTATTTGCCGGAATTCCTTTGCATTTTCTGGGTTCACTAAGTACCAGGCTTCTACTACATGTTATGGTCCCCTCATTCTATCAAGGATCAATTGCGTTATTTGGAGTTTATCAACTCAGAACCTACAGTCTTGGATCCCCAGCAGTCATGTCTTGAGTTCCTCATATACCCAATGCTCTAGGTTCCCTAAGTGTCAATGTTCATCATTTTTCTTGACAATGCAAGAGAATACATATCATAGACTGAAGGATCAGCAGTTAATATCCAAGATGGAAACTGAATGGGGTTCTGGAAAACCCCTTTAAGCAACCCCTTTAGGTGCTCTTGTCTGGTCTAAGAACTTTGCTCTTCGTCTGTCATTGATGTACGTGCATATATATATGTATTTGTTTGCATATCTCCTGGTAAATCTGTAACACTCAGGCTTTACAGTCACTTGACAGACTTGTATGGCGGTGTCATTTATGTGTGATTATATTTCAGCCTTTGTATTCATTCAGTGCAACTGAGAAAGGTTTCTGTAACCTTCATAATGCAGCATAACAAAAAGATATACTATACAACACTTACCAGTGAAACCGGTGCCACGCCTTACACTAGGGCAAACAGTTACCCTGTGAACGGCCCAACCCGCCATATACCTGTACATACTGTAGCTATTAGAACTATCAATGGTATACAACTTATCTGACATCTCATATGGAACTTAGGTGAACTAACATCCACAGCCGATCTTAGCAGCGCCCATGGCTTGAGACTATCCCATATCTAGATATTTCCTATATAGCGGTATTATTTAGATGTTAGATGCTTTGTGTTATGTATGTTATTGCTCATTGAGAACTGTATGGTGGTATTCGCTTATACACTGTAAAGTATGTTAGCGTTGCACCATATGGTGCACTAAGTAATATATATATATATATATATATATATATATATACAGTGTGTATATATATATATATATATATATATACAGTGTATGTATGTGTATATATATATATATATATATATATATATATATACACAGTATAGTACCAGGAGATGGTACCACCCATTACACCATTCACTACAATATTACATTGATCACCTTAAAGTGAAAGTGAATCTGTGACTCCCTGTCTGCCTACTAAGCTGGACAGATTCTGTGTTTTTATTTTTATAACAAAAAAAAACTTTATTTAGGCTGTGAATAGTGTCAAGGAGGCAGAGCTTATCACTCTCTGGGTCCTAGTGCCGCTACACCTTACTGTGCTGTATGCCTGCCCCTTGCATAATTGGCCATGTACACTTTTCATACAACACAGTGAGGTGTAGGCCCAGGGAATAATAGGCTCCGCCTCTTTGACACTATTCACAGCCCAAATAGAGTATTTTTTTTAATTAAAGAAAAACACAGGCAAGCAATCAGGGGGTTACAGATTCACTTTAATCCATATAATGCATTACATTAAAGTGGAACTCCGGCAATTTTTTTTCCTGTAGATCACCTGGTGTCAGAAAGTTATACAGATTTGTAACTGATTTTTAAAAAAAGTCTTCCACTACTTATCAGCTGCTGTATGTCCTGCAGGAAGGGGTGTATTCTCTCCAGACAGACACAGTGCTCTCTGCTGCCACCTCTGTCCATGTCAGGAACTGTGCAGAGCAGGAAGGGTTTTCTATGGGGATTTGCTACTGCTCTAGACAGTTCCTGACATGGACAGAGGTGGCAGCAGAGAGCACTGTGTCAGACTGGAGAGAATACACCACTTCCCACAGGACATACAGCAGCTGATAAGTACTGGAAGACTGGAAATTTTTACTAGAAGTAAATGACAAATCTCACTTTCCGGCAGCAGTTGATGTGAAAGAAAAGATTTCGCCGGAGTACCCCTTTAAACTTTTAAGTATTGTAAATATTGAAAAATCCAATGTAAACTGGGAAGGATGTGAGCTGTACACCATGGATAGGTACTGCATTTAGTTTTGCCTTGCTGGCATCCATATAATACTAGAATTCGCCCCCATTGGTCATCCTGACCCATAGAAAGCATTAAATTAACTTTCACATATTCCAAACTGGAATTTCTTCGGGATCCGATATAAGCCGAGACGGACGTGAGCTGTAGGCTCCATAGAAGGAGATCATGGGGACAGATGTTTCTGCAGCTGACATGTTCTCATTGAGCCAAGTCTATATCTCAATAAGGACCAGCGGAAATATGTCTATTCTGGATCCTGAGAAATGGACGAGGCCAGGGTTATTTCTGGGGGTCCTCGTGCACAGTGTGGGTGGTTCGCATCCGTGGACCAAAGTTCACCATTGAAAGGATGTGAATTCAAGATCCTGAGAGTGAATGTAGCCTTGTAGAGATAGCAGCAGCAGCATTCACTGGTACAGGACGGGCCTAACCAGACTCAAGGAAAGATCATAGCATGTACAGTATTGGGATGTTTAACCCTTCTACTGTCAAAGTCTATTCCAAACACCCAAAAAGAAGAATGAGGAGTTCCTTTAACTAGAGGCCTTCAAGCAGGCTCGGACTGGCCCACAGGGGAGCAGGGGAATCCCCCGGTGGGCCCTACCCATTGGTGGGCCCTGAGCAGGAAATCTGTATCCCTGTTTAGCAGCTTCAGGATAACATATAATCCCCCAGTTACTTTTATGGGACTTCACCTTTCAAGAAACTTAAAGGGGTTACCCAGTGCTACAAAAACATGGCCACTTACTGTTGTCTCCAGTTCAGGGGCGGTTTGCAATTAAGCTCCATTTACTTCAATGGAACTGAGCGGCAAAACCCCACCCAAACTGGAGACAACAGTAGGGGGAAAGTGGCCATGTTTTTGTAGCGCTGGATAACCCCTTTAAGTGGACGGCTGTGCATTTTGCATAGAGCAGGGATGGGGAACCTTCGACCCTCCAGCAGTTGCAAAACTACAACTCCCATCATGCCTGGGCAGCTCCTATACACTAGAACAGGGATGGGGAGCCTTCGGCCCTGCAGCAGTTGCAAAACTACAACTCCCATCATGCCTGGACAGCTCCTTTTCTCTAGAACAGGCATGGGGAACCTTCGGCTTTCCAGCTGTTGCAAAACTACAACTCCCATCATGCCTGGACAGCTCCTATACACTAGAACAGGGATGGGGAACCTTTGGCCTTCCAGCTGTTGCAAAACTACAACTCCCATCATGCCTGGACAGCCTTCGGCTGTCCAGGCATGATGGGAATTGTAGTTTTGCAACAGCTGAAGGGCCGAAGGTTCCCCATCCCTGGCATAGAGTGTCTGACCAGTTACTAACAGTGAGCGAGCATTGCCTGTCACATACACAGCACTGTGCAAAGTCGCTATAGTATTGTGAAAGGTTTGGCGCTGGGTATATCTGGTGTATGTAGGGTGGGCCCCTAGAATAAAATATTCCCTGGTGGGCCCAAGGTACCCCAATCCGACACTGCCTTCAAGGAACTACCAGCAAGAGTTTCTCATATACTATAGGCCCAAGCTGAAAATCTTTGTCGGCTTCCCGTACCATCTCAGACTACCCCCCCCCCCCGTCGTGTATCTGAAGTCGCTAATGCGGGGCAGAAGAGGCAGATCACTAAAGAGTTAATGAACTCTGGCACCCTGGTGCTGAGCGGTAATCCAGCAAATGGTCAGTCTGTGGCTTCTATAGATCTCTTATGACAGGAGAGCTTTTGTTTGCAGTGGCACTCTCCTCGGTATAAAAGCACATGAAGAGCAGAGGATTCTCTGTGCGGAGGTGAAAATGTTTTCACAGTGGTGACAATTTATGCATCTCTGGACTCATTTGTTCATTTGTTAGCGGCGAAGCATTTTCCATGTGAATAGAGTCTGTCCCAAAGCAGCAGTTGTTGCAACTAAATTAGGCCGAGTTGTGAAATCTCAAAAGCCTTTGATTCGGCTCATGTTTAAGGGATATCTATGTAAATGCGGCCTGTGATTAGGCCCAGACCTGGTATATCTATGTGTGAAAATTTGCGAGACACCAACTTGTTGAAAGACGGGGTTATTTGTAACGCCGCGGTGACAGTCTAAACAGTTTACCTAGATAAATGCAGATTTTATCCGGTGCCGGGTTCATATCAATGTATATGTATATCATAAAGTTGTCTATAAAGGTCCTGCTAGTCTGCCTGATTCAGCAGATTATCGCTCTGTGTAATGCTGCGTTTACACGGAGAGATAATTCGTTTAACGATTTGGAAGCAACAATTTGTTTTCTATTACGATCAGCGTTTAGACGAATAAATCGTTAGGAAAATCGTTAGAAAAATCAAAAGAAAAATCGTTATTGCGATCGTTTTTAAGCCCGTCTTTCACATAGGGTGAATCTATGAAAGACCGTTTACACGAAGCGATCTGCGAATTTTTAGCGAAAGACCAGCGACGATTTGAGAACATGTTGAAAGATCAAAATGAACGATTTCTCCCTCGTCGCTTGATCGTTTGCTGCGTTTACACGGAACGATTATCGCTTAAAGGCGATCGTTATTGCGAAAATTCGAACGATAATCGTTCCATGTAAACGCAGCATAATAAAGACTACTACCAGACGAAGAAACGATCATTGTTGATTAAAAAATCATTGTCCGCCGACCATGCATCGCTTGGTGTAATAGCAATGCATGGCTGACAGCTGATGAAGGTGTAAAAAAAAAAAAAAAAAAAACGCTATACATACCCGTCCACGCTCTCTGGGGGAGATTTATCAAATATGGTGTAAAGTAAAACTGGCCCAGTTGCCCCTAGCAACCAATCAGATTCCACCTTTCATTCCTCACAGACTCTTTGGAAAATGAAAGGTGGAATCTGATTGGTTGCTAGGAGCAACTGAGCCGATTTTACTTTACACCATGTTTGATAAATCTCCCCCTCTGTGTCCTTGTAGCTTCTGCCCACGCCCCGCCGCCGCTGCTAAAACTTCTGAAGTGACAAGCTGCTCAGCCAATCACTGTCCCATCTGGGACTAGTACTATTAAACGGGCCGACTATGGCCCAATCATTTTAGTAAGCAAGCGCCGATTGCCACTCATTTGCTGGACTTACTAGACAGGCCGATAATTGGGCAGTTAGGGCTGCATGGACATTGTTAGCGATGTCCATGTAGCCCTTGCCCAAACACCTGACACTTTACCTCTCCCCGCTCCCTGTCTTCTCTCCTGTGCTCCGCAGCTTCCTGCCGCAGCCTGTGATTGGCTGAGTGGCCTGTCAGCTGACAGGCCGCTCAGATGCTGAAGCAGCTGGGACCGGGAAGCTGTGGAGTACAAGAGAAAAGGCCAGGAGCGGGGAGAGGTAAGGTGTGAGGTGTTAGGGAATGGTCAGCCGTCGGCCACGCATCGCTATTATACAAATTGATGCGCAGTTGGAGCCCTAAGATATTGGGTCCAAACCTAAACCAACGATCAGCAGATAATCATTGTCATCGGCTGATCGTTGTCTCTATTACAAAGAGCAATAATCGGCCGTGTATTATGGCCCTTACCTTACCGTTCCTAATTCCCTTTTATCCAAGAGCCAAAATACAGCTGACTAGCATGCATACCCTTGTTTTTTTTTTCAACATCAGTCTTTAGGACCCCCAGCAAGTCATAGTTTAAGAATATCCAATTGGGAGAACAATGGCAATCCATGACGCGCTGATCGTATCTGTGCTATGTACTTGATTTATTGGGGCCACCAGAAGACTAGACTTGATGGTTCTGAATTAAAGCTTATTCACACGTCCCGTAATCTACGGATCCATATTCCCGTACTCAGGTTAGTGCACATTGATGTCTATTGGGCTATTCACACGTTCAGTAGATTACAAGGACGCAAACCGATGCTGAAAAAAAAAAGGACATGTCCTAGGTTTTTTGCGGATTCTCTTATAGAAATCAATGGGATCCGCTATTGCCTTAAGCTGTAAGCTTTTGGCATCTGTATTTTCGTAAAAAAAATATATATACATACAATGGGAGACTTGAGCATTTAAAGGGGTTATCCAGCGCTACAAAAACATGGCCACTTTTCCCCCTACTGTTGTCTCCAGTTCAGGTGTGGTTTGCAATTAAGCTCCATTTACTTCAATGGAACTGAGTTTCAAAACCCCACCCAAACTGGAGACAACAGTAGGGGGAAAGTGGCCATGTTTTTGTAGCGCTGGATAACCCCTTTAACCAGGTGCCCCCTGCCTGGCAGAGTGGAGGATGCCTGGTTGAACTTCAAGTGATGTGTCAATGAAATATCCAAAAATTAGAACGAGAAAATGCAATAGGTTACTGCAAGGCAATTGACGGCATACCACCAGAATTCTAATGTGTTGCGCAGTAATAGTGCTTGATCAAGCACCCCAAGGCTCGATCAAGCACTATGCTTAATAGAACATGCTCGCTCAACACTATAAAGTACCCTATTGTAAGATGACACCCCCCCTCCAGCCCTCTCCCCATGAAGTACAGAATCTGATCATTTCTGATGATTTATGTAGAATACAATCCTGTCTTCAACCATTTCTGGAAGCGTTCACCATGTCGTCATGAACTCTTCTAATCCTTTTTGGAACCATTTCTTGACATTGCTTTCTATTTTCCTGGCTCTCAAGGAAACTGGAACATTACACTGACTTGTTGTGGTCAGCAAGCCAGGAATCCAACAGCAGCACATAAAGCTGTTTGGCCAGTAATCCCGTCACGAAAAAATCCTGAAAAGCAGACTGGAATATCCTAAGACTCCTAAAGCTTCGCCCTTCTCGCACCAAAAGTTTAATATTATACGAATAAACTAATGAAAGAAGTCCCCAGTCAATAGTTTAAGTCATGGGTAGAACTGGTAGCTTTGGCTGAGTGAATAGTCGTAAAGCATTGAATCCACCATAAACTAGTCAAATATAGCCATTACTTGTCATCTCCTTGTGGTTGAATTACTTCCTACCCACGCACTTCCCAAAAAAACCAAACTGATGTTGGAGCTACGTAATAGAACCACGGTACCATTTTAATGGCTAGTTACAAGTGGTCAGATATCTCATTGGATTAGTGCTTTTGAACATAAAAATTATAAAAAAAAACATGTCATTACAAGTCAAAAGGGTCTGTCGGACACCATTTTGGTCAATCGTATGATAATCCCTCACAGCATCACGGCTTACAATATGTAAGTGATGTGAACAGAGCCTAACTTCTTTCAGATAAACCTCAAAAGGTCCCAATTACAAGTCAATGGGATATGTTGGGCACTGGTTGGGCCAGTCATACCATGGATTCAGCATCATGGCTTATAATATGGTAAAGATGATCTCCTATATGGCCATGCAAAAAGTATAGGCTAAAGATCCCCCATTCACATTAGACATGTTAGTCGAAACAGCTGATTTCAGTAGGACCAGTCGATCACCTAATGTATATCGGGCTTCCCAACTCTACCTTGACAGATTATGTTGGGGGGGGGGGGGGAGATTGGGCATGTTGACTTTTAAGTGCCTGATCCTTTGTCTTCCACCACCACCTGAGGAGTCTCCTTCCTCTCCCCCCTTTGCCGGCTTTTAAAGTTAGAAGTCTGAACCATTAGTGCAAGACCAGCGATGACTCAAAAAGAGTTAAGGTGGCCATCAGTTTCTTCAGCCTTCCACATATACACAAGTTCTGTTTGGCCAAGCAGGTCTATATTCTCAACAGAAAGAGGGGTATAGGTCCAGTCAAAAATGACTGTCAGTGGCTTATCTTCCTTGAGAACAAAAGCCTCGGTATCTCCACTTTACGCTAAGTTGTAATGATGTCACGATGGGGGAAAACGCCTGTCCCGGCTGATGGACTGACTGCTCAGCCAATTAGTGACTGGATGTTAGGGCCACGGCGGTGTCCCGTGCTCCGGACCGCCGCCGCACCCTCTCTCCCGCATCTACAGCAGCCGGTGTCCCTAGGCAGGGACCCGGCGCTGCTGTTGCTTCGGCCCCGGGGGGCGCCTCACCTCACCGCGCTCCTGTCCGTTGCTGTGCCGGCCGGCGCGCGCGTCCCCGCCATCTAGGGCGCGAGCGCGCCGGCTGTCTCGAATTTAAAGGGGCAGTGCGCTCCTAATTGGCCTGTATGTCAATCACTCCCCTATAAGTTCCAGCCCTGCCCCCTTCCAGGTGTTGGAGCCTCTACATGCTTTCCATAGCGTTTGGCCCAGCTCCCTGTTGTTCCTGATTCCTGTCCGCTACCTGGTCCCTAGTCCTTGTTCCTGATTCCTGTCCGCTACCTGGTCCCTAGTCCTCGTTCCTGCTCCTCTGTTACACTATTGCTCCTGTGTTCAGCCTGTCACCTGCGGTTACGCCTACAGACCTCTGCCAGCACCATCTCCTGCCTACTGCTCCTGCCACGCCTCGCCTGCCGTCACTAGCAACCAAGCCAGGGGTAGCGACCTGGGGGTCGCCTGCCGCAGCAAGTCCATCCCGCCGCAAAACCAGCGGCCCCTTATGCCCCTATTCCACAAGTCGTTTGAAGGAGCAAACGAGCGCTATTAGCGCTCGTTTGCTCCTCGTTCCCCGCTCGCTGCCGCCGCTATTCAACGCGGCGTCAGCGAGCAGGTGAGTGCGGGAGGGGCGGCGGGGAGCTGCTGGGGGGGCTGCCCGGGGGATCGCTGATCGTCCGGGCAGCCCATAGGATATAGCAGCGTCTGCTGCCGATGCTCCTATTCAACGGAGCGACGGCAGCAGATCGCTGCTATATCAGTCGCTTGTTTTTCAACATGTTGAAAAACAAGCGACTGCAACGATCAGCCGACATGAACGATGTCGGCTGATCGTTGCACTCTATTCCACGGAACGAATATCGTTCGTAGCGGTCGATATCGGCCGAATACGAACGATATTACTCCTCTAAACGACCCGTGGAATAGGGCCTTTAGACTCCGCTCCCTGGTTAGGTTAGTGCCATCGCTTGTGACGGTCCAGTGGATCCACTACTCCAGGCGTTACACTGGAGCACCGTCCCGCCCCAGTCACTGACTGGCTTAGTGGCCAGTCCATCAGCCAGGTCATGACGTGTAAGCGCCTGATATCCTAGAGTACCAGCGGGGGTCACAGCAAGCACAGGGTGAGGTAAGTTCCTACTGGTTATCAAATCCCCCCCTGCGCCTGCCCTATGACAGATTTTAAAAATTCTCCTTTAAAGGGAACATAGCTCATACTAACCCCCTTTGTACGGGAAGATTGGCGCCATGATACTGAGCTCAACAATGTCCTTGTTTTGAAATCGTTATCACCATTCTGGAGATATGGGGCAAAAATCTTACATGCCTCCAGGGCACCACTTTCCCAGCCTGCCATTGGCATTGCCTCATCAATAGCCGTGTTGATTCAGGCTGGGAGCGATATCATAGCTTATTCATCATGAATATTGATAAAGTGGTCTCATCGGGGAGGGGGAAAAGCAGTATATTAGGGGCGCTGGGACTGAGCATGTATAACAGTTTTGCCCATATCTCTAGTATGGCACAACCGATTTGGAAACCGAGGACATTGTTGAACTCAGCGTCACCATGACCATCTGCCTATACAAAGATACTAGTATGGTTTATGTTATTGCTAGATTCCCTTTAAGAGCAAAAGGTCAACTTCAGGTGTCACCATACTTATTTTCCATTCAAGGGGTCCATTGTATTCTTGCCGTGAATGTTTTACTGTTCACAGATACACTGCACGTACATCCTGAAATCCTAAGCGACGACTGCCGTGCCTGTGTGGCTTGGACTCTATGGACGGTGGTAACACAATTTTCTTTAATCCTGACATTTCGAGCAATGTTTGAGAACGCCGGGCCACAAAATATCTGTCGTGGTAAATATGTTTCTAAGTTAATGTTTCAACATCCCCCAATATTTTTGGAGTGTTTTCCCATCACTATGGCAACGAGGTGTTTACAGGATATCAACACTGCTTACTGCAGCTAACCCAGATTCACTTACTGTAGAGGGCCAGCGCTTAAATTAGGCCTAACTTGGCAAAGTCTTGCCAACTCTCGGTTGCTGGGAACAGACTATATCAGGCAGAGCACGCGGCATACTTTCCATGTTATAGTGGAGTGGGCAGTAACTCTTTACATTACAGCTCGGATTTTGAGATGCTTGTAAAATTTTGCCTAATGGATATGAAGCTGTTTAGATCCAATGTAGAGTTACTTAAGGTGTGGCAAGATGTTATCCAGGGCCGTACATTTCATAATTAGGGGTTAATACAAGTAGAAGCTGTTACATATACACCTGATGAAGCAGCTTCTCCAGCCCAGAAACGCTTTGTCCCTCACTTGTTTTCTTAAAGGGGTTGTGCCATGCAGGCAACTCACGCTCTATGCACTCACCTCTATTAACCACTCTACCTGATCCAATGTATCTACAGGTGTCTATAGATTGTCAATAGATCTTCAATAACTGTTGGCCACTTAGCTGAAAGTTATCTCTCCCGGCAAGACTAGGCCATCTGGTCCGATCTCACAGAACAGTTGTAGAGCTGTAGAACAAATTGCTTAAAAAAAGTTACTGCTGGCTATGACAGAAAGGTGCCAGAAAACAAGAAAACATAGAGCATCACAGTGTGCTGAGGGCTCATATGGTTCTCAATAGGTTGTCTTACAAGACATGCCCATTGGTTGCGCTTGCGCTATTATTATGAACTTTCATTAAAGTAACTTGGCATGGGTCGATGCAAAACGCATCGTATAGCGTTATGTACCAGATTTCAAAGAGTGAATACAGCTTTTTCTGCTTGTAAACCACCTCCGTAAAAAGGTGTATTCTTTCAGTTCTTTCCACTGCACGTGAAGAAAAATGACCCATGCACACCTGTTGCAGTTGAAAATCACCCACAATATGGTAACTATAACAATCCATGGTCCCATACTATACGGTATGCCTCCAATGTTCTATTTGACCTATTCAGCTTATGAAGGTTTTTTTCCCGAGTGGCCCTATGTCTAGGAGAGAATATGGCACCATGTGGATTATGGCACATACAGGGCCTATGATTCTGTAATACGGGAACCATAAGGATTTGTTGTGCCACCGTGCAGGATTCACATGGACCAATAATCAGCTGAATGAGCGTTTTGTAGGAACACTCGTTGCCAATAATCGGTAAAAGTTATCTAACCTGCTGATATGTCCCTATAGCGCAAGGGGGGCTGAAAAGGAAGGTAAGGTTTTTTACCTTGATCCTTGGTGCAGTTCTTGGGACATTTGTAGGTCATATAATATGCTAATGAGGCAGTATGGTTCACTGGGGGCGGGACACCGATCCACCCTTATAATGAATATTGGGGCAGCTCTCTTCAGTGACCTTAATTTGGCGGTCATCACTGCAAATGGCAAATTCATCAGAAGGGGTCGCTGGCCAGGGAAGTAGTTCCAGTGCACCAAAAAGCCTCATTAGCATATGAATTTACCCTTAAAATTTACGAAAAGAGCGCAGAGGATCAAGGTAAGAAAGTTACCTTAATGCTCAGTGCCCCTGTAGGCTACAGGGGCAAAACAACAGGTTAGCTACTTCTTTTCTGTTAAGATCGGCACTTATTTGCAGAGTATTTACATGTCTTAGGGTACTATTACACCAAGCGATTTTTGACGACTAACGATTAACGATAAATGATCTCAAACGACCGCTATGGCAAACAGCATGATGATCGTTACTTATGATTGTTCTTGGGCACGTTTTGTCGTCGCTATTGCGTACGTTTCAGCTATGACTTGCCGATTTGCAAAAGATCAAACGATAAAAATAGGTCTGAATTCTATCAAATGACCAACGATTTTTTGTTGGTCATTTAATCGATGTCTGCTATTACACGAAAAGATTATCGTTTAAATCTGAACGATCTAACGATTTTTCGAAAGATAATCGTACGGCCAGGTCACATGAACAATTTTTGGATCGTTTGAGCAGCCTATTAATTACGTAATAGTTGGCCACACATTGCCATTTACACGGGAAGATGTGCGGTTGACTAACAATGATTTAAATGGACGCGATAAGCCAATATTGGCTCTTTTACACAAATGATTATTCGCCATTTTACACAGATGATTGTTCGCCCTTTTACACGGCTGATTGTTCGCACTTTTACACAGATGATTGTTCGCCTTTTTACGTGGGCTAATCAGCGGTGAGCTCGGCCCATGTAAAAAGACCTTTATTGGAAATACAAGCCTAGCCCAGGTGACACATCGAGACAAACATTGATCACACTATTGTTGGCTACATATAATTCTCATCAAGGACGCCAACCTTCTCAGCCCAACCGTGAAGACAAGTCTTTCAGAAAGTGACTGTCAAAAAAAAAAAATCAAGGTGAACATTCTTGTGTTTTTTTTAGAACATGTTAAGGTGGTGTCTACGAGGCCGGAGCTACCAGCAGAAGAAGATTTGTGAGTCGTGTACAGTCATGGTTAACATACTTTCACTGTACCATACTCATACTTTCGGAGGAAGAGTATATTTTCCTTGACATGAATTGCTGCTTTCTAAACACGGCCCCATAATAATCGCGCCAGTTGTGCCTGCATACTTGGGATAGAATGCAGCTCTGTGTAACGCTGTCTTCACCGGGACAGCTGTTGGGACGTTTATCTCAGCACGGGCACCATCCAAGAAGCGGCGCTTACAAATGTATTCCTCAGTAATGAGCTCTGTATCTGCCTTTCTGGGAATAAAAGAGGTTTTACAGTTTTCTATTATTCCTTTATTTCGAGGGATTTTGCTTCTTGCCAAACAGCAGAGCAGGCTCCAAGGAGTATTTGTTCAAGGGGAGGATGCCACAAGTCAACAGCTGGGAACGTATGCACCCATACCAAGGACTCCGCGTGGCGAGGAGCCAAGGAACTGGCCAGATACAATAATGGCTCACTGACTACAATGATGTGTTGGCCCTTTGGCCTCAGTCCGTTTCCCTGGGATTGGTGCCCGGCCGGTTATGGGCACATGTTAGTAACAGGTGAACACAATATAATTATTACATAATTCTACATTAACAATGTGATTTCTAGGAATACACTAAAAGGATTATATCGTTTAGCCAGGGACTGCAATGTGTGACCGAGGAATGACCCACATAAAGCGCTTGTTGGTCTGTGGATTGCCGTACTCTCCCATCTGTGCTTTACTAACTGATGGAAAACTGATGGGAGTTGTTGTTTGGGAGTGCAACAGGTTTCAAGGCAGGTGTATTACTGTATCTATACAGCGGTTTGGGGGAATTTAAAGGGATATTTAAGGCAGTATTTCTTCTAAATAACTAGACTTGAAAAATCCTATACTCACCTTCCTTCCTTTCTCTCCCACTGTCACTTCCTGGTGTCAGTATAGGCAGGAACACTGGCTGGGGGTTGGACACCACTGTGGTCACTGATTGGCTATTCCTTGTGGTGACATCACAAAGTGTTACTCAGTGGAAGTGAGCTTTGTTGATACAGTGGTGTCAGGTGAGTGAGGAAGGTGAGTATAGGATTTTAGCAAAAATATACCCCTTTAAGCTGGTCATACATTTTCAATTAAGGTCAGGCCAAAACTGACGGTTGCAGCTGAAATGGTTTAACAGGAAATGTGTGTGGGGCCACCCAACTCCAGAGAATCCAGGCTTAGGAAAAACATAACAACAATGCTGAGTCTCCATAATAGTGTTGAGCAGAGTTGCTGAACTATTTGGGTTCGGTAACGTTCTCTGAACCCGAACATTTGACATTTGACTCTTGGCGTCTGGTGAAGTTGGATGTCCTGGAAAACATGGATACAGCCTATGTCCCTCTAGGGCGGCATCCAACTTCTCCAGCAGCTGGAAGTCAAATGCAGAACTTTTGAGTTCGGAGAACATTACCAAACCTGAACAGTTCGGCAAGTGCACTTAACACTATCATAGAGACTCATCATAGAGAAGGGCCCCATGCTTTTTGCTTTTGGACAGCAAGAACCTGTGCAGGACGCTGACTTCCTTTTTCAAAGGAACTATGTTAGCATACACGGCCATAGGGAGTTGGCCCAAGGGTCATAGAAAGGTTCGGGTGGGGTACATATATCCTGGGTGGTGAAATAAAGCAAGAATTACAATAGGTCCATATTGATCCACTTCTATGTACACGCCTGTCTGTGTCCTGTGTCACCTCACCTATTACTTATTTTAATTCCTAATTTTGCCATAATATAGCAGCTTCAAGAGAAAAGCTGAACAGAATGATGTATCACTTACATTGTTCTCTGCAGCTGATCCAGAGATCTCCTCCTGAAAAAGATGAACAATAAGTAGTCCTCTCCATTATGTGCATGAGCCCAGTAGTCCTGAATATTCATGAGCAACAGAAAACTCCGGCCACCAGCTGCTGATTGGCAGTTATCTATCCATGCTGTGTATACGCAGTCACCTGTCAATCAGCAACTGAAGGGCGGGAGGAAGGGTGTGGCAACAATCCTATTCTCCTGCATATTAGGAGAATGGCTGAACAGAATCATGTAAGTAATACACCGATCTGTTCATCATTTCTGTCACTAGTGTATGCTGCCCTCAGTTAAGGCGGAATAAACCTAGTGACAGATTCCCTTTAAGTACCACAAATCATCTCACCTGTAGGCATGGGTTTTCTTGTGTTTTATTCTCTCCACTATCTGTACCTCTATAACAGAGCCAAACCCTGATAACACAAGCAGCAGGGCTGGTGCCGGATATCACTACAGCCCTGGGATCTATAAATAAAATCTTCTGCTATCTTAAATGCTTTTAGATTCTTCTAGAATTCTTTGTGTTCTTGTTATCCCTATGTACCATGGAAACTGAAGAAAGTCTAAAATTGTATAATTTAAGACATATATTTCATAAGGAATAATAACCGGCTGTGATATGATATCTGGATCTTCTTTAGGAAGCCATAAGCCATCATGCTGAGGTTTGGCTCACACTGGGTGATGTCCTATACAATATTTTTTATTGATACCCCATATATACTGTACACAAATGAGCACTATGTAGTTTGGTGGCCAAATAACACTTTCCTACAGTAACCTAAAAAGCGTACATATTCCGTGCTGCTCATGTTTACCTATGCAGCAGTGCCATACAATTCATGAGTATGCATATACAGTGCTCAATAAATGCCACCATACCCTGATCAAACAGCTCCGTACCTATAATATTATTAGACTAATACTGCTTTGAAAGATTTGTCCTTGCATGCCAGACCCCTGCAGTGCCCCCTTCAGCAACAGCCATGCATCTACATGTCCATTTCAATAGGATGGGACCATGTATACACGGCACTTCTGGTGAAAATGGAGCTCTCCAGTTTTGTATCCAGTGGTGATTGTAGCCACCAATCTGACACCTTCATAACAAGTCTGATTGACATGTCATTAAAGTGTTTTATTGGAAACCCCCTTTAAGAATTGGCAATTCTGGTACTTTCCTTCTTGTGCATTTTCATGGTCGGATAAGTTAACCTGACATTGGACGTTGTGATAGAATGTCAAGCAAGAAAAAAGCCGAATCATTCAAGGATACATTAACATATGGTGATAAAGCATTAAAAACTAACTAAATTCTAATCTCTTAATTTTTGGTACCTATCCTGTCTATCTACCTCTATGCTTTCAGTGACTCCGGGAATGAAATGTACTTAGTCTAGTTAACTTCTTCTCTAGAATAGAAATCAGCACAACTCGATTATTCAGCATTTGAATACCGGTGGCTGAAGAAGTTGGATGCAGCCCTAGGGAGTAGAGATGAGTGAACTATTTAACAGTTTGGTCAGGCAGGGTTGCTGGACTTTCAAGCAAAGTTTGTGTCAATCCTTAAACGAACTGCACTAAAGCAGCTAAACGATTGCAGGCATTTAGGTACTTACCTGTCCGCACTCCCCCGGTGTCCTCCTATGGGTCTTCAGTGTCCCCCACTGACCTCAGCTGCCTTCACTTGCGACACAAACTTATCTCAGGAGTGACAGCGTGCTCAGCCAATCACTGGCCATGGTGCTCTTTAATCTCACTGAGCGCACTGCCAGTGAGCTGGGATCGGGAGAAGCAGACAGGAGCACGCCGGAGGAACGGGAGCTGGTAAGTATAAAGGGGGAGATTTATCAAACAGCAGATTTTCAGCGGCAGATCCGCAGCAGATTTGCTACAGATGTGTCAAAATGAATGAACACAGCATCAAATCTGCACTGTCAAACCTGCTGCGGATCCGCAGCAGATTTGACAGTGCAGATTTGATGCTGTGTTCATCCATTTAGTCAAATCTGCTGCGATCTGGTACGTGTGAAGCTACCCTGCGTTTTTATCGATGCGTTTTTGGTGCGATTTTTACATGCGAGTTTTGATTTTCACATGAAAATCAAAACATGCATGTAAACAAAGCACCAAAAACGCACCAAAAATGCAGCGTTAAAAACGCAGCGATACGGTACGTGTGAAGGCACCCTAAAGGGGTATTTCAGCAAATTTTTCAGCAAAATTTATATATATATATATATATATATATATATATATATATATATCTGCTCAGAAACACAAGGACCAAAGGACCATTGATGTAAAATTGGTAAATTCAATGTATCCAATGAAGTCTTCTATTAAAGTGCTGTAGCAGATACTGTAGTACTAGAATATCACGCCCCATTGGATATAATGATCTACCATTTGGTGAGTAAAGTCTCCAATGTGATCCTGGCAATATTTTTGAGATTTTCTGATAAAGATGGAATTTTTCAGTGTCCACACTTGCCCCTGAGCAATGTGGATATTGGAGTCCTGTTAGTGATCACAACACCTGATCTTAGGCCAATAATGGTTCTCATTGACAAGTGCACTTGGACACACTCAATGCTGGTTAGTCATGCAAGAAGTAAATGATGGTATTTGCTTCCTGTTTCTTTCATGGTCTGATGAGAACGCTTCCAAAGTTGTTCTCCGAGAGGCTCTGCCCCGGTGGGATAAACTAGTCTGTAGCCCAGGGCACAACAATCAGGTTAGACATCTTACACCGGTCTTGGGTTTTCCCAACCAGCAAACACCTTCACAGAAATGTTCCAAGAGCGCGACCAACAGATCCTATTGACATATGAGGGGGTTCTTCCGGGTTTCAATGGGTTTTGACGTCAGAATAACACATTGCACTATGATGAAGCCCTAGAGTAAACCCCAACGAAGCCTCCAAACCCCTATGTGAACCAAACCAAGTGATAGCCTCACCATCAGTATATGAGAAGCTAAAGCAATGGTGACAACCAATATGGCTGGTCTTCCTGATGTTATTTTTGGAAAAATGACCACCAATGGCCGATAGATAGACTTACTTCTTATAGTATCCGTGTTTATTCTTCTGTTCCAGGCATTCGGTCATGCAAGTCAGCCATGATGTATTGTGGAGCAGTGGTGGGTACACCAGGGGGCTGACATGATGTAGCACAGATAAATCAGACACGCAGCACTATTTTATTGTATTCCCACCTCACTGCAATGTATGAATACAGCCTTACAATATAAAGAATAATTTTTCAGACCTGACTGCATAGAACATAGAATGGGGCTCCCCCACTGATCCCGGCTCACTCCACCACTTCATCCTGACAAAGGAACCCCCAATGTTTATTAATGTCGCCTCTTACAGACGCTGGTAGGAGAGGAGTCGACATGACCCTCAGGTCACTTTCCACCAACTTGTCTCTTCACCCTGTCAGGCCTGTGCCATATAGAAGTCACCTCCCATTGAGAACGTTCTTTGTTAATATCCAAAAATGGAAAATGTGTTTCCCTGGAACTTATCGCAGGGGCCATTGTTCAGGCCGCGTTCAGATTTGTGCTGGAAACTTCATTGCATGTTCTATTAAATGTCTGACAAAAGAATAGCACCCCATGGACTGGTCTGCCACATGCCGGACTGTTCTTCCCCTCAAAATAACGAACCCCACAACCAAACCCCAATGGACCCCATTACAACTCACTGGAATCCACAAGGCACCAGTAGTATTGGTATTGGTGATATGACAAACCTGGTATTGTAGGAAAATGGTAAATTTTTGATGATAGATAGATAGATAGATAGATAATACATATGTAAAAATATCTAAAGACAGAATGATAGTAGGATAGATAGATCACAGCCCAAACAAGAACATTAGATCTGCCACGTTTGGAACCGTCTGCTTCGAATAATATCAATAATTGTTCTTATCGCCCCAAATCTAAGGCAATCAATAAGTATTTCCACCGCTGTGATCAATACCAGGGCCGCCTCATAGAGGATTATTGGAAATTATGTATCCAGTGAAGTGTGTAATGCTGTAATACATATATGCATGGATTGATTTTGGCCTTAAAAGTGGATTACACAGTGTTGAGGAGTGGGGGGGGGTATTAGCTGCAATCACCCCAAAGATGGCTGTGCTATGCTAATCTCCCATCTATCTCCATACAAGACTAATCAATAGCAGCCTGTAAATGAACAGCCGCAGGGAGCCACTCAGTCATTAATGTGAGAAATCTCCCAGTTGGGATATTAACTAATGTGTTAAATCCTCCACGTTACAGGAAATGATTTCTAGTTCTGCGGCAGGGATTACAAAGTAGGTCAGCGGAGGCGGCCGGGACAAAGACCAAAAGGTGGGATATAGGGAACGACTATCACTAGGGATGGCAGAGACAATGCCACCCTCCGCCAGCCCATAAAGGGCAGTGGTACCAGTACAAATTTGGAGCAGGGCCCTCACCTACTATATTACTGGCTGAAGGGGGAAACGTATGATCACGAAGGTTCCCACCACTCAGGATCTATAGAATGAGGGACCTTGACTTTCTGGCAGTATCAGCTACCTCCATAAACAATGAAAATAACAAACCCATGGATGACTGCCACTCTGGGGGTCCCAGCAGACAGACCACCACCCCCTTATTGTTGGTGTGACAACCCACATGATGGGTTCTCCAACCATTCCTATACTCTATCCTGCTAGCACTCCATGATCAGTAGGGGGTCCAACTACCCTAGAATAAAGGGGTCACAGGTCTTGTTAAAGGGTTTTCCCATCTCATGATACTATCCCCTATCCACAAGTTAATTGGTGAGGGTCCGGACGATGTTTGACGGCCGTTCAAGAGAGTTAATGGAGCGCTGACAGCGTATCATTCATTGTTCCCATTCTTGGGATTTCTGGGGGTCTCAGTGGTGGAACCCCCATGATCAACTTGTTGTCTTCTATTTTCTGACTAAGGATAACTTATGCGCAATGTCGGCTGATCGTTGTCTTTTAACGAAAGACAACAATAGCAACGATCTGCTGCCATCGCTCCGTGTAATAGGCCGCTGCTATCTCCTATGGGCAGCTGACTCCACCCAATCCATCCGCCCCCCCCCCCCCCCCTTACCCGCCGGCAGTGAGCGGGGAACGAGGAGCACACGAGCGCTGACCTGACAGATCAGCGCTCGCTCGCTTGCTCCCTCTGATTGCCCTGTTAACATGGGGCCCTACAGGCCAATATCATCTGTGTAAAGCCCCTATTACACAGGGCGATCAGAGGGAGCAAGCGAGCGCCGACTTGTCAGGTCAGCGCTCCTGTGCTTCTCGTTCCCCGCTCACTACCGACGCTATTACTGTCCCTAATCGCTTCATCTAATAGGGCCTTAAGGCGTCTAGCCATCGTCTCGTTTATTGGCTGATCAGGCCATTTTGATCTACCACATGACTGATCGGGCCTTGAGAAGGGTCTGTACATGAGAACTGATCACAATGACGTGAGAGGAAAAGCTCCCAGCAATACCCCCACAGGAATGATACAAATACACCACTATGATCAGCGCTGGGCCATCTAATCATTATACGATATCCCATAACAATAGGATCATTGGGGTCCAAACCCTAACACATGAAGATAAAGGGCCGTATTCCAGTTCGATGCGTTGTGACATATCACCCACATGCTCTATGGAGAACTACAACACAGCCCCATTTCCAGGGGATTAATGGAGATCCAAGAAATCGTACCCCCACCATTCATCATATTAGGCCTACACACAACAGTTGCCATGGCAACCAATCAGATCCCAGCTTTGATTTTTCAAAGGCCTTTCCAAAATGAAAGGAACAATCTGATTGGTTGCTATAGGCAACTGCTCCACTACACAAGGGTTGATAACTCCTCCCCTATGACTTGATGTCCTTATATGGAGAAATTGTTACACGGGCCTCTAGATATGAGGTCGGAGTGTGACCACTGCTAGCAGCCTGCCCTGCACCTTTCACCTCTCCTGTATGAATATTTATTTTCCTTTCGCTCGCACACCTTCACGAAGCTTTCTCCCATTAAGTTCTGAGCGAGTTCCTGGGGTGACATGTGCTTTCCATTACACGCCAAAGTCATGTTGGCATGCCGCAATAACTAGAGCTGTAGGAAAGTGAAATATGCCGGGATTGGCCCTACTGCAGCTTTTTACAAGATGTCTGCCGATGCCAGTATACATTACATTGTGTAGACATATTACAGATACATTATAGACCTGTTTTACAGTCTCTTAAAGGGGATTGAAAGATCCTATTAGGGAATTCTGCGTTAACAGAGGGGGTCTGCCATTTAGGAAGCTCCTTGGATATTACAAAGAACGTCTCTGGCACATCTATGCACTGTGTACATGGCCTAGTAATTCAATTTAAGAACTGTGTAATGCTTAATTTCTCCTGTGGGGGAGCCGCTGATAAACTCTGGGCAAAATTACAGATGCTCATAGTGGTTCCCATAGCATACTTGAGACCCGTGGTACACAAAGCCAAAGAGACCCCCACACACACGGCCCAAAAAGATGGCACTCATTTACCAAGCCCATACACGGCTCAGTTATTGTGCAGCCGGCCATTGTTTGCTTGGGTGTAAAAATAATAAAGACATGTACTTACCTGTCCAGGCACCCCAATGTCCCCAGCCTTATTCCTGTGTTCCACGCTTTCTGATCCCGTCTCTGAAGTGACAAGCCACTCAGCCAATCACTGTCGGGAAAGCGCAACGGCCAGTGATTGGTGAGCGTCCCAGTTTCGGAAATGCCAGCTGCAGTAAGCATGGAACACATGAACAAGGCTGGAGGACGCCAGGGAGCCTGGACAGGTAAGTACAATCTTTCTTTCTTTATCTTTACTCTAGCATCAGCCTTCGGCCGTGCTTCGCTATTACACTTGTCCATGCTCGGTCGTCAGCCCATGACTTTTGGACATGCTTAAAAACAACGATCAGCTGATGATAGTTTCTTTGGCTGATCATTGTCTTTATTACACAGAGCGATAATCTGACGATTTGGCCTGATTAAAGGGGTACTCCAGAGTACTTTTTTAATCAACTGGTGCTATTTAATAATCTTCAGTCTTCCAGTACTTATCAGCTGGTGAATGATGATGTGGTAAATGATAGATATAAGATTTTTTTTATCCTCCCAGCAACGTCTCAGTCTTCTTGGTGCTATTTATATTGTTCTGGTCCAGGCATTAGGTCATACAAGTCGGCCATGATGTAACGTGAAGCAGTGGTGGGTACACCAGGGGGCTGACATGATGTAGCACAGATAAATCAGACACGCACCACTATTTTATTGTATTCCCACCTCACTGCAATGTATGAATACAGCCTTACAATATAAAGAATAATTTTTCAGACCTGACTGCATAGAACATAGAATGGGGCTCCCCCACTGATCCCGGCTCACTCCACCACTTCATCCGGACAAAGGAACCCCCAATGTTTATTAATGTCGCCTCTTACAGACGCTGGTAGGAGAGGAGTCGACATGACCCTCAGGTCACTTTCCACCAACTTGTCTCTTCACCCTGTCAGGCCTGTGCCGTATAGAAGTCACCTCCCATTGAGAACGCTCTTTGTTAATATCCAAAAATGGAAAATGTGTTTCCCTGGAACTTATCGCAGGGGCCATTGTTCAGGCCGCGTTCAGATTTATGCTGGAAACTCCACTGCATGTTCTATTAAATGTCTGACAAAAGAATAGCACCCCATGGACTGGTCTGCCACATGCCGCACTGTTCTTCCCCTCAAAATAACGGACCCCACAACCAAACCCCAATGGACCCCATTACAACTCACTGGAATCCACAAGGCACCAGTAGTATTGGTGATAAGCTGCAGAGCTGATAATAGAATTATCAAAAGTTATGCTGGGTTTACACGGAACGATAATTCGCCCAATTGAACGATTAACGATTTTGAAGCAACGATTTGGTTTTTATAACGATCAGCGTTTATACTGAGAAAAATCGTTAGAAGATTCGTAAGAAAAATCATTATTGCGATAGTTTTTAAGATCGTTTAAGCCCATCTTTCACATATGATGAATCTTTGAAAAACTGTTTACACAAAGCGATCTGCGAATATTTAGCAAACGACGGACGACGATTTGAGAACATGTTGAAAGATCAAAATGAACAGTTTTTCGCTCATCGCTTAATCGCTTGCTGTGTTTACACGGAAAGATTATCGCTCAAATGCGATCGTTATAGCGAAAATTCGAACGATAATCGTTCCGTGTAAACGCAGCATTAATAATATAAGTTATGCTGCATTTACACGGAACGATTATCGTGCGAATTTGCACGATAACGGTCAAATTCGCACGATAATCGTACGTGTAAACGCAGCGAACGATCGAACGACGCACGATAAATCGTAATTTTGATCTTTCATCAGGTCATCAAATCGTCGTTCATCGTACGCAAAAAATTCGCAAATTGTTCCGTGTGAACAGTCGTTCGCCGATTTAACCAATGTGTGAGATAGGCTTAAACGATCGCAAAACGATCGCAGTGCGAATATTCGTACGATATATCGTACCATCTAAACGCTGATCGTTATAAAAAAAATCGTAAATCCGACATTGTAATCATACGATCGGGCCAATAATCGTTACGTGTAAACGCAGCATAACCTAAGTTAATTGCCCCCAGCTGATATACAACTTGCATGATGAACAGGTGTCTTTCCTTGTGTGGATTAGGACTTCCTGTGTTTGGTCTCTTTTTTTGAACAGAGAAAAGAGCAACTATCAGCACAGAGGGAGCATGGACTACAGTGACTGGAAGGGAGACACTTAGTGGCCGTATGTATAACGTTAATTTAAACATAGAAAACGTTTAAAAAATATAAAGCGAGTATAGTGGAAAACTGTTTGGGATCACAACCCCTGTTGACTTCTTTAAAAAAATTAGCAACAGTAACAAGTTAATGGGAAAATGACCTTCCAATGGACTATAGGTCCAAAGCCCACGATGGGTGACAGCATACTATTTAAAGGGGTACTCCACAAAAAAATTTTCTTTCAAATCAACTGGTGTCAGAAAGTTATACAGATTTGCAATTTACTTCTATTTAAAAATGTCAAGTCTTCCCATACTCATCAGCTGCTGTATGTCCTGCAGGAAGTGTTGTTTTTTTCCCAGTCTGACATAGTGCTCTCTGCTGCCATCTCTGTCTGAGACATGAACTGTCCAGAGCAGGAGAGGTTTTCTATGGGGATTTCCTACTGCTCTGGACAGTTCCTGACATGGACAGAAGTGGCAAAAAAAACACTTCCTGTAGGACATACAGCAGCTGATAAGTACTGGAAGACTGGAGATTTTTAAATAGAAGTAAATTACAAATCTATATAACTTTCTGAAACCAGTTGATTTGAAAGAAAAAGATTTTTACTGGAGTACCCCTTTAATAGACGACGCCTTGATTAGACCTGAACCTTTACATGAGATAAAAATGTTTCCCTACTACCTAATAGGAGACCGGCCAAGCTCAGCTCCACCTCCTTAACTCAGCCCCGTCCTCTCCACTGGCCTCCAGCCAATATGGAGAAGATTAGAAGGAAATGGACAACTGTTTTCTTTGTCTTCTTTCTTTAAGTCTATTTGTTTCAGGATCTCGCAAGTCAGTGACAAATACTGGAGGATACTGCCGCCAAGTTTTTTCAGGTTTTTTTTTCCCCCTTATTCACGTTCCCTTTAAGCATTGTGCTTCCTAAGATCGGGCAGATGTTTTGTGGGTCTCCGAAAAAAAAAAAAAAGTCTCCAAAAGGTCAAGGCGAAAAAAAAATGCCGCCAATACAATGTGTATATCATTTTTTTTTAAGCTTTTGTGTCCTCGGCGGCTTCCACTGAACAGATTGCGGGTTTCCTTAATATTCACATCACATCGGAGGCAGCATCCTCCTTCCTACAGCGGCCACATATTAGCGTGTAGGGTTAGCTAGTCTCGATTCTTCTGCTATGAATAGGGCCGAGGAGACGGCCAGGCAGCAACATCCCGCTCATAATGGCTGCTATACAGGCCCTGCGTGTTATATACCGAGCAGGCCTATACATAATGGCTGACAAATTAAAGTTGCATCAACAGCCGGAGCCTCCTGCGTTATCGATGGCCCCCGGGGAATTACAATAATAATGAGGATTACAATATCATACAAAATGAATTGCCATCAATGTCCGTCCCCGAAGTCACAGGCCGCCTTTATGCCGGCCGATTCTTTGGATTCCTGAAGCGTGAGTCCGGGCGTAGTTGTCAACAAGGCCCTTTCATACAGGAGACTGACAGAAGCCTGTCTTTGTAGGCCCGGCCTGGTGTGGGCTGCAAGAATGTGAGGGGAATGCCAGGCCACCATGTCACCGACACAAAGAGGAGAAGCTTTGTGAGAGAACACTGGAGCAGAATGACAATGACATCACTTCATATGACCTCATTTTCATCCGAAATATCATGATGTTCGGAGGCGGCAGTGATATGCTAAGTAGCGCATTCCCCTCACTCTCTGTGATTTGTGCTTTGTGGATGTATAAAGGCGGACGGGACGTCAAGGGGAGGGGGCCACTTCAAGTGGGTGAGCTGCTCCGATTTCCAAGGTCATTGGCGCTATTGGCAAAAAGGTTTTATTCTTTTCCTGCAGCTGCCACCTACTTCAAAAGGGCCGAATCCTAGCAAATCGACCACCAGACATAATAATGGGAAGAAAGAAGGACATGTAATATGCATTACGCCGTCCCGGCCTAGATTATCTGCCTTCTGTGGAGCTTAGGGTGACAATGGCTGGGGTGGGTGGGGGGGGAGGCATTTTAAAGATGTCTGCCCGCATGATATCCCGGGTTTGCTAGCTATAAATTACTATAACCTGGGTATGATAATACATGTCTAGACCAGGTCAGGCGAAACGTGACCCCCTCCTCCCTGTACAATCCTCAGGCCTCATGTGTACGCACATACAGACCCCACTTCCTCATCCTTATATGGTCCCACAATGTATTCCTGCACGGATCGCAAGGATTAGATAACATTAACAAAGACTGAGATGTTAGGGCTGCCCAGAGAGGGCTGGGGGGGGGGGGGGGGGGATCTTCCGGAACGTTGAAATATACATTAGTCCAGGAGGGGAATGGTTAATAAGAGTTGGTCCTAATATGATGGACGGGTGTCCAAACTGCGACCCTCCAGCTGGCAGCCTGGACGTCCATAATGTAAACCATCAAGTATTACAAAGGTGTTTGGTAGAGAGCAAAAACTCATGGTTTTTATGCTCTTAAAGGGGTACTCCAGCAAAAAAAAAATCCCTTCAAATCAATTGGTGTCGGAAAGTTATATAAATTTGTAATTTGCTTCTATATAAATCGAATATATCTCAAGTCTTATAGTATTTATCAGTTGCTGTATGTCCTGCAGGAAGTGGTCTATTTTTTCCAGTCCGACACACAGTGCGGAGGACAGGGCTAAGCTAAGGAGGTGGGGCTAGCTTGGCTGGTCTCCTATTAGGTAGTAGGAAAATGTTTTTAACCCATGTAAAGGTTCAGGCCTAATCAAGGCTTCATCTATTAAAGGGGTACTCCAGCGAAAATCTTTTTATTTCAAATCAACTGGTTTCAGAAAGTTATATAGATTTGTAATTTACTTCCATTTAAAAATTTCCAGTCTTATCAGCTGCTGTATGTCCTACAGGAAGTGGTGTATTCTCTCCAGTCTGACACAGAGCTCTCTACTGCCACCTCTGTCCATGTCAGGAACTGTCCAGAGCAGCAGCAAATCCCCCTGCTCTGGACAGTTCCTGACATGGACAGAGGTGGCAGCAGAGAGCACTGTGTCAGACTGGAAATGATACACCACTTCCTGCAGGACATACAGCAGCTGATAAGTACTGGAAGACTTTAGATTTTTAAATAGAAGTAAATTACAAATCTATATAATATTCTGACACTAGTTGATTTAAAAGAAAGACAATTTTGCCCGCGTACCCCTTTAAAGGGTCACTCCCTGCCCTCTGTGTCATGCTTAGTGCAAGGCCTGAGAACCTAACAGAGATCCCTGGTGTCATGTCTTCCCCCTTAGGCTCGGTCCTGGACCTCAGATGTCACAGCTATGTTATATTGTGGCCTGTCGGGACATTCCCCTATGTAGTTTAAAATCTATGGACATCACATCACGTTCTAATCTATATTTATTGAGGAATATCGCACTAATATATGAGAAAAAAAAGTTTTATATATAATGAAAGACACAGTAAAGGATGACGGACAACCTAACGGACAATAGGATTAGCATTATCTCCTCTTCTGTCTGTAGACTATTGATGGAAACTTAAGAACTGATTAAAAAAGTACAAAAAAAAAACAAAAAACTTTAGCCCCTTCTATTCTTTTAGGCCTATTGTCTGGAGGCCCGGCATGTTCCACTTTGTCATTTTTGGTCTATGGACACCCGCTGGCCTCCTGAGCAGCAGATCGGGGTCTGACCTATGCTGATGGAGGAATATCCTTATCCAATGGGACAAAAGGTTCATCTCTAGGGACAGGATGCACAGTAGTGGATCAACCTAAGGGTCCATAGAGTTACAACCAACTCCTCTTGTGTCAGCTAAAACCATTGAGGGAAACTTAAGAACTGATAAAAAAAAAAAAGAAAAAAAAAACTTCCATTCTTTTAGGTCTGTTCTACTTTGTCATTTTTGATCTGTGAAACCTATGTTCCTATGGGGTAAAGGGATCCACTCTATGGGGGAGATTTATCAAACATGGTGTAAAGTGACACTGGCTCAGTTGCCCCTAGCAACCAATCAGATTCCATTTTTTATGCCACACAGACTCTTTGGAAAATGAAAGGTGGAATCTGATTGGTTGCTAGGGGCAACTGAGCCAGTGTCACTTTACACCATGTTTGATAAATCTCCCCCATCTTCCTATGGATTTATTTTTGCCCAAAAACTAATATGACAAAATCTAAGGGGCCTATTCCATGGAGCGATAATCGTCCGAATCGGCCCGATTTGGCCGATTATCGCTCCGTGGAATAGAGACAACATTCAGCCGATGATCGTGTCATCGGCTGATCGTTTATTTAGGTTCAAACCTAAAACCATCGGGCACCGACGGCACATCGCTGCGTGGAATACTGATGGGCGGCGGGCGACCGACAATCTCACAAGCACCATACATTACCTACACATGTTGCAGGACTTCTCCTGCGCTCCTTCTTCCTCCCGGTCCCGCGCACAGCAGCAGCCTCGGAGCAGACAGACCGCTCAGCCAATCACTGGCAAGGACTGCAGCGGCCAATGATTGGCTGATCAGTCTGTCAGCTCAGACAGGCCGCTCTGAAGCTTCCGGAGGAAGAAGGAGCGCAGGAGGAGCCCTGCAACATGTTTAGATAATGTATGGTGTTTAAACAAGGGCTGCAAGGACATCGGTAACAATGTCCCTGCAGCCCTCGCTAAACGATTATCGGGCTGTGTAATAGGCCCAGTTAACAAGCGCCGATCTAGCAGATCAGCGCTCGCTTACATTATTGATCGGGCCCCCAACGGCCCGTGGAATAGGACCCTAAAACTGGACATTTCTCCAGCCTATGCATATGTATGCTCAACTGAGTTGATCATGCATGTGTTTTCACAAAGCTGCTCCTAGGCTTATCTCCTCAAAATCTAAAGGATCAGGCAATTTAAATCCAATATGCCCGATCCTTCTCTTCCTCAACAGCTGCCATGGGGAACACTCATATAACCATATATTTTAGATGGTTGGCAGGTTACGATGGAATTGGTGGTTTCGGCTGAGACAATTCTAATACATATTGGCCTGATCCCAACACAAATCTGTGCTGATCCCACAGCAAAATCCATATTTTTCTGTGGATTCACCCCTGCTATACCCAAAAGGGGGAATCCCTTGTTAAAATTTACAACAAAGCCTTGATATAATTGACAAGCTGCAGACTTAAAGGGGAACACCAGTGATTTTTTTTCTTCATATTTTAAATCTACTGGTATCAAAATTTATTTCCAATAAAAATAATCTCAAGTCTTCCAGTACTTACCAGCTGCTGTATGTCCTGCAGGAAGTGGTGTATTCTTTCCTGTCTAACACAGTGCTCTCTACTGCCACCTCTATCCATGTCAGGAACTGTCCAGAGCAGGAGAGGTTTTCTATAGAGATTTGCTCCTGCTCTGGAAAGTTCCTGACATGGACAGAGGTGGCAGCAGGGAGCACTGTGTCAGACTGGAGAGAATACACCACTTCCTGCAGGACATACAGCAGCTGATAAGTACTGAAAGACGGGAGATTTTTATATAGAAGTAAATTACAAATCTACATAACTTTCTGACACCAGAAAAAAAAAACGTTCAGTGGAGTTCCCCTTTAAAATGCTATTTTCAGTAAAAAAAAAAAACTTTTTACGAAAAGTTGTGATCGGTCAGGGTCTCAGAGCAAAGACCCCCACCAGTTGCTAGATAGAGCCGGGAGAAACTGCAGTTTACTGGCTGTTTGCTCTGACTGATTGGAGGAGACAGGATCCATTATAAAGTCTATGGAGCTTTTCTATATCTAAGAGTCAGCACCCAGACCCCAACCTTGTCAAAAGTCGTTGTTTTTTGTTTTTTTTTAAGTGAAAGTAACACTTTAAAATTCTGAGCATGCTCACTTTTTCATGTGATAATGTCTGCCACATGCGCCATCCTCTTTCCTGGTACTATAATTTAACCTGTGCAAATCTATAGGAAAAACCTACAAAAAGGTTCACGTTGTGGCTAGGACGGGTGTAGAACCCATATAGAAGGAGGTGAGCTATGCCATGGGGTTAGGGTTCTCCTGTATCCCTGGATCAGAAGAGGGTGGGAAAAAAACTATTGATAAAAAAAATGTAATAACTAAGTAAACAATATATAAGTATAAATAATAATAATAATAATAATAATAATAATAATAATAATAATAATAATAAAAAATAATAATAATAATTAATAATGAATAAATATAAATTTTCCCCTATAGCTGTGGGCTATGCTGGTGACCAGTGCTGCCCCAGTCTACCAACACCTTATATATATAATAGCCCAAAAATGATGCATAAAAACTAAACCGTACAGTAAAGTAGGTGACAACAACTCAAAGTCTCCACTTCTAAAGTTGTTGAAGTCAACACTCAAGACCTGATCAGCAACTTAGCCCAAACTCCATCTGATCTCCATTACGGCCCTGAGAACATGTGCAGACCATACCACCCCTACCCGTCTGTATACTCTCGGCTCAGATCCCTGTCCTATATGTCATTCTGTAAGGCCATGCTCTTTCCTGGTATTTCTCATTGTACCGGGGTTATGACCCCTTATTAGGTCTCTAACCATTTTATGGGCATTCCCCGCAGAAGCCATCTCTGCAGTAAAAGGGAATGTAATGTCCTGTTATAAAATTCTGCCTCACATTGCTTGCTCCTCATTAAATACACATCTTTTTTCTTAATGGGCTCGATGCCTTGTAAGAGGCCTGTAGTGGTGGCCGGGCCTTTGTACGCAGTGACTTTAAAGGGAAGAGAGAAGTATCGAGTACTGGGCCTCCCATTGTTAATTCCCATACATGTAGCATAGCATCTCTGCCGGGAGCTCCTCATACTATACTGAATGAGGATAACAAGGTTCATCAGTTTATTTATTTATTTTTATATTTATTTGTTTATTTATATATTTATTTGTTTATTTATTTATTTGTTTGTTTATTTATTGAGTAAAGACAAGGAGGGAGATTTATCCAACTGGTGTAAACAGGGGCGTAGCTACGATTTATGGCCCCCCCCCCCCCCCTTACGCACAACACTAAGTACTGCATATATATATAGTCTTGGTGATGTGGCCAAAAAATAAAATCTCTTGTGGCCAGAGGCAATAAACAGAGTGGCTGGCAGAGCAGACAGACAATGGCTGCTTGCTCTGTCAGTCCACTGTTTTTACCTATAAGGGCCCATTAGGAGCCTTTATGGTTAATTACTTAGGTGCAGGAGCAGACTACCTTCTGCTTAACCCCTTATGTACTGCAGTGACCCAAAGTTCACTTACATGCTGCAACACAAAAAAAAGGGTTAAAAAGCAGAAGACAAGGAGATCTCTGTTTCACTGCTCATGCACTGATAAGCCCTGACCAGCTCCACATATTTCCTACTTGATTGCGGCTGCCTGAGAACAGAGGTCAGGGGGTTATCAGAGCAGTGAAGAGGAGATCTCCTTGTCTTCTGCTTTTTAACTCTTTTTTGTGTTGCAGCATGTAAGTGAACTTTGGTTCACTTACACACTGCAGTTCATAGAGGTTTAAGCAGAAGGGCCCAGGGCCCCCCTGAGGCACAGGCCCCATAGCAGCTGCCTGGCCTGTCTCTATGGTAGCTACGCCTCTGGGTGTAAAGTAGAACTGGCTCAGTTGCCCCTGGCAACCAATCAGATTCCACATTTCTTTCCTCACAGATTCTTTGAAAAATGAAAAGTGGAATCTGATTGGTTGCTAGGGGCGACTGAGCCAGCTAAGCTTTACACCAGTTTGATAAATCTCCCCCAAGAACTTTTACTACTGTATTTGCAAGGTCAAATATTGAATTTGAATTCAATTTAAATTAGTTTATCAAAAGAAAAAAAAACTATAATTACAAAGGAACAAAGAAAAAATTGATCTCTTGTCCTTAGGTCTGTATTACGCGGCCCAATGAGCGGGTTAAGCAAGATGAGACATCTGGATGATTGTGCTGCAAGGGCTGCACAGACTAGGGTTAGGGATGTCCGTGCAGCCCTTGCTTTATAGGGGTACTCGGTGTCATTACATAGAAGATATTGAATAAGTTGTGCTTACCTTTCCGTGCTCCTCCTGTGTTCTCCTGTGTTGTCTCTGGGTTCCCCATACTCCTCCAGTGTCCTCCTATGTCAGCCAATCACTGGCCATGGTGCTCCCCTGTCTCAGTAAGTGATTGGCTGAGCGGGTTGTCACGGCAGAGGCGGGTTCAGAAGTGTTGGGGGCAGTTGCAGTCAGCGGGAAACCCAGTGTCACAACAGGAGGATGCTGGGGAATGTGGATAAGCATAGCTTCTTTATTATTTTTTATATACTGACTGGGAGTACCCCTTTAATAAGCCGTTGACCGCACGGGGAGTTGGCTGCTATCTTCCAAAACAATGCCACGCAGGGTGCGCGTATTATTATAATTTGTCACTGTTAACTTCAATTAACCTTACACGCAATACCATACACAGACTGAGGCCAGAGTGGCACTGTTCCTAAAAAAAAAAAAGACGACTATGTTTTTCTTTTTTTAACTACTTCTAGTAAACAATGGAGGGATATGAGTCTGATTGCTATGGGAGAGCAAAAGGCAGACCCCCACAATCTGATATTGACGGTCCAGCAATACACATCCAAAAAAAGAGCCCCCAGGAAACATGCCCAGAAAATTAAAAATGTTCTAAAATTTTAAGATACTTTTTGAAAGTTGTCAGGAGGGGACAACCTTCTAATGCATGTAGAGGCCTTATGACTATTCCTTATGACTCTTCTGGGCATGCAGGATTTCAATGTACTCCCCTTTATTTTTTCCTAGATATTAGCTACCACCAGAGAAGTCATTGAGATCATAGGAATGCTCGGCTAAGTAACCAGTATGACTGAGGTCAATCCATATTCCGACCTCCAACAGTTTGTGAAGGGAAGCACAATGTATGATAGATGATGGCCGCCTCTAGTCAGTCAATGCTGAGGTTGCAGAACTGGTTACCAAATACCTATTTATCACTTTCCCCTATATCAATGGCCGTTCTTTCAGTTTTGGGGGTGGTTTAGTTACACTTTAACTACATGACCACTGGCTGGTCAGTACTGTGCTCTCATAGCTACTTATCGACATTATGGCTACTTAGGGTCCTATTCCACGGGCCGAGCAGGGCCCGATCAACGATGTAAACGGGCGCCGATCTGCTAGATCGGCGCTCGTTTACTGGGCCTATTCCACGGCCCCGATGATCGTTAAGCAAGGGCTGTAGGGACATCGCTACCGATGTCCTTGCAGCCCTTGTTTCATACATTACCTGTCCGGGCTGCGACGGTTCCAGCCAGTGATTGGCTAAATGGTCTGTCAGTTCAGACAGCCCCGCTCCGAAGCTGCTGCGGCGCGGGACCGGGAGAAGGAGAAGACCTGCAGCCCGGACAGGTAATGTATGATGCTGATGAAATCGTCGGTCGCCGCCGCGCACCGCTATTCCACCGTAGTGATGCGTTGGTGGCGAACGATGATTTTAGGTCTGAACCTAAATGAACGATCAGCCAATGACACGATCATCGGCTGATCGTTCTCTTTATTCCATGGAGCGATAATCGGCCGAATCAGACGATTTGGCCAATTATCGCTCCGATTCGGCTGATTATCGCTCCATCGAATAGGCTCCTTACTCAGATATAGCTATAGATCATAGATTAGGTTGGAACGAACAATTACATAGAATACATAGTATTTGCTCAGGTCTGATGAGGTACTGTTCCTTATTGAAGAGACTTAGTTGATGTGTGGAGACTTATGGGAAAAAGTATGCAAATTAGCTCTCACTCTGCAGGACAGCTAAACTGTATGTGCAATAACATTTAAAATTTTATAGGGTATATTGTTTATAACCATGATTTAAAAATTTTGCAATAGGTGGCGCCAGAGAGCAGGGACTTTTCTATGTGGGAGAGACCTACTTTGCATATGCCTTTTCCCCAAATTCCCAGTGGAACCTGAATGGCCTATAAGGAAACATAACCCCTTCGGCCCTATAAGTAGATGAACCTTGACTATTGCTCAAGTTTCTTTATTATATCATGGACTTCAGAAGGGAAAACAGCAATGGATGTCCATTATGGGGGTCATAGGGCTTAGCACTCTGCTTCCTCCTTCAAGGGAATCTATAGGGAAGTAAAGCTTTTAGCAGGAACCTGACCCATGACCATTAAAGTAACCTTAAGAGTCTTAAAGGGCACTTGGTCCCTACAGTTGTATTTACACATGAATGCTTCCACTTTAAGGAACTGAAGTTCTTTGGAATTTTTTTTTTCTTAAATATAATTCAATTTTAATTTCTACTTAAGTGGAATGTAATTCTTTCGGCCCTTAAAATGTAAAGAAGAAGAAAATTACTGGGTATTTATCAATGGATATTGATTGGGTGGGGGGGGTCAATAATATTAGTCCTCCTTGGAGATGAAGGGGTTAAAGGAACAGGCCAGCAGAGTCGGCCCTTCACCCACCCTGTGAAAGAAGCCTATTCTTATTGAGATTATTTAAGGAACTCACATCCTTCCTGACTGAGATAGAAGGAGCCACATTTGTGTTCTTGTACAAACAGGTACCGTATATATTATAATATCCACATCTATAGGCAATGCATTAAACTAATATATAGCCAATATAGGGCTCCTTCTCCTCCATTCTTACTTTTACTATTACCCATGTGGCTTTTACATGCGGTTAATGGCATGTACTATAAACTCTTTCGTGACGTTGGAGAAAACCATTGAATTCCAGTATCTACTGGTTTTGTATATGGCCCCTGTCATCACTTCCCAATAATTGCCCATGAAAGTGAATGACATTGGGAGCAGCCCTGGTACCATTCATGAATGACAGGGGTTGTGTATTTTTGTTGGCTTGGCCCTCATGGCCCCTGTCGACCTATTTCATCTAGTTCCTATGTCTTTACATTTGGAGATACTATCAGAACTCCCCTATGAAGTCATGGATGTACCTGGTGAGGACTCGTCTGTTTGTATTGTTAAGCGTCCAAAAATATTCAAATATATTTGGAATTATGAGCCGTAAGCTATAGCCATTCACTGGGGAAATCATTTAGTAACTTTTCTAAATTCCATATAGGACCATATATAAGGTAACCCCTTCTCCCAAGTCGAGGATATTTTCCATAAACTATATAAGCAATGTTTGCATCCATTCCAACAAGATTGCAAATCCCTATACCTGTACTTTCAAAATAACAATAAACCTGCATGGATATGTTATATTAAAGGGGTATGCCAGCAAAAAGAAAAATGGTACCAGAAAGTGCCAGAGATTTGTAATTTACTTCTATTAAAAAAAAAAAAATCTAATTTTTTTCCAGTACTTATCAGCTGCTGTATGTCCTGTAGGAAGTGGTGTATTCTTTCCAGTCTGGAGAGCAGGAGAGGTTTTCTATGGGGATTTGCTACTTGCTCTGGACAGTTCCTGACATGGACAGAGGTGGCAGCAGAGAGCACTGTGTCAGACTGGAGAGAATACACCACTTCCTGCAGGACATACAGCAGCTGATTTAAAAAATGAATTTGTTAAAGAAAAAGAAAGTAAGTAAATTACAGATCTTTAGAACTTTCTGAAACCAGCTCTCTGGATCTCCTGAGATTTCCCTCCATGGTACATAGCTTTTTCTTATTCTTTCCATTTCAGTACTCACACCTGGACTTTCTTTCCCTTACTTGTCTGGTCAGTCACAGGACAGCACCTCCTCTTTGCCTGTGATGAAACAACAGTGACTATTTAAAGTGAAAGTACTAGTTCACTTAGTGATTTTTTTTTTACACTACCTGGCCGTCGCCAACATGGACATCCCAGTGGTGCAGTCTATTTTTCAAAATGCCTCCCGTTTCCTGGGTTCAGCGACGGTTTCTTCATGAGCATGCCCCAGTATAACCATATCCTCTTCCCTCGGTGATGAAGCCAGACTTTATTCTGGTGGAGGCATGTCACCGGGGGATATCATTACACTGGAGGGCGCCGGGCTGGAATCTAGTGCATATAGCGATCCAAAGTGCACATGACGTAACTGGTGCAGATCGCAGGAACAAGGTGGCGTTTTGAGAAATGTACTGCACCAGCGGGATCTCCACGTTGGCGACAAGCAGGTAGTGTAACCAAAAAAATCACTACACAAATTGGCACATTCGCTTTAAGCCCTGAAGGACTTATACTTTATTGGGAGGATTGGAGACAGGTATAGGGTAATGACAAGGCCCCCCCCATAGGTCCTCCAGTCTATAAGAACAGGCCCCTTATTTGTTCCAGATAATATAGTGTTTCTTACTTGAGGGTCCCATCAGGAGGGTCCCATATTGCCTCAGGGCTTCCTATAAGTTCCCTATTCACTATGTTTTCTTATATTCATGAATACTTTTTTCTGAGCAATCCAGTATGTGGCCCCAGCTTGTGTGTCTGCCTAAGACCCTCCAGCTGTGCCCAGCTTGTGGTAAACCTGTGCCCAACCTGTGGTCAACCTGTAGCCTTCCAGCTATGCCTAACCTGTGCCCTCCAGCTGTTCCCAACCTACGCCTAAACTGTGGCCATCCAGCTGTGCCAAACTTGTGGCCCTCCACCTATGCCCAACCTGTGGCCATCCAGCTGTGCCCAACTTGTGGTCAACCTGTGACAAACCTGTGGTCAACCTGTTCCCAACCTGTAGCCTTCCAGATAAGCCCAACCTGTGGCCCTCAGCCGCGCCCAACCTGTGGCCCTCCAGCTATGCCCAACCTGCGCCCAACCTGTGGCCCTCCAGCTGTGCCCAAACTGTGGCCCTCCAGATGTGCCCAACCTGTGGCCAACTTGTGCCCAACCTGTGGCCCTCCAGCTGTGCCCAACTTGTGGTCAACCTGTGCCGAACCTGTGGTCAACCTGTTCTCAACCTGTAGCCTTCCAGCTATGCCCAACCTGTGGCCCTCCAGCTGTGCCCAATCTGTGCCCAACCTGTGCCCTCCAGCTATTCCCAACCTGTGGCCCTCCAGCTGTGCCCAACCTGTGGCCAACTTGTGCCCAACCTGTGGCCCTCCAGCTGTGCCCAACCTATGGCCAACCTGTGCCCTCCAGCTGTGCCCAAACTGTGGTACTCCAGCTGTGCCCAACCTGCACCTAAACTGTGGCCATCCAGCTGTGCCAAAATTGTGGCCCTCCACCTGTGCCCAACCTGTGGCCCTCCAGCTGTGCCCAACTTGTGGGCAACCTGTGCCGAACCTGTGGTTCACCTGTTCCCAACTTGTGGTCAACCTGTAGCCTTCCAGCTATGCCCAACCTGTGGCCCTCCAGCTGTGCCCAACCTGTGCCCTCCAGCTATGACCAACCTGCGCCCAACCTGTGGCCGTCCAGGTGTGCCCAACCTGTGGCCATCCAGCTGTGCCCCTCCAGCTGTGCCCAACTTGTGGCCAACCTGTGGCCCTCCAGCTGTGCCCCACCTGTGGCCCTTCAGCTGTGCAAGACTACAGTTCCCATCATGCTCGGACCAAAGCTTTGGCTTTCCAGGCATGATGGGAATTGTAGTTTTTCAGCTGGATTGACCATGTTTCCCTATCCCTGGCGTAGAGTAAGGGATGGGGCACATCCTCCGGGCAGCATTACACTCAGCTATGCTATGGAAAAACACATCCAGGAAATTTGAGCAATGACGTTCCTTCCACAGTTCAGACGTAAGGATTTTATGAGCCCTTCTGGTATTGGCACAATGGGAACTCTCAGGCTTGAGGTGCTACCTAATAAAAGCAGAGAGTAGACGTGGTGTGTACACGGAAGCAGATAGAACAGTGTGGGGGGCTTCAGCTAAAAAGACCCTGGGAAAGAGTCTATAAATAACTATGTGGTGCTCAGCACTTTGCACTGAAAAGTCAATGAGAGCTGAATGACTATAGTCCCTGGACTTATTGCCGGGTCCTTTATTCCTTTTCCATTGAAGATGGTTCATTGAAACTCCTACAGTTTGGGGCTTCATTTTTATTTGGTATTTACTGCGGCATCAGTCCCATCCCCGCGTCAACAGAAACAAGCTCAGACGTCAAAAACACACGGACAGAAACTTTCTTTTTAACCCCTTTAAGACCAAGCCAATTTTTGCTTCAAGGGCCATGTTTTTTTTTTAGGTTTTTCCTCACTGCATTCTAATATATATATATATATATATATATATATATATATATATATTTTTTTTTTTTTATTTTTTTTTTTACAGTTGACTATATACCGTATGCCATTGTACCTTTGGGAATATCTATGAGGTGTAATATATATATATTATTTTTTATTTTTATTATTATTATTTTTTATAATATTCTTGAATTCTTGATTGTGCTTTGCATTTTTTGTCACTATTGTTTTCAATCTTAAATTTTATGTCTTTTTTTTTTTTTTTTAAACCTTTTCCTATTACGATACTTTTACTTTTTAGACTTTTTTTGTCACGTGCCTTTTATATTACAGTCTCTTCATGTAAAATGCACCGACTTAAGGGTAAATCCACTCTGGACTAACTTGACAATAGGTTCAGATTTTCCACTACCTGCAAGGTAGATAGTAAGATTAGCCCCCAAATCCATGTGGATATGCTATGTTTGTTCTGCAAGTACTCTATCCAGTGTGCACAGACTCATACCAGACGGCTCCAAGGACCTCTTTTAGGCCTCCAGGTTGACCGTACAAAATCATCAGTTCCAGCCATCATTAAGCTGGTGGTGACAAGACAAAGAGAGCCTCATCTTTTGTCAGCACCGCCATCTGCATTGATTGTGATGTTATACGGGCAGTATGGGAGTTCTTTATGGTCAAGGCCATGGGCACTGGAAAGCAGATGTCAATCACAGCTGTCCTCCAGCAGGTGATCGCATGGAGGCCTGCCTGATCTCCAGCATAGACGTATATGTCAGGATGTGGGAAAGAGACTGGTCCTGGGATGAAGAAGTGTGTGATATTGCAGAAAGCGGCTGTTTTGTGAAGATAACCTCTATACATGTGTATATATATATATATATGTCCTATGAAGGCTGATGGACATTATAAAGGGGGTTACTCCACTTTGGTTGACTGGGCTTGGCCTAGAGTCCAGAAGCCAGAAGAGCTCTTTGTATAGGAGGACTTATCTTCATGGCACCTGCTTTTAATGGTCATCTACAGGTCCTTTTACTCTGGCAGATTATTGGCCGGGAACATTGCTAGAAAAGTTCCTGCGGCTAATAATCGATAATTGATCAGGTGGGGACGGGGTAAACGCCAGATCCTCGGTTGATTGAGTCTTTTGCGCAATCTTTAAAATCCCTCATTATTGGCCGCACGTCTTCCTGTGTAAATAAGGTTATGTATATAGCGATAAAGGGAAACTGACAGCACAGATATGTATATAGAATATAATGTACATATAGAATATGTATATACCTGTGCTGTTAGCTTCCAGATCATAAGCAGTGTATACTTACTATCCATGTTGCTTGTGATCCGGCATGTCTCTCCAGTCCTCCGGCTGTGTCTTCAGGCTCCACCTCCTCTGTAATAAATGACAGACAGAAGAGGCGGGACCTAAAGATACTGCTGCTTTTGATCTGGAAGCTGACAGCACAGATATATATATATATATATATATATATATATCCTGTATGTACAGTATATCCTATAAATATATCCTATATGTACAGTACATCCCATATACATATTCGCTATGTACAGTATATCCTATATACATATCCTATATGTACAGTATATCCTATATATATCTGTGCTGTCAGTTTTCAGGTCACAAGCAGTGTATACTTACCATCCGTGTTGCCTGTGATCCGGCATGTTTCCCCAGTCCGCCGGCTGTATCTTTAGGCTCCACCTCCTTTAGAATAATTGACAGTAAGAGGAGGCATGACCTAAGGATACAGCTGGAGGCCGGATGGAGCATGGATGGTAAGTATACACTGCTGCTTGTGATCTGGAAGCTGACAGCACAGATATATACACATCCTCTATGTACAGTTTATCCAATATACACATCCTCTATGTACAATATATCCTATATACTCATCCTCTATGTACAGTATATCCAATATACACATCCTATATGTACAGTATATCCTATATACACATCCTATATGTACAGTTTATCCAATATACACATCCTCTATGTACAATATATCCTATATACTCATCCTCTATGTACAGTATATCCAATATATACATGCTCTATGTACAGTATATCCTATATTCACATCTTATATGTACAGTATATCCTATATACATATCCTACATGTACATTATATCCCATATACACATCCTCTAGGTACAGTACATCCTATATACACATCCTATATGTACATTATATCCCATATACACATCCTATATGTACAGTATATCCTATATACACATCCTATATGTACAGTTTATCCAATATACACATCCTCTATGTACAATATATCCTATATACTCATCCTCTATGTACAGTATATCCAATATATACATGCTCTATGTACAGTATATCCTATATTCACATCTTATATGTACAGTATATCCTATATACATATCCTACATGTACATTATATCCCATATACACATCCTCTAGGTACAGTACATCCTATATACACATCCTATATGTACATTATATCCCATATACATATCCTATATGTACATTATATCCCCTATATACAATATATCCCATATACATATCCATGCTGTCAGTTTTGAGGGCTGCATGAACGATACAAGGAACATTTGTGCTCAATCTCGATGATCAGCGCTCGTTCCCGGCCCCCACAGCCAATAAATCTTTTAGTCTTTAGTCAGGGATGGGCATCTTTGGCCCTCCAGCTGTTGCACAACTACAATTCCCATCATGCCTGGACAGCCAAATCGGTCAGATTATTGGGATGCATATGCTATAGGCTATATATTTTTGAGTTGTGTTGTACACTAAACAGCTTCCTCTTTCCTATATACACAGGAAGCCACCACAGAAACCATTCGCCTCCTCTGACTGTCCTCCAGGCTTTCATGCTATATCACCATTGCACCCAGGCCGGCTTCCTCTATATATCACTGCTCTCCTGCTATGCGCTCAAGAGGAAGTCTAGCCAGAACCCCGCAGAGAGTCATAAATAAGATACTCTCTCCTGAGTGTTGGGGGATTGAGGAAATCGGTTCCTTGATACCTACATAGGGCACAATAGGGAGACAAAAACACCATAGGATTTGGCAACGAGTCAGCTTATATATTTTACTATTGCAGCCCTATACCTACAATGGATAGGCCCGACGACACAAAGGCGAGAGTGACTTACAAGGGTTTTGTCCCCAATGAATTATAACTTGTTCCCACCATAGAGAAAAGAACTTTAGCCACAGACGCCCGTGGAAAACTGCTGCTGAAACTTCATAAATCAGCCAATTACCATGCAGAAATGAGATCTGACCCCCGCAGACACATCCATCCTCTCCGTGTACCTCTTCTAAGTATGGAGCCCCAAGGACATTGAAGTCCCCAGCCTAAGGTCAATCTATAAAGCACGGCCGGGCCAAGCTCGAGCGAGGTCCGAGAGAGGGTTTTCAAGAAGGAACCTGCTCTTTTCGCTATAGTGAATTAAGTTCAACTCACCGTGACCTCCTCTTTAGTTAAAGGAAACCATACATTTCCTTTACCATCAGCCATCGACAACAACAGGAATGATTCACAGGCCTTTTCGGAGGAGAGACATTATGGCTTTTCATGCAGGCCGTTCTTCTGTCTGAGAAAGTCCGTCTGCAAGCTTTTTACTGCACGGAATTAAAAAAATCAACTAAAGAGCGGATCCCAACAAAGAGGGAGGCTGAAAGACTTCTGACTTACCCCCCCGGAACAAAGCAAGAGTCCAAAAACATCCCAGCCATTTTACGTAGATAGAGCAGAAAAGGCCATAACCTATTCTGTAAGGCGGCCTATGGCCCTCCAACTTCAACGGCCTAGAAATTCCACTTTATACGAGAGTAATACGAAGAAAAATCACCTTTAGGGCCCTATTACATGGAGCGGTAATTGGCAGAGTCAGACGGTTATCGCTCCGTGACAACGATTAGCTGATGACAACAGAATTTACAGTCAGAACAACACAAAAGGAGCGTTACACACCCCAGTATTTGGTCCCCAGTATATTACACACCCCAGTATTAGGTCCCCAGTATATTACACACCCCAGTTTTAGGTCCCCAGTATATTACACTTCCCAGTATTAGGTCCCCAGTATATTACACACCCCAGTTTCAGGTCCGCAGTATATTACACACCCCACTCAGAGCAGGCTGAGACTCAGAGATAGCATTCTACTGACTGACTGTACATACTGGTAGTTTGTACCCATATGATGCAGCTGCAGCCCATATCATCATACTACTAACCCCTTCATCCTACTGCTCCTCCATCATCATACTACTACCCCCTTCATCCTACTGCTCCTCCATCATCATACTACTACCCCTTCATCCTCCTACCCCTCCATGATCATATTACTACCCCTTCATCATCCTGCATCTCCATCATCATACTACTACCCCTTCATCCTCCTACCCCTCCATGATCATATTACTACCCCTTCATCATCCTCCTGCCCCTCCATCATCATACTACTACCCCTTTATCTTCTTGTCCTTCCATCATCATAGTACTACCCCTCTAATCCTACTTCCCCCTCCATCATCATAGTACTACCCCCTTCATCCTCCTGCCCTGCCATCATCATAGTACTACCCCTCTCATCCTCCTGCCCCTCCATCATCATACTACTTCCCCTTCATCCTCCTCTGTCCCTTCATCATCCTACCAGTACCCCCTTCAGCATTCTCTTGTCCCTTCATCTGTATTTAAAACAAAAAAAAGCTATACTTACCTCACCAGTATGGTTCCTCTAGTCCCTCAGCCACTCCTCTCTCTGCTCTGCATGAGTGATTGTGCTGAAAGGGGCGGGGCTTCGTGTGACAGGGGGCAGAGCTTCCTGTAACATACCCGGGACTGTCAGGACTGTTGGTAACTATCTATATTATAGTATAAAAACTATACACAAAGTCGGAGATTTATCAAACATGGTGTAAAGTGAAACTGCCTCAGTTGCCCCTAGCAACCAATCAGATTCCACCTTTCATTCCTCACAGACTCTTTGGAAAATGAAAGATGGAATCTGATTGGTTGCTAGGGGCAACTGAGCCAGTTTCACTTTACACAATGTTTGATAAATCTCCCCCAAAGTTTTAAAAACTTTTGATCAATGAGAGCCCTTCGTTATAAAGCCCCCACCTACTGGCGAACACCATGCCCCTTCATTTCTAGTATTCTCTCTTTAGAAAGTTGGGGAGATTTAATGAAAGTCTATGAGACTCATTACCCTTCTGAGAAGTCTCCTCCTTATCATCACAGACAAGATGACAATACAAGGTGTCATTAATATATAGATAAAAGGGGAGCAGGCCATTCACGGTCTGCATACAGATCTCTGCACAGGTCACAGAGCATTCATAATAAACTCTCCCATAGAATTCAGTAATAGTAGCCAGCTCTCCATACATAGTAGCCTGTATCCTTTTCCTGTGGAAGTGACTTTCTCTAACCGGTGAGCGAACTAGTCCTCACATTAGTGTGAACCCATTATGATACTATCTTAGTAAAGTGCTGTGTGCCTGATAATATCTCAGGAGACATTTGTCATTTACACAATACAGGTGTTGAAGGGACTGTAATGTAATTTGTCACTTTAAGGAAAGGTTTGCAGGGCAGTAAACATGTAGGGGGGGTGAGGTGAGTCAGGTCGGGCTAGTCTTACCTGAGAGGCCGATTTACACACATTGAACCTACTAGAGGCCAAAATGTACTGTCACTTTAAATTATTTTTCTTGTAGAGGCCTGTCATAAGTTACGATCAATGGCGGTCTGCTTCCCCTCACTCTGTTGACACATCAGGAGGCTGTCTCATAGACCTCTTATAAAAGTTCATTGCGGATGTACGGACAGAGCTGGGAAGGAAGGCACTTAGTTATATCTCCCAGCTATATCTAGTGATCACCGGGTTTCCCAACACCAAGACACCGACCTATCAAAATTTAAAGGGGTAGTCCACCCAAAAAATTTTTCTTTCAAATCAACTGCTGCCATGAAGTGACAGAGATTTGTAATTTACTTCTATTAAAAAATCTCAAGCCTTCCAGTACTTATCAGCTGCTGTATGCCCAACAGGAAGTTGTATTATTTCCAGTCTGGAGAGCAGGAGGGGTTTT
Source organism: Dendropsophus ebraccatus (assembly GCF_027789765.1). NCBI lineage: Eukaryota > Metazoa > Chordata > Amphibia > Anura > Hylidae > Dendropsophus > Dendropsophus ebraccatus. The sequence continues at coordinate 18,228,756 of NC_091457.1, read as the reverse complement.
CTATTGGGATTTGCTCCTGCTTTGGACAGTTCCTGACATGGACAGAGGAGGCAACAGAGAGCACTGGGTCAGACAGGAAAGAAAACACTACTTCCTGCTGGACATACAGCAGCTAATAAGTACTGGAAGACTTAAGATTTTTTAATAGAAGTGAATTACAAATCTCTGGCACTTTATGGCACCAGTTGATTTGAAAGAAAAAATTTTTGGGTGGACTACCCCTTTAATCTGTCTATGACACATCATTTTTTTTCCAGGTGGCAGTGCCCATTTAAAGGGGTACCTAAATGTTTTGTTATAGCTGCATAGACAATTAAAAAACAAATCATATTCATACCTAACCATGCTCCCCCTGAGGTCTGCCTATCAGGTCTTTGGAGTATCCCTTTAAGGGCACTGTGGCACATTAGTAAGGGGACACATCAAGCCCCAATTTGGATGAGATATTCAAAGTTTGATCAGATCAAGCAAGAGCTACCTAGAGGGTCCAGCTGTGTATAGGGGGGTATAATTACAACACATAACTGTCGGTCAGGTTCTCCAATGTTTTGGATGTTTATGAATTATATTGGTGGTTGGGTCTATGGGGTTAACCAGCGAAAATCTTTTTCTTTCAAATCAACTGGTTTTCTAATTTACTTCTATTTAAAAATCTCAAGTCTTCCAGTACTTATCAGCTGCTGTATGTCCTGCAGGAAGTGGTGGATTCTTAACAGTCTGACACAGTGCTTTCTGCTGCCACCTCTGTCCATGTCAGGAACTTTTTACATACCCTAGGAACATCAAATGCTTGGAAAGAGTGGGGAGAGAAGTGTGGCGGAGTGCTTCTCCCAATCATTTAATATGCGGGCGCCTTATGGGTTAACTTAAGTTTCTGCGGCGTCTCGGAGCAGATTCATATGTCAGGGCTCTTCCTGTTTCTGGAATAAAATATGAACAAACACATTGTTTTTGCAAATCGAGATGCTGAAGAGCTGGAAATGGCGGGGACGTAACACACTGAGCGCTCCCTGTTTCTGCTATTTCCATTGTGCTGTCACTTGGCCCCGGTATGGTGGGAACATGGAGATGATGAGCACCGTGCAGATGGGTGTCATGTGACCTCGCTTTGATGAGCGACCAGGGAGGAAGCGAGGCTGGGCCGCTGCCGAACTGTATAATAAAACTGCAGGAGACTGCTGATATCTGGGGAAAAGCATCATCGATAACCTCCAAGAAATCAACGTCCATTGTCTTATGTCAGATATGTTATTGTCGTTAAGGAATCGGACGGGATTCTTGTGTCACGGAGATGGACCGCAAGATTGTGTTATATAAAACAGGACACTGTATGGCGGTTAGTATCAGGGCTTGTTCACACAGTATGCGTAATAATTAGTATATAATGGACTAGAGGTCTGTCTGTGTACTGTATGGCGGGTCAGCATCAGGACTAGTTCACATAGTATGCCTCAATAATTAGTATATATTGGACTGTCTGCGTGCTGTATGGCGGTATTATTTAGTCTTTGTGTAGAGCTGCTATTTAGACATTACCGGTGCTGTTTCTTATGCAGTGTCTGGTGGTATCTGTATTGTGGTATGTTGGCCTCATAGCAGTATAGCGGTATAGTTTGAGCACTATATGACACAATTATTTGAGCAGTGAAATCTGTAGTTTTAGTACACTGTACAGTGGTACCTCAGTTTAAGAATAACTTGATGCTTTGCAAGAGAGCTTAGGCCGGGTTTACATATGTCCGGCGGTGCGGCGGCGTCTCCCTCCGGCGCAGGAGAAAAGCGCCGGAGGAAAACGCATCTTTGAACTGATCCCATTGTTTTTAATGGGATCGTTCAAAATGTGCGGCGGTGAACTAGTGGCCGCCGCATCGCCGGACCGTCGGTGCGTTAGGACACATCTTGCAGCGTCCTGGCGGACCGCCGCTCCGGTGATGCGGCACCGCACCAATTCAATCGAATAGAGCGCCTCGGCGGGCAGGACGTATGCCGTTCGGCTCTGGCATCCGGCGTTCAGGCAAATAGTAGCACAAAATAAACACATCTCTCCCCCTGTGTGCTCTCCCCCTCCCCTATAGTCCCCCCTTGGTCCCCCAGTAGTATATCACCCCCCCCCTGTTTCTCCTCCAGTAGTATATAGCCCCTCTGTTGCCCCCCCAGTAATATTTAGCTTCCCTGTGTGCTCTCCCCCAATTAGTATTCAGCCCTGCTGTGCGCTCTCCCCCAATAGTATATAGCCCCCCATGTGCGCTCTCCCCCTCCCATATAGCCCCCCTGTGCGCTCTCCCCCTCCCATATAGCCCCCCTGTGCGCTCTCCCCTTGTAGTATATAGCCCCCCCTGTGAGCTCCCCCAATTAGTATATAGCCCCCGTGCGCTCCCCCGCAAATCCTATTGAAAATGACAGGAAAACATACTGGGAAAAAAAATGTCAACTGATGAGAGCAACTTGTGACAACTGATGGGAACTGATGACAACTGATGGAAACTGATGGTTTTTAATGAAAAGAAGGATAGAAAAACTGATCACAACTGATGCATTTTTGGCATCAGTTGTGACATCAGTTGTGGTCAGTTTTTAGGCAAAAAACGCAACTGATGCCAACTTATATATGTAAACCCAGCCTTACAGTTTTTCAAAATTGTAATTTGGTATAAGAGCATTGCTTTGGTTAAAGAGCTCCCGGTATTGGGTAGGAGGGCGAGTAGGGGAGGAGCATGGTATACATAGCGGGGTCTACAGCACTGTACTCTGACCCAGGAAGTCTCCCTCACCTTCCAAATCATAGCAGATGCACTTCAGGCTGGGGCTTGCATCAGGGGACAGGACTGTGGAGGTAATCTCTTCATAGCTGTAACCCCTCTATGTGCCCACATATTCCCTGCTCATTCCTTCATGCTCCCTGCAGTCTCTGACAGACCTTGTGTTTTCCATCCTCTCCATTCCTGTTATAATGTGCCTGCACTTACACTCAGCTTTACAAACTGCTGCTATAATGTGCCTGCACTTACACTCAGCTATACACACTGCTGCTATAATGTGCCTGCACTCACACTCAGCTATACAAACTGCTGCTATAATGTACCTGCACTTACACTCAGCTATACAAACTGCTGCTATAATGTGCCTGCACTTACACTCAGCTATACACACTGCTGCTATAATGTGCCTGCACTTACACTCAGCTATACACACTGCTTCAGGTTTATGCACTTACTATACATTATACTCCACATGCTGATTGCTATACTGTACAGTAACTTATAATATCACATATCCAGCTGTTTCTCATTGTTTATTTCATTTGTTTTACATGTTATTCTGAAAAAATATATATATATTTTTGGGGTGTGGAACCATTTGTCTGCATTTCAATGATTTCTTATGGGAAAATTTGCTTTGGTATAAGAGTGGATTTGGATTACAAGCACGGTCCCGGAACAAATTATCCTCATAATCCAAGGCATCACTGTACTTTTTAAGTTTTGGAATGACTTTGTTGCTGTGTATGTTTTAGTATATTTGTTGCTGTTTGGTTTCTACCGTATCTGTTGTTTCTGTTGACAATTAATTGATAGCACAGTATGGCGGTATTATTGAATTGAACCGCTAATGATGTCCATGCAGCCCTTACTGCCCGATTGCCGCGCCATCTATTAGAACGAGCACTGATCTAGCAGATCGGGCCCTAGTCGGCCCATGTAATAAGACCCTTACTTTCTCACCAGGTGAGTAGTTTTTCTTCTAAACCAATTGACCCCACATAGGTGTCATTACAATGGCGGCCCCTTTGAGATGATACGAGTGACTTCCTGCAGGTGAGGCGGTAATCCTCCATAAGCAAACTATACTGCTGGGTAAATAGTGTCGGCGAGGTGACAGATCTCCTTATAATGTGGGGCAAACAGCTGCCTCCATAGACAACAATACTTACACATGTCCTGCACATTGTTTTCTCATGGCTATTCCCTTGCATGTATTTCATTGCCATCCCCGGGGATAATGCTCGTAGTATAGAATAGAAATCTAAGGATCCTGTGCAAATAGTCAGCCTTTGTTTGTAAAACAGCACTTGATCCACAATGGGATTTAGGTTTTGACTAGAATCTACATATAATACTTGATTTTCCCATAGGTCATGTTTAGTGTGTGGGGGGAGGGGAGGTGGGCTAGATCTGGTTCACAAATATAGGTGTTGCAGTCCTTAAAGGGAGCCTGTCGTATTGATACATGCACTTTGATCTGTGAGCCCCATTGTATAGGGCAGGAGAAGCTGAAGAGATCGATATATATAGTCTTCACTATGAGGTGCAATTTTTCATTATAATTCTTGCTTATTTTGGGTTTAGGTGTCCAGTGGGCGGTCTTGGTCACATTCATTAAAAAATGAATCTTTGCCCACAAACCTATATCTCAACCTCCTACTCTATAACATGTTGCCTCTAGATTGGAGGAAAGTGATACTTCTCTGTACCCTCAATCTGTCCCCCCCCAAACCGCTTGTACCTTTGAATAGCTGCTTTAAATCCAAGATCTGTCCTGGGGTACGTTCAGTTATTGTCCTAAAAATTTGTTTTTAAACTTGCAGCCCTGTGTCAAATTGGCGTGGCCTAGAGTGTCTGTACCCTAGGACTGCACCGCCTCTCCGTCCCTCCTTCTTGCCCTCTTCACCATTAGGAACGCCCCAGGCAGGATTTCTCCTATTCATCACTTGTCTGAACACTGCACATGTGCCTTAATGATCCAGCACATGTGCACTGCTTAGACAAGTGATGAATAGGAGAAATCCTGCCTGAGGCTGCGTTCACACGTAACGGATCCACAGTGGGTTTCTCGCTGCAAATCCCTGCCCTGTACACCCTATGGGCAGACAAAGTCGCAGCAGGATGCTTATCCCGCTGCAAGTTTGTCCGCATCCCGCCCTGTTAACCCCCCGGCCGCCGGAGCCTATACTTCACCTGTTTCCCGCTCCGGATTGCTTCAGGGGTTCCCGGCAGGTCCCGAATGGCCAATCAGTGCGCTGCCCCGCCGCAGCTCACTGATTGGCTGAGCTGGCCGTGAAGACACCAGGAGTCCCAAAGCAAGCCGGAGCAGGGACCAGGTGACGTATAGGCTCCGACGGCCGGGGGGTTAACCGGGCGGGCTGCGGGCAAACTCGCAGTGGGCTATGCATCCTGCTGCAAATTTGTCTGCCCATAGGGTTTACTGGGCAGGGATCCGCAGCGGGTCTCGCTGCGAATTTGCAGCGAGAAACCCGCTGCGGATCCGTTACGTGTGAACGTAGCCTGAGGGTGTTCCTAATGGTGAAGAGGGCAAGGAGGAGGGACGGAGAGGTGGTGCAAGCCTAGGGCGCAGACACTCTAGGCCCCATTAATTTGACACAGGGCTGCAAGTTTAAAAGTTGTTTTTTTAGGACAATAACTGCATCACCCGCTGAACGTTACCCAGGACAGATCTTGGATTAAAAGCAGCTACAAGACGGTACAAGCAGTTTGGGGCTGGGTTCACACTACGTATATTTCACTCAGTATTGTGGTCCTCATATTGCAACCAAAACCAGGAGTGGATTAAAAACACAAAAAGGATCTGTTCACACAATGTTGAAATTGAGTGGATAGATATTAGGAAGAGCCCGGCACTCACCAAGTAGATTATGCTTCTTTATTGTAGTGTAGCAAACATATGGTACAAGGACGCATTTCGGCCAAGCATGGCCTTCATCAGCTTAGGGGTGTAACCTCGAGCACCACCGCCACGGAAGTGCCGTCTTCTACATATTTCTACGAAATTGAGTGGATGGCCGCCATTTAATGGCAAATATTTGCTGTTATCATAGTGTATAATATGTATGCTATAGCTATATACACACCAGCCAGGCCACTGCTTTTAGAGCAGAGCTGTGGTCGGTTACTTAAACAACGAGCTGTCAACAATGGGAGGGAAAGAGCAGGATATGAGGAGAAGGAGACACATTTTCTGACTGATTCAGCGAAAATATTGAACTTGACGAACCCTACCCTATGTTAGTAGAATTAGAAATATCCCTTTAAATGGCCACACAAAGGACGATAAACGAGTATTTTCATATGAGTCGGCTGATCAATTACTGCAAACGAACCAAAACGAGACCCAATCTGCAACCTATGAGCCCAGCCCGAGAGCTTACAATCTAATGTGAATGAGTGAATGTGAATGAGCCCTCTATCTGTGTAACGCCTTGGCGCTACATGACTAACCGGTGGTTATAATAATCCTCGCATACATAATAAAGAAGCAAGAGGCACATAAAGGATTGCAGACGTCTTCGTGTTTCTAATAGGAACTCTCCAGGATTTGGGAAATTTTCCCGACTCGCTGAAGAATCTTTGAAAAGATTCCATAATGTGTCAAAGGAAACCAGAGAGTCTCCCACACACTTGGAGCAGGAAGATTACACTGAGCTGTTATCCAGCCGCACGGCGAGCTCCGGATCAGTTTCACATGTTGCTTTCTAACTAAAATAGTTTGTATGAAAAAGCAATGTATTTTCAAGCCTCCCTGGCTGGCAGTCAGAGCAGTATTCTGTGTCTCCGGCCTGCATCCTGTATGCAGTTACCTCATCGAATATCTGCCGCCTACTCAAGGAGCCTTAACTTTTTCATGACCGTGCGGTGGCCCTAGCCCAACGGCCCTCTTCTGGCCTATACCGTTGGCTCTCTATCTTTCTCAATGACATTTTCTGAAGACCTTATTGGTCAAACATGCCATGGTGGGCAGGTTATTCTCAAAAAGACACTGTCGAAATTTTTATTTTTATTTAAAAAATCAACAGGGGTTCTGATCACAAGCAGTTTTGCATTAATACTCTATTTTTTAAAGGGGTTGTTCACCAATTTATTTTCTTTCAAATCATCTGGTGCCAGAAAGTGGCAGAGATTTGTAATTTACTTCTGAACACCATGCTCTCTGTCCATGTCAGGAACTGTCCAGAGTAGTAGCAAATCCCCATAGAAAACCTCTCCTGGACAGTTCCTGACATGGACAGAGGTGGCAGCAGAGAGCACTGTGTCAGACTGGACATTTATGAACTACCCCTTTAAGTTTTCTATGTTATCAATGTTACATATGGTCACTAGGTGTCTTCCTTTCTGTTAAAATGCAGTCCATGCTCCCTCTGTGCTGATATTTGGTCTTTTGTCTATTCAAAAAAAGAGACCAAACACAGGAAGTCACAGTCCTTTGTGCGCTGCCATGTCTATATATGCCCTGCCATGTCTATATATGGGCCTGCCATGTCTATATATGCCCTGCCATGTCTATATATGGGCCTGCCATGTCTATATATGCCCTGCCATGTCTATATATGGGCCTGCCATGTCTATATATTGCCCTGCCATGTCTATATATGAGCCTGCCTTGTCTATATATGGCCCTGCCATGTCTGTATATGTCCCTGCCATGTCTATATATGGGGCTGCCATGTCTGTATATGGCCCTGCGATGTCCATATATGGCCCTGCCATGTCTGTATACGGGCCTGCCATATCTATATATGGCCCTGCCATGTCGGTATACGGGCCTGTCATGTATATATATGGCCCTGCCATGTCTGTATATGGCCCTGCCATGTCTGTATACAGCCCTGCCATGTCTATATATGGCCCTGCCATGTCTGTATACGGTCCTGCCATGTCTATATATGGCCCTGCCATGTCTGTATACGGTCCTGCCATGTCTATATATGGCCCTGCCATGTCTGTATAAGGGCCTGCTATGTCTACGTATGGCCCTACCATATCTGTATATGGGCCTGCCATGTCTATATATGGCCCTACCATGTCTGTATACGGTCCTGTCATGTCTATATATGGCCCTGAAATGTTTGTATACGGTCCTGCCATGTCTATATATGGCCCTACCATGTCTGTATACGGTCCTACCATGTCTATATATGGCCCTGCCATGTCTGTATACGGCCCTGCCATGTCTATATATGGCCCTGCCATGTCTGTATAAGGGCCTGCCATGTCTATATATGGCCCTGCCATGTCTGTATAAGGGCCTGCCATGTCTATATATGGCCCTGCCATGTCTGTATAAGGACCTGCCATGTCTATGTATACCCACTGAAAGTATGTGAACACCATGCTGCAGGAAATTATTATTAATCATACACCAGAATAATGAGGAAATGAATTTGACCTATTATGTCACGTTCAGGGCTTTTTTTTATTTTTATCAAAAGCTCTTTCATTCCTTTTCTGCATTCTAGAACTTGGCCTTGACAATTGGCATCATACAACCAATTGTACCTGCCATAATTTTTTCTCAAAACACCTCTTTAAGTAAAACATTAAGAAAGTAAAGCCATTATATACGGCACATGTACGGCAACTTATTTTGATGATGAGGTTATTTGGCGTTGGCTTTGTTATGGTGGAGGCCACATTTGGTGGCGGTCCAGTCTGAGCAAATACAAATGCAGGATGTCAGTCTGTATTAAGAAACGATGGGGCTGCAGAACAGAGCAGTGGCTATCATAGAAACAAATATATTAGGGTGAATCTTAAAGGGCCTTTTTGGTTTAGAAAACCTTTTAACCCTTAGAAAGGTCAACTTTCTCTGTAGAACCCAACACATATATGCATTACTTAGACAGCCCATGTAATTCATTAAAACCTGTGTAATACTTTATTTCCCCTCTGGAGGTGCTATAGGAGAATTGAGCACTTGATAGTTGGTTCCTCTACAGGGGTGCCAAGCAGTTTACAGATTCTTTCTAAGGCCTTATTTAGACATCCCCTAAAAATGTCTGTGGTCGCAGATCCGCAACACTGGACAATTTTAGGGCCCATTAAATCCTATGTGCGCATTTACATCATCCGTACCGTCATCTGTGCCGTAATCCTTGACGGGAAAAAATAGGACAGGTCATAGTGCGGAAGGGATGCCTCCTTCCGCTCCTGTCACCGCTCTCAACTTCCCTCACTTCGGTCACCCCTTCTTGGCTCCCATCTCCCCTGCTCCTGTCACCGGCTCCCATCTTGCCCGCTCCTGTCACCGGCTCCCATCTCCCCCGCTCCTGTCACCGGCTCCCATCTCGCCCGCTCCTGTCACCGGCTCCTATCTCCCCCACTCCTATCACCCACTCCTGGCTCCCATCTTGCCCGCTCCTGTCACCGGCTCCCATCTCGCCCGCTCCTGCCAACGGCTCCCATCTCCCCCGCTCCTATCACCCACTCCTGGCTCCCATCTCCCCCGCTCCTGTCACCGGTTCCCATCTTCCCCGCTCCTGTCACCCACTCCTGGCTCCCATCTCCCCCGCGCCTGTCACCGACTCCCATCTCCCCCGCACCTGTCACCGGCTCCCATCTCCCCCGCTCCTGTCACCGGCTGCCATCTCGCTCCGCTCCTGTCACTGGCTGCTATTTCCCCCACTCCTGTCACTGGCTGCCATCTCCCCCGCTCCTATCACCTGCTCCTGGCTCCCATCTCCCTCGTGCCTGTCACCGGCTCCCATCTCCCCCGCTCCTGTCACAGCTCTCATCTCCTCCGCTCCTGTCACCAGCTACCATCTCGCCCGCTCCTGTCACCGGCTGCCATCTCGCCCACTCCTTTTACTGGCTCTCATCTCCCACGCTCCTGTCACCGGCTCCCATCTCGCCTGCTCCTGTCACCGGCTCCTATCTCCCCTACTCCTATCACCCACTCCTGGCTCCCATCTTGCCCGCTCCTGTCACCGGCTCCCATATCGCCCGCTCCTGCCAACGGCTACCATCTCCCCCGCTCCTATCACCCACTCCTGGCTCCCATCTCCCCAGCTCCTGTCACCGGTTCCCATCTTCCCCGCTCCTGTCACCCACTCCTGGCTCCCATCTCCCCTGTGCCTGTCACCGGCTCCCATCTCCCCTGCTCCTGTCACCGGCTCCCATCTCCCCCGCTCCTGTTACCGGCTCCCATCTCCCCTGCTCCTGTCACCCACTCCTGGCTCCCATCTCCCCCGCTCCTGTCACCCACTCCTGGCTCCCATCTCCCCCGCGCCTGTCACCGGCTCCCATCTCCCCCGCTCCTGTCACCGGCTCCCATCTCCCCTGCTCCTGTCACCAGCTCCAATCTCCCCCGCTCCTGTCACCGGCTCCCATCTCCCCCGCTCCTGTCACCGGCTCCCATCTCCCCCGCTCCTGTCACCGGCTCCAATCTCCCCCGCTCCTGTCACCGGCTCCCATCTCCCCCGCCCCTGCCACCAGCTCCCATCTCCCCCGCTCCTGTCACCCGCTCCTGGCTCCCATCTCCCACGCTCCTTTCACCAATCCTGTCTTTCCCCGCTCCTGTGACTGGCACCCGGCTCTCCCCCGCTCCTGTCATCGGCTCCCATCTTCCCGCTCCTGTCACCGGCTCTCATCTCCCCCGCTCCTGTCACCGGCTTCCATCTCGCTCGCTCCTGCCAATGGCTCCCATCTCCCCCGCTCCTGTCACCGGCTGCCATCTTGCTCCGCTCCTGTCACTGGCTGCTATTTCCCCCACTCCTGTCACCGGCTGCCATCTCCCCCGCTCCTATCACCTGCTCCTGGCTCCCATCTCCCTCGTGCCTGTCACCAGCTTCCAACTCACCCGCTCCTGTCACCAGCTGCCATCTCGCCCACTCCTTTTACTGGCTCTCATCTCCCCCGCTCCTGTCACCGGCTCCCATCTCGCCTGCTCCTGTCACCGGCTCCTATCTCCCTTACTCCTATCACCCACTCCTGGCTCCCATCTTGCCCGCTCCTGTCACCGACTCCCATCTCCCCCGCTCCTGTCACCGGCTCCTATCTCCTCTACTCCTATCACCCACTCCTGGCTCCCATCTTGCCCGCTCCTGTCACCGGCTCCAACCTCCCCCGCTCCTGTCACCGGCTCCCATCTCCCCCGCCCCTGTCACCGGCTCCCATCTCCCCAGCTCCTGTCACCCGCTCCTGGCTCCCATCTCCCACGCTCATTTCACCAATCCTGTCTTTCCCCGCTCCTGTGACTGGTTCCCGGCTCTCACCGCTCCTATCTCCCCCGCTCCTGTCAATGCTACCCTCTCCCCACTCCTGTCAGTCCCCCCAAAACCAGTGCTTCCCAATCCCCAACCTAGCGCATCCAAACAGATGTTCAGTATTTTTTACGGAGTGGACAAAACCACGCTCTGTGGTTGCCATCAATGATATGACAGTGGCCCAGATTTGCTAACACTTAATTCCTAAAGGGGTATTCTGATATGAAAAACTGGCTTCAATACAAAGAGTGTATACTTTATATGGCAAACTTATCTCCAGATAGAGGAAGGTCCATTGTTTTACTGGCCAAAGCAGAATTCAGTGGGACATTTAGGAACCACCAAGGATGGAGCTTATAGTTCTTAGATATTGGACAAATTCTAATTGATGGAAGAACCTGATACGTCCTCATTCGCTGCCCAAAGAAATCAGCCCGGGAATTGGCCAGCTTCACTCAGTCAACCATGGTGTTTGCTCCACCACAATGTCCTCTATTCATTTTGCTTGGATCTAATAAAACGGTTAAGGCGCTACCGAGATTTCATGAAACATCAATAGGTGCCAAGTCCACGGCTGAGCTGAATGTCTATGAATATTAATTCATCCCATGTTATAGCTGACTCTACTGTGTGTTGGTGAAGAACGTACAGTTGGGAACCTCCAATAAAAAAGGCTAAACAAGTAATCATCAGATACTGGGGTATAATATAGACATACATTTATTAGTTATGGAAGGTTAAGGAGAGATCATAGAGATAATTCATATCCATAGAACCTTCACGAGGGGGGGGGGTAGACAACCGTCAACTTCTTCATGTATTGTGGAGTCAATGATGAGTGAGATCCTGTGAAGTCTGGGGCTGAGGATCGTTCATTTCTGGCAGCCAGACTGATATTTTTCTGCTGCTTTTTCCACGGTAAAGAAACTCCACTGAAGTCTTCCTGGAAATAAGCATCCTTGGCTAGGTTGGCAGTCACCACCAACAAGGCTGGAAAGCCACCACAGGAATGGACAAACATTGCAGACACAGTAAAATATGAAACTATAACCAGACCAAAAATGGGTGCGCAGGCATGAAAACAGAGATAGAATTATCTGGAAATGATCGAATATGAAGTCGGCTCTATTTCTAAATACTCCAAGTACTCTATTAGTGAATTATGATTCATTAGAGAGTATATCTCCCATTCCAGACTCTCATCTGTAACCTATAGACTGTCTACAAAGAGTGTCTCTTACTCTGGAGGACCTGGCATGTCCATGTCTACTTAGTGGCCACTAAAGCACCATGGGAGAAAAAAACCCTGATCCAGGTCTGGGGACAGACAAAAGCAAGGGACTGGTGAGTATTTTTACACTACCTCCTCACATAGAGGAGCAGGGCCCCCCTTCATTTTGACAAGAGTCCCTGCTTCTCTTCAGCAAGCAGCAATGTGGTATGTGTTGCTGCTTACTATTTTTACAAGAAAGTAAGTGTCCACATCCACTTAATTCTTTCCACTCACTGGTTCAAGCGATGTTCATCCAGCCCAGTGAGTATTTACTGATCAGGAGGCATGCAACTTATGCCTCCTACTCAGTAGTGGAGGGTACCACAGAAACATCATAGAGAACAGAGACTACTTTTATTTTGAGAGGTATCCATGCTTATCTACACGAAACAGTGATTTGCTATGCGTTGCTGCCTACTGTATGCCCCAAGGACATAAATGAAAATGCAGTGCATGCTATTTAAAGGGTTTTGAAGGTAAAATATACTGATAAGTAGAGATTAGGAAACTTTTCAAAAGTTTGGTTCGGCAGGTTTGCCAAAGTTGGCAATCACTGGCTGCAGCGCTGCCCCGTCTCAATCAGTGATTGACTGAGCGGACTACAATCAATAGGGGACACTGGAGACACAAAGGAGGACACCGGGGGAGCGTGGATATACCCTTTTTTATGTGTATTAAATTGTGCAGCTGCCATCTTTATGAACTCGTTCTGAACTTTGCAAAAAGTTTGGTTCAGTAGCGAACTGAACTTTTTGCAAAGTTCGGAACCAATCTAGGTTCATAAGATTTGGTTCGCTCATCTCTACTGATTATCCACGGAATCAGTCATTGATGAACACGATGCCAACACCCCTAACAATCAGTTGTTCGGCACCCATGCTACACAATGAATTGGGCTGTAAGCAATTGGTTCCATTTACCACGTAGAAAAGGCTGCGTATAACTTCAGCTAAGCTCCCATACAAGTGAATGGAAGCTTAGTTGCAGTAATCAGGTCCGGAAAAATTCACTGCGTAGTGCAGACACTGAACAAAGAATCAGTGGGGGTGCCAGGGGGGTCCCATGGATAGATCATCAGTCCGTTTTGCCCACAAAACCCCTTTATATCCCAACTAACGTTGGACATGGTTCTCTGCACCTGGTCCAGTTGGGACAAGTCTAAATCAACGCTAAATGTTGAATAAACTCAACCCACGGGTGAAACCTCTCAAGACGAATCCCTGGAAGTGTTGCTCATGTAATGCCACCTCCAACAACGACTTCCTTTCTATGAAGGACCATCACCAGACACTGCACCACCAGACAATGTTTTTACACAGCTACTTAGACTTTACGATATGGACTTCACAAGTGTCGGACTGGGATATCTGGGGCCCACCAGAAGAAATTATCCTGGGGGCCCAACAATGAAGAACCTGTGAGAAACAACATGTCAGTCAGTGTTTGTGCAAGTTCTAAAGCTGGGGGCCCACCGTAGGATTCTCCAGTCTTCTGGTTGGCCTGTCCAACACTGGACTCCACCAAAGGTCATGTGGTTACACCAAAAAAAGCCCAACGATACTAGAAAACGTAATGTCCTCTGCAGTCCCCGACATGGATTTATGGTGTCCACCATTCCAGCTTTAGAAACGTGTCGGATCTAGATTGATGGGCTTCCTTGTGTAACTACAGTTATTAGATTTTTGGAGATAGGTTTTGTATGTGTTTTATTGTGCCTTTTTCTCCTCCAGCCAGGAGGGAGGAGGTTAACTGAAGGGTGAGAGTGAATTGAACCAGTGTTTTGTGGACAAGCAGGCAGTGTTAGCGGAGCTCCCAATCCGAGAGGAAGCCTGACTTGTGACCTCAGATGTATACATTATAAAACCAGTGGAAAGATACCTTATTATTTCCATCTTGCAATAAAGCAAAACCATACAATTAATTGTGTGGAATGCCCTTTTTCCATGTGTAAAAAACGAAATTGTTTTTGAAAGCTGCAGGGAAACTTTTATAAGCCTGTGAAGTGCTTAATTCAAGCAACATGCTCCAAAACTAGGCTAGAAAATCATTTGTGGTTTGGGGTGAAATGGGACATTCACAAGTACCAGATCCCCCCCACCCTCTCCCGCCTCGGCGCACGGCCTTTTATCTTATCAACCCAATGTCAGAATTCTGTATCCATGACCGTGATTCACGAAGGACATGGTGGAAGTAAACCAGACCATGCAATATTTAATGGAGGATACGGAATGTACTCTGCACATTTGTTACCTTCCAGACGTAGTTTCCGAGTTTGCACTTGAATGGAAGCTTCCATTGATTTGCTAAGCCAACATGGTGTGGCTAATGGATTCCATAGATGAAGAGTTTCCGAGATGAGTTAATAAACTTTAATGCTTTAAAGGATTATGGTCTTAAGGAGGCGCGGACAACTGTTGCGAATGGCGCATCTCCACTTTCTTATGTGGAGTCAAGGCAGTCGTTTACTATTTTAAAGATGGGTGGTATTGTCACGGACCACCAACACTTCAGCAACATGGCTGTTGGAACTCTGGGTTTCTACCTCCACACATAGAGGAGCAGGGCCCCCTGTCATTTTGACAAGAGTCCCTGCTCTTCTACATTAAGCAGCAATGTTGTATGTGTTGCTGCTTACTATTTCTAAAAGGAGGAAAGTGGCTATGCTGTCAATAGCCACTTAACTCTTTACACTCACTGGGTCAGCCCAGCGAGTATTTACTGATCAGGAGGCATGCAATATACACTCACCGGCCACTTTATTAGGTACACCTGTCCAACTGCACGTTACCACTTAATTTCTAATCAGCCAATCACATTGCGGCAACTCAGTGCATTTAGGCATGTAGACATGGTCAAGACAATCTCCTGCAGTTCAAACCGAGCATCAGTATGGGGAAGAAAGGTGATTTGAGGCCTTTGAACGTGGCATGGTTGTTGGTGCCAGAAGGGCTGGTCTGAGTATTTCAGAAACTGCTGATCTACTGGGATTTTCACGCACAACCATCTCTAGGGTTTACAGAGAATGGTCCGAAAAAGAAAAACATCCAGTGAGCGGCAGTTCTGTGGGCGGAAATGCCTTGTTGAGGTCAGAGGAGAATGGGCAGACTGGTTCGAGCTGATAGAAAGGCAACAGTAACTCAAATAGCCAACCGTTACAACCAAGGTAGGCAGAAGAGCATCTCTGAACGCACAGTACGTCCAACTTTGAGGCAGATGGGCTACAGCAGCAGAAGACCACGAGTTACTAGCATGGTGTACCTAATAAAGTGGCCGGTGAGTGCATGTCTTCTACTCAGTAGTGTAGGGTACCACAGAAACAACATAGAGATCAGAGACTACTTTCATTTTGATAGGTGTCCATGCTTTTCTACACTAAGGACTTAAATGACAATGCAGTGCATGCTATTTAAAAGGATTTTTCAGGCAAAACATATTGATAAGTAGAGAGCAGCAAACTTTTCAAAAGTTCGGCTCAGCAGGTTTGCCACAGCCGGACCTTTAACAAACCAGGACCAGCACTTCCGCAACATGGCTGTTAGGTCTCTCGGTTTCTTGATCGTAGGAATACCTTCAGGTTCTTTCTTCTTCTAAACCTTTTTAGCTTCTCCTTCTAAAAAGTCATTGGAATTAGGACCCTGGTGGTAGGTTCAGAAAAAAAAGACTGCAGGACATACAGTATACTTAAAGGGGTACTCTGGGAAAAATATCTTTTAGATCAACTGGTGTCAGTAAGTTATACAGATTTGTAATTTACTTCTATTTAAAAATCTCCAGTTCTTTTAGTACTTACCAGCTGCTGTATGTCCTGCAGGAAGTGGTGTATTCTTTCCAGTGACACAGTGCTCTCTGCTGCCATCTCTGTCCATGTCAGGAACTGTCCAGAGCAGGAGAGGTTTTCTATGGAGATTTGCGACTGCTCTGGACAGTTCCTGACATGGACAAAGGTGGCAGCAGAGAGCACTGTGTTAGACTGGAAAGAATCTACCACTTCCTGCAGGACATACAGCAGCTGATAAATACTAGAAAGACTGGAGATTTTTAAATAGAAGTAAACTACACTAGTTGATTTGAAAGAAAAATGATTTTGGCGGAGTGACCCTTTGAAGGGATTCCGCCATGGTAAAAAGCCAGAAGTTATAATTTATCGATCTAGAGCTTTTCACATTCTAAATTAAGAGCCCAGCCAGCGATTCTATCAGTCTTCCTAATATAAGTGTTTATACAGTGATAGCTGTCAATCACAGAGTAGCACCACCCACTGGACTACTAAGCCCAAAAACCTACGGTAAATCTTCTCCCAATGTTCCCAGCTCATTCTCCTCTATAACATACTGTGCTCAGGAATGGACTGCAGTATCCACATGGCAGGTTCCCTACAGGCAGATGTATAGATGGGCAGAGCAGTGAGATGGGGAGAGAAGCTCTCAATCGTGCTCTTCACCCAGCTTGATCTAGTGGATCACTGGGGATCTGAACTCAGAGATGCGGATCAAAACTTTTAACATATGTGTAACTTGTAACTATTTAGGGTGCGTTCACACGTAAAGGATCTACAGCAGATCTTCAGCAGATTTGATGGCGCAGGTTTAAATCTGCAGCAGATCTGCAGCAGATCCGCAGCAGATTTGATGGTCCAGAATTGATTTGCTTTGAATCTGCAGCTTCAAATCTGCGCCATCAAATCTGCTGCAGATCCTGTACGTGTGAACACACCCTGAAGCTATGTTCACACTACGTAAAAGTACGGCCATTGTTGCCATCGGCCATCGGAACATTGCCTCCATTTCTATGGGATCCCGGCCGGAGCGTATACACATCGTATACGCTCTGGCCGGGATTTCATACGGGGCTGCAAATAACTGACATGTCAGTTTTCTGCGGCCGCAATTCAATGTATTGCGGCCGTAGGAAACCCTGTCAGTTCACACAATGAAGCGAGCGGCTCCGGCCGCTTGCTTCATTGTGTGCTGTGGGAGGTTCTTGTGGAACGGCCTGTCTCTTATGTAGTGGGAATATAGCCTTAAGAAGCTAAGATTCTTGGAAAATGTTTGGAGCACTTCTCCCTCTGGACAGGACTTGCAAGCAAGGAAGCCTCTCTCCCCAAAAATGATGCTTCCATTGGGATCCCCTACAGCTACCCATGTATTGCTGTCTTCAGTGAGTCCCTAACCTAACTCATTGCTGTGAACAATAAGACCAGTTTCCTTCGACAAGGAGCTATTGGCGCCCTTCAGTGTAGCCTACCCTCACGTTTCATTACCGGCTAATATTAATGTGCCAGATGTCTCCCATTTTAATAAATCCACTTAATACGTAAGAGAAAAATATTACAGCTAGTATAACGTCCATGAAATGCCAGAAGGTCTCCAGCTCTATTGCTGGGGCTGTTAACGTATAATATAAGGTTCATTAGGGTGAACATGAAACCTGACCTAGAATTCTTACATTATTTTACAGCATTTGGCCGGTTGCAGACATCACGTCCATATTACGGTCACCAGACCCCCCTCCGGGCTCTGGACCCCTCTGGACCAAACCTAGATCACCTTATAAGTCTGGATTTGTAGAGACTACGCATTTGTAGTATGACCACATGAACTTGGCCTCAATCATGTGATCTTTGGTGACCCTACATTAGTCTATTATGGAATGGTTTACAGGGAACTTTCAATGCTGCCCAAACTACAAGTAACCAGGAAGGTCTCTAGCAGCTGTTGTACGCACCACCAGCCTTGGTAAATAGATCTCTTCCTAGAAACTAGCAGGGAGAAGACTAGGAATCATGCAGTGGAAAGAAGCTGCAGGGGATCTCCCCAATAGTTCGGGCAGCATGAAAGTCAAGTTCCCTCTATCTGTCTACTTTTCAGCATTGTCAAAACAGGGCGCTCTCCAACAAGTATCAGATTCCTTGTCCTGACCCTGAAGTCAGTTATCATGCAGTCCCCTTCACTAGAGCGCTGCTGGTTTGTGGAAGTGCTGGATTACATTACAGTGCTGGATGGATTACAGGGACAGTGCGAGCCCTAGAGCAAGTCCCCCCAAGACTGTCCCTACCTACTTGCTGGTCTTGCACTAGGTCACAAATGACAACTGGGATCTATATTTATTTGGAAGTCTAGTCTAAATGTAAGTCTAGGATTTAAATTGATTAAAGTCTCCAGTCTCCTTCCCCCAGTTGTGAGCTGCTGCTTTCTGCTGAAAACACAGAAATATGTGTGGGAGCTTTTCTCTCCCCCTCCTCCCTTCTGAGACAGCGGATTTAAAAAAATCCATGACTGTCTGTATCTGCAACATTGTAGCTCCTTTGTAATGCTGGGCGGGTTAATCTGAGGTCAAGAGGTTAGTGAACTCACTATGATTAACCCTCCCAGCATTACACAGAAGGTACAATGTTGCAGATACAGTCTTCCAGGTACTTGTTTACATCAGTTATCTCAGAAGGGAGGGGGAGGGGAGGGAGACAGAGAGAGAAGCTCATACACAGATTTTTGTGTCTTCAGCATAAAGCAGTGGATGAGAATAGGGGGAAGGAGACTGAATAGATAATAACTATTGGAGGGAATTGTAAGTCTCACCATGGGCAGCAACGTATCAAAGGTTATGTTTAAGTGGAATACCCCTTTAATTGATTTTAGATATACCGTATTTTCCGGCATATAAGGCAACTGGGCGTATAAGACAACCCCTGACTTTTAAGAAGATTGTCAGGGGTTCGTCTTATACGCCAGAAACTGCAGCAATTAAAAAAAAACAAAAAACATTTAACTCACCTGGGGCCCGTTCATGGCATCGGCGCGCCTCCTGTACCATTGCCGGCGCAGGCAGTGTGACGTAAACTGCCTGCGCCAGAGATCTCCGAACCTCTCCCGGGCAGCCGAGCGTCTCATCGGAGAGGCTTGGAGACGCTCGGCTGCCGGGAGAGCTTCGGGAGAATGAGAGAGGCTTCGGGTACTTCCGTCGTCTCTCTCATTTTCCTGGAGATCTCCCGGCAGCCGCGCGTCTCCGACCTTCTCCGATAAGACGTTCGCCTGGCCGGGAGAGGTTCGGGGATCTCTGGCGCAGGCAGTTTACGTCACACTGCCTGCGCCAGCAATGGTACAGGAGGCGCGCCGATGCCATGAACGGGCCCCAGGTGAGTTAAATGTTTGCTTTTTTTAAAAAAGGTTCGGGCATCTCTGGTGTAGGCAGTGTACATCACACTGCCTGCACTGGGAACGATACGGAAGGCGCGCCAATACTAGGAATGGGCCCCAGGTGAGTACACAGTTTTTTTTTTTTTTTTACAGTGGTCGCCATACCCGGCATATAAGACGACCCCCGACTTCTAAGAAGAATATTCGGAGTTAAAAAGTTGTCTTATATGCTGGAAAATACGGTATATATATCATCTTCATTTACTTTACACTTATAACGGCTGTTATATGAATATGATCTGTGTATATGACGGTCTGAATACATATACGGTGTGGCTTAAATGTATTAACTGTGGGGCATCTATTTAAATTATACTTTATCTCATGACTTCTTGGAGTCTCTGTGATGTCAGAAAGTTTATATTGAACATTCTTCTTTGGCTTTGGCCATAGAACTAATGGCAAACACCCGAAATTTTAGAACTACATAGGGTCCAGTTGTTACGCCCATAACACTTGTGGCCAAATTAGTGTAGTCCTCAATCTACACTTCTCCTATGACAAAGTTCAAGTGGTGCATTATGGGTATGATATGATTAAACATATAATACATATACATTTAATAACGCATGAGATTCTACATAAGCTTTTCAGTGCGACCGCACATGTCATTCAATACTTCCTAATACTTCAATGGCGTAATCTTTGAGGCAGAAGAGGATTGTCAATAGGTCAATCATTAAAGACCCCAGTGATCAACAGCTGCTGCCGAGAGCCCCTGCAAAGACCCCGTATAGGAGCCGCTCCGTGCCCTCTAAATCCAGGACACAATTGATCAGCGGATTTTCTACTATTGAATTCTGTCACATTAACTATAGAATCCATCCCAATAAGCTCAGGGAGTAATCGGCCTCCTCCGCAGCCAATACATCTTACAGAAGATCCTCTCCGGGATTATTCAGCATATTAAAAGTTTACTTAGTGCAGATAATCATATAGTATAGCACTACAATCACCACATCTACAGATGTAGCAGAGCTGACTTAGTGCAGATAATCATATAGTATAGCACTACAATCACCACATCTACAGATGTAGCAGAGCTGACTTAGTGCAGATAATCATATAGTATAGCACTACAATCACCACATCTACAGATGTAGCAGAGCTGACTTAGTGCAGATAATCATATAGTATAGCACTACAATCACCACATCTACAGATGTAGCAGAGCTGACTTAGTGCAGATAATCATATAGTATAGCACTACAATCACCACATCTACAGATGTAGCAGAGCTGACTTAGTGCAGATAATCATATAGTATAGCACTACAATCCCCACATCTACAGATGTAGCAGAGCTGACTTAGCGCACTTATGCAAAGAATGGAGAAGACAATATTGATGGGGGTCTATGAGCTGAGACCGCCACTCTAATGTGGTTCTCTTCCGTGTGACGGCAGGCGCACTGACATGAGGATTGGGGTCAAGTCCATGTGTGGTACATGTCTTTTTTCTTTCTTTTTTTTAAATTAATTCTAACATATATGAGCGATGTAGTGCCAAACCCCCTCAATATCCTAATAGAGGGGGTCCTAAGCAGCAGGCCCCCTCCCCTTTATTATGTCCATGCACCCTAATAAGACATACACACAAAAGTTGTC
Source organism: Dendropsophus ebraccatus (assembly GCF_027789765.1). Taxonomy (NCBI): domain Eukaryota; kingdom Metazoa; phylum Chordata; class Amphibia; order Anura; family Hylidae; genus Dendropsophus; species Dendropsophus ebraccatus. The sequence continues at coordinate 18,207,691 of NC_091457.1, read as the reverse complement.
ACCCTTATGCTGCGTTTACACGGAACGAATATCGTTCGAATTTTGGAAATTTGCGATAATCGTTCCGTGTAAACACAGCAAACGATCAAGCGATGAGCGAAAAATCGTTCATTTTGATCTTTCAACATGTTCTTAAATCGTCGTTCATCGTTCGCTAAAAATTCGTACATCGCTTAGTGTAAACGGTCTTTCAAAGATTCACCCTATGTAAAAGATGGGCTTAAGCGATCTTAAAAACGATCGCATTAACGATTTTTCTTACGAGTTTTCTTACGATTTTTCTAACGATTTATTCGTCTAATGCTACGTTTACACGGAGCGATAATTCGCCCAATCGATCGTTTAACGATTTTAAAGCAACGATTTGGTTTTTATAACGATTAGCGTTTAGACGAATAAATCGTTAGAAAATTCTCCTTTTATGCTGAATCTTTGAAAGACTGTTTTCACGAAGCGATGTGCGAATTTTTAGCGAACAATGAACGATGATTTAAGAACATGTTGAAAGATCAAAATGAACGATTTTTCGCTCACCGCTTAATCGTTTGCTGTGTTTACACGGAACAATTATCGCTCAAATGTGATAGTTATTGCGAAAATTCGAACGATATTCGTTCCGTGTAAACGCAGCATAAGGGTCCTATTACACTGAGCGATTTTTAATGATTAACGACTAATGGTACTTTTACAGGGAGCGATAATTCGCCCGATCGCACGATTAACGATTTAGAATGAACGATGGTTTTTTTTTTATAACGATCAGCGTTTAGACGGAACGATACATCGTACGGAAAAATCGTTATGCGATCGTTTGGCGATCGCTTCAGCCTATCTCACACATGGGTGAAATCGTTGAAAGAATGTTTACACGGAACGATCTGCGAATTTTTTGCGAATGACCAACGATAATTTGAGAACATGTTGAAAGATCAAAATGAACGATTTCTCTCTCGTCGATTGATCGTTCGCTGCGTTTACACGTACGATTATCGTTCGAATTCGATCGTTATTGTGCAAAAACGAACGATAAATCGTTCCGTGTAAAAGGACCATAACAATAAACAATCGCAAACGAGATTGTTTATTGTTAACCTGAAATCGTTCTCCATACTACACAGAACGATAATCACTACAATGGTTACTATGATCGTTATTGCGATCGTTACTATGATCGTTTATTCCTTCTGATCCCAGAAAAACAATGAAAAATGTGCAATTATACTGAACGATTAGTAAAAAAAAAAAACGCGGAACCTGAGCGAACGAACGTGGAATTATAGCGAACAATTAGCAGACGATTAACGATATTTTTAGGTTCACATCTAAATAAACGATCAACGACATACAAACGATTTTTCGATCGTTGCCTGCAATTACACAGAACGATTATAGTTTAAATTCGAACGATTTAACGATTTTTCGCACAATAATCGTCCTGTGTAATAGGGCCCTTAGGGGCCACTGGTCTTCCCGGTAGCAGGAACAAAAGGTAGGAATCACGGGAAAGCTGGGACCACACACTTATGGGAAGCATGCAGCGGCTCCAACAAGGCACCCAAACAGGGGCACATATTTATGGTGAGGAGGTGTTTTGGAGCACAATCGATTAGAGACGCACTGTCACTGTCCCTTCATAACTACGACAGCTGGCCCGCACGCATCCTAAGGGGCAGGGACGCTGGACACGGGGAGCTGAACAGTGGGGAGTTGGACCGTAAAGCGGTGAGGCGCCCCTGGGGGGCGAAGTGGAAGTGGCGCCGGGCCTGGGCACATGGGGGCCCCAGCAACTGCATGTAGACAGGGGAAGGTAGAGCCCCGCAGCCGTAACAGTACGCTAGTGGTGGTCGTAAAAATATACATATATTTTGCTGGTGCTGTTGTAAAAAAAACCTCATACTTACCTACCTTGATCCTCTGCAACTCCTGTTGTGGCTCCTTTCACTTGTCTTTTCTTCCTGCTTCCAAGACAAGAGGTCGGAGCAGGACCTGCCTGGTCTCCCGTCCTGGCCTGTGATTGGCAGGTCCTCCAGGACTTCTCATCTCAGAAGCAGGGAAAATTAGACAAGCAGCGAAGGACTACGGTAGGTAGGTATCAATTTATTTTTCTTTTCTACAGAGGCCTTAACAAAATCTTACTTTTTTTTGTAATACCCCTTTAAGGTGGCCAAATGGATCAATTGTCTGCTGAATTATGCGTCTGGTCATACGGCAGACGGTTATCTCTCCTGGTCCCTCCATAGATGGGAATGATCACGAATTGAGAGAAGAGTGGTAAGCTGTCAGACATCTCTGGTAGAGACTTAAGGCCCTATTCCACAGAACGATTATCGTTCATAAACTCGCTCCAACGACCGCTCGTTAATGATCGCTAAACGTTTTTATTTTTAGCGAACAATAACGCATAACGTGAACGCTACATGTAGTGTAACGATTATTTTGCGGTCGTTACATGGTCGTTTAAAACGTTGGCCGGGGTGATCATGACCATACGACACACCTACTTTTTTTTAAACCTTTTTTTTTACGAACGACTGAAAGATTTCTCATTTTACGAACCGATTAGCAAATTATCTTTGAAAGACCAACGACTTTTTTTTTCCCGACATGCTGAAAAACTATTTTGAACGACAATATAACAATTTCGCCTTTGTCGTTCGCTCCTTTACACCAATTCCACGAAGCGATTATCGTTAACGAGCGAGTTTATGAACGATAATTGTTCCGTGGAATAGGGCCTTTACCTTTGCCATTTGTCCCATCTAATCCCCAGCTAATCAAATGCTGAAAGTTCGGGTTCGGATGGACTCGAGCATGCTCAAGGTTCGCTCATCTCTACTAAGGACATATCCAAAAACAAGGGATAGCAATGAGTTCCCCCGACTGTTCCAGTAGTGATCTGCATCTCACATGCGTCTCCCTTGTAAGTAACATCCTTCCTGCCGGCCCGGCCATATGACAGTCTCCAGCCCGCTCTGCTTTTCAACAATCATCTTAGTGAACTCCCTGCTATCCCCTCAGGCTTCTGTCTCTCTTTCCTCTGAGACTGATTGGGCTAATTGTTCCCCCTCCCCTTGTGATTGCAGGCGTCCTTCCTGCGCCCTTCTCCAGGCTTCCAGAGCACGGCTCACATCCTAACCCGATCTGCGACACGTCCGGATGCAGCGCTCAAGTGCTCCCTGAAAGCAACGGCAACTTCACTGCTTCCTCTTGTGTCATCTGTTCTTAACTTAGCCAATAGGGCACAAAGGCTTCAAAAATAGCGGCGAGGGAAGTGGGAACGCCTTTCCCAAACACTTTGGTGAAATAAAAAAAAAAAATGACAACAGCATTAAAAACAAAGGGACGTGCGCTGGGGCGAGGCCAAAGAACTTCCTAATTATTTTTACATGATTCCTAGAAGTTCCATTTCCATGTCGGAAAAAAAAATAAAAAAAATCTAACCGCACATAATAGAGTATTCCAGATCCAAGGTTATTAGGATTAGTCCATAGAAATGTAATGTTACCAGCCTTTATATTCTTAACAAAGGGGAGGGGCTTAACTATTTAAAGGGCCGTACACCCTAAAATTAAAACGCAGCTGGGAATGGCAAATGGATGAATCGTCGTTCAGATGAAGGATACTGAACTGTGGTTGCAAGTTTACATTTCCCATCAGGCTTTGGCTGTCCAGGCATGATGGGAATTGTAGTTTTGCAAAAGCTGAAGGGACGCAGGTTGGATACTACTGTTTTAAAGGGCTTTTCAAGTTAAAGGGGTTATCCAGCACTACAGAAACATGGCCACTTTCCCCCCTCTCTTGTCTCCAGTTTGGGTGGGGTTTGGAACTCAGTTCCATTGAAGTAAATAGAGCTTAATTGCAAACCGCACCTGAACTGGAGACAAGAGAGGGGGAAAAGTACACGTCTCTATAGCGCTGGATAACCCCTTTAAGAAAACCCATTTTCATAATCACCATTACAGACAATTCTGGATTTATAGAGGGAGTGTCCTGTGTTTAAAGGGGTTAGCCACCCTATGGCTAACATACATGCAGTGGCGGATCAAATGTACCCTGGGCCCCGGGCTGTCCACCCAACCTGCCCCCCCCCCCCCCCCCCCCGGTCAATCCGCCCACATTATAATCCACTACTGCCCCCCCCCAATGCTGTCCCCAATAAACACTGCCTGCCTCCCCTCCCTGCTGGCCCCAATAAACATAATGTTTGGCCCCTTGCTGCACAGAGGATGTCATGAGAGGAGGGTGCTGATCTTATAGAGGAGGTCACAGCAGCACAGAGGATGTCAGGAGAGGAGGGTGCTAATCTTATAGGGGAGGTCACAGCAGCACAGAGGATGTCAGGAGAGGAGGGTGCTGATTTTATAGGGGAGGTCACAGCAGCACAGAGGATGTCAGGAGAGGAGGGTGCTGATCTTATAGGGGAGGCCACAGCAGCACAGGATGTCAGAAGAGGAGGGTGCTGATCTTATAGGGGAGGTCGCAGGGTCCCAGCAGCACAGAGGATGTCAGGAGAGGAGGGTGCTGATCTTATAGGAGAGGTCACAGCGTCACAGCAGCACAGAGGATGTCAGGAGGAGGGTGCTGACCTTATAGGGGAGGTCAAAGCAGCACAGAGGATGTCAGGAGAGGAGGGTGCTGATCTTATAGAGGAGGTCACAGCAGCACAGAGGATGTCAGGAGAGGAGGGTGCTAATCCTATAGGAGATGGTCCCCCTCTTCCCCCCTTATAGATGGTCCCCCTCTTATAGATGGTCACCCCCTCTCCCCCCCCTTATAGATGGTCCCCCTTCCCCCCCTCCAATATAACTGGTCCCCCTTTCCCCTCCCTTATAGCTGGTCCCCCTTCCCCCCCTATAGCTGGTCCCCCTCCCCCCCCCCGGCAGCCGCACATTAGAGAGTCAGTGGCGGATTATAATGTGGGTGGCGTGGGCCCCCCCCCCCCCCGGAGCCTCGGGCGGCCGCCCCAACCCGCCCCAAACTATCTTGCACCTTTTCCCAGCTTTTTTCTCATATTTACCCGCTCTGGATGTCTAAAATCATCTTCTCTGTTTCCACTCTGACAACACGCTGTTCCCTCTTCCCCACTCCCTTTGTAGTCACAGGACATGTAATCTCCTCTCTGGGGGCCAGGTTAACTGTCTATTGACTTGAACACATTATCTGCATGCACCTGTGCTGCTTTCATAGACTTACATGTGTCCCTGGGCCTAGGTTTCTGTAATATAAAGTGTGATAGTTCTATCTCTGCTTGCTGTCAGTGAATACGGGCATATGTACCTGTCTTTGTGTCTCAACTCTGCATATTGTAGGTGTTATGGATGTTCTTAGAGTCTGGATGGAACTAGAATTTTTTCATTCACAGTCAGCAAGCAGAGATTTAAACCTACACTACACCACCCACCCTCGGTAAACAGATGCCTGTTATGCAGCACATTGTAACACCATGCACGTATCAGCTCTGCTACACCATGTGCGTGCGTCAACTCTGCTACACCATGCGCGCGTCAGCTCTGCTACATCATCAGCTAGTATGGAATACATATAGGGGTGATGTGATACAAAATCAGTCCTGTGTTTACTGTGCAATAGTAATGACAGCATAGGGCAGGAAAGAAAGCTAAGGGAGCGAGTACACAAACGGACCAATCAGGGAGATGCATGATGGGAAATGTTGTCTCCCAGCCGGTGCCATCTTGGATATAGACCGGCTTTTAGAAAAACTTGTACCTCTGTAATGGCAGCAGCTAGAAAGACAGGAGACGTCCCAAAATACTCAGGGGGACTTGGTGAGTAAAACCAGCTAGGTTGGGATCATTTTGTTGTTTAATACTTAGGTGGATAACCCCTTTAAGATCCTCAACTCTTGACTAAAATAAAGAGCAATTACAAAGAGTGTCTCTCGCTCTGGAGGACTTGTTCTGTCCTTGATTTAAATGGACACTGTGCAATGTTTTCTTTCCCTGTGGAGGTGCTGGTGTATTCTCTCCAGTCTGACACAGTGCTCTCTGCTGCCACCTCTGTCCATGTCAGGAACTGTCCAGAGCAGTAGCAAATCCTCATAGAAAAACTCTACTGCTCTGGACAGTTCCTGACATGGACAGAGGTGGCAGCAGAGAGCACTGTGTCAGACTGGAAAGATCACATAACTGTCTGCAGGACATACAGCAGCTGATAAGTACTGGAGTCATGGGGCGGAGCTCAGAGGCTTCTCTCCACCTCCTCAGCCTTGATTGATAGTTCTCTAAATGTATGGCTTTAGAGATATCTATCAATGAAGGCTGGTAGGACAGGGGAAAAACCAGGGACCACCCTGTTGACTCTTGAAAGTGATGACAGGCTCCTTTTAAGAGAACCTTAGTCAAAAGCTGTTGACTTTGCTGGATCAGTCAATTGTCTAAAGACTATGGAGGTCTCTTGACTCTTCCCCAACAAGAAAGAGAACGGTAAGGCTCAGACATTTTGGATTTTAACTGCCAGACCCACTTGTTCTGGGAGAGATAAGCCATGACCAGAGCTGTCTATCTCCATTGAGTAACATATGAATTTTTGTTCATACCAAATCTTCATCTGTATGTAGAGATTGGGAGAAATAGTAATTAAAAGTGTATGGCCAGACCACGACCCTAGCTGCCTGTTGGCCAGGAGGCCATCTACATCTATACAGGGGATAATGGAGCTCTGATTTCTATTAAAAAATATAAAAAAAAATTGTTCAACATAAAATGCAAAAAAAAAAAAAAAAGGTGTTCACGGGTTTCAATTTAGCTCCAAGCAAGATCTGGAAGGTTCTTCTGTCTGCGACCTTTCTACCATACCCACACGTATATATTATTTTAAATATAATTATTAAAACTATATGGCAGCCCTATTAATAAAGGTGAACACGTGGGCTGTATATTTTATGGTCCTCCGCTTTATATATGGCTCACCTTACAATATTCACAAACCTGCGGGAAGCACATGAGGTCGAACTATAAGACTATACAGCGGGGGTTTATTTCTCACATGTGCAGCATAGGAAGTATGAGAACAATGTCATTCAGGACACATATGGGTTAGATTGCCGCATGTCCCCGCTGAGGAGAAAAAGACAAAAGAACAAATGAAGAAAGGAGCAAAGTGATAGTAAGGTAAAGGAGCGGGCACTATAGTGATGTACTGCCCGCTACACATGCTGGGTTACATGGGTCTAATAATGTAAGTCATAGAGAGATAGAAAGGAAAAGCTACCAACAGTATGTACTATACACAGTATCTGTCTAATATCAATCTATCTATCTATCTATCTATCTATCTATCTATCTATCTCCTATCTATCTATCTATCTATCTATCTATCTCCTATCTATCTATCTATCTATCTATCTATCTATCTATCTATCTCCTATCTATCTATCTATCTATCTATCTATCTATCTATCTATCTCCTATCTATCTATCTATCTATCTATCTATCTCCTATCTATCTATCTATCTCCTATCTATCTATCTCTCTATCTATCTATTATCTATCTATCTATCTCCTATCTATCTATCTATCTATCTATCTATCTATCTATCTATCTATCTCCTATCTATCTATCTATCTATCACCTATCTATCTATCTATCTATCTCCTATCTATCTATCTATCTATCTATCTATCTATCTATCTATCTATCTCCTATCTATCTCCTATCTATCTATCTCCTATCTATCTATCTATCTATCTCCTATCTATCTATCTATCTCCTATCTATCTATCTCTCTATCTATCTATTATCTATCTATCTATCTCCTATCTATCTATCTATCTATCTATCTCCTATCTATCTATCTATCTATCTATCTATCTATCTATCTATCTATCTCCTATCTATCTATCTATCTATCTATCTATCTATCTATCTCCTATCTATTTATCTATCTATCTATCTCCTATCTATCTATCTATCTATCTATCTATCTATCTATCTCTCTGTATATCTATCTCTCTCCTATCTATCTATCTATCTATCTATCTATCTATCTATCTATCTATCTCCTATCTATCTATCTATCTATCTATCTATCTATCTATCTATCTCTCTGTATATCTGCCTGAGAAGTCGGGGTTAACGCAGGATGTATATATTTATGACATGATGATGACATTGGCTATTAGGACATTGGTATTAAAGAATACATTTTCCTTTAATGTAATGAAATCCCAACTCCACCTTAACTTGAAAATTTCTATTTTGGCTGGAGCTACCTCGTACGTCACACCAACTGTATCACCAGGCATTATACTAAACATACTACCAGGTATCACACCAACCATACCACAAGGCATCACACCAACCACACCACCAGGTATCACACCAACCATACCACAAGGCACCACACCAACCACACCACCAGGTATCACACCAACCATACCACAAGGCATCACACCAACCAAACCACCTGGTTTAACACCACTTATACCACTAGGTATCAAACCAACCATACCACCAGGCATTACACCAACCATACTACCAGGTATCATATCAACCAAACCACTAGGTATCACACCAATCATACCACCAGGCATCACACTAACCATGCTTCCAGGTATCACACCAACCAAACCACCAGGAAATGCACCAACCATACCACTAGGTATCACACCAATTATACCACCAGACATCACACCAACCATACCACCAGGTATCACACCAACCAAACCACCAGGAAATGCACTAACCATACCACCAGACATCACAATAACCACACCACCAGGTATCACACCAACCACACTACCAGGTATCACACCAACCATACCACCAGGCTTCACAACAATGCTCCCACCAGCATTACACCAACCATACCACCAGGCATTACACCAACCATATCCCTAGGTATTATACCAACCAAACCACCAGGTATTAATCCTACCATATCACCAGGTATTACACCAACTATACCACCTGGTATCACATCAATCATGCTACCAGGTATCATACCAACCATACCACCAGGTATCACCACAACTATACCACCAGGTATCACACCAACTATACCACCAGGCTTCACACCAACGATCCCACCAGCATTACACCAACCATACCACCAGGCATTACACCAACCATATCACTAGGTATTACACCAACCAAACCACCAGGTATTAAACCTACCATATCACCAGGTATTACACCAACTATACCACCTGGTATTACATCAACCATGCTACCAGGTATCACACCAACCAAACCACCAGGTATCACAACTACTATACCACCAGGTATCACACCAACTATACCACCAGGTATCGCACAAACTATAATACCAGGTATAACACCAACCATACCACCAGGAATTACACCAACCATATCACTAGGTATTACACCAACCAAACCACCAGGTATTAAACCTACCATATCACCAGGTATTACACCAACTATACCACCTGGTACCACATCAACCATGCTACCAGTTATCACATCAACTATACCACCAGGTTTCACACAAACTATAATACCAGGTATCACACCAACCATACCACCAGGAATTACACCAACCATATCACTAGGTATTACACCAACCAAACCACCAGGTATTAAACCTACCATATCACCAGGTATTACACCAACTATACCACCTGGTACCACATCAACCATGCTACCAGTTATCACACCAACCATACCACCAGGTATCACTGTGGTCGGGAGGTGCTATGGTGCCATGATATCAAAGTCGTCATAACCCATTTAAGAAAGTTGTCAACTTTTGTTCTTTGTCATAGAGGAGATGCCCTTTATGATGTGCATAAACACAGTAACATACTTAGAGATGTAGGGGAGGTGACAAGAAATATTAAACTGCTCCCCCCATTACAGTTCCTGGCTTTGCCACTCAGGACTTTTTCGCGACACACTTTGTAGGTTCTCAGCATTCAATAGTAAATGGGATACAGCCAGACTGGGCTTGGCGCTTCTCTTGTAGAACCTCGTGGGCGTGGTCTGCCTCTCTGTTCAGGTATATAGCCTAGCTGCTCATATAGACACAGGTTTTCTTTATGTATTTGAATACAGAAAGGAATATGTTGACCACAAGGAGACCAGGTAAGGCCTTGCCATGATTTGAAGGTGGCATCAAAGCCAAAGTCTCACTCCCCATACAGATGTGTGATGGTTGTTGCTTAGGAGACATCCATTGTTGTTCTACTGCTGCGGTGTTATTTTGTCTACCAGCTTCCTATGCCGCGGTCTGTTGCGAGCGCTGGGAGCTGTAACTACAGCGGGCCTCGCTGTTTACATCCAGAAACTTCTGCTTTTTGAAGAAATCTAAATTTAGACAGGTTTTTAGATGATGTCATATAACACCCACTCCTATTACTTCTCCACTTCTGCACCGATATGTGAACCAATAACTGGGACAGACTCCGCTATATGACATTACAGCATGGCTGTCCACAGGATGGAATATTGTGGGATGTATGCAAATGGTGGAGCATCCATTTCTAAGAGTGCCCTATAGAGAAGTTTTAAGCATGCACTCTTTAAAACTGAGCATGCTCACTCATATGGTTATGGTTAAACCCTTAAAATTCTTGCAGCCCCTTTAAATATCTGACAGTTTTGGATGGGTTCTGCTGGTTCTAAGAGCCAAAGCCAATACAGTGTAGGGTGCCTTGAGCTCGACCTGATCACATGGGCACTTGTCACAGTAGTTTAACCCCTTAGATGCTGCGGTATGTAAGGGATTTGTAAAAGGGATAGAACTCCCACTGTTACAATTGGCATCACCACAATCACGATGGCAAGTGCCGATGGTTACGGTGGCAGCTGGGGCCTAACTATGGCTACAAAGTCTGCCAAAACTGTTAGGCATGCCCCAATACCTTACTTAAAGGCTATATGCCCACTCTGTTTTGTTTTTTTTTAGGCATTTTGGGCTATAATGGAAAGTTTTGCACCTTTCACAGTGTTTTGGACCCACTGGACCCAGAACTGGTAAAATCTTTATGGTTGCAAGGTTAGGTGCACTGTCCTTATTTTTAGATGCTTTTTGGGTCATAATGGGCTTAAAATATGGGCAAAAAAATTGCCTCTTTTTTTACTGTAATCTCCCCCCAAAAAATTACTACAAAAAAGTTTAAAAAAGGGCCAAATTATGGCCAAAAAGAAATGAAAAACTGCTGTTTTTAAGGCTCAACATAGCATAAGGCACCTTCTAATTCCCTCCAGGCTGGCTTATAAATAATGTAAACCCAATGTCAATGGCTATCCAGTCGCTGTGATACTACAACTCCCCACATGCTGGGAGTTGTAGTTTCCCAAGAGCGGGAGAGCCCCAGATTGTCAACCACTGCCTGATATAATATTAATCAGCTAAGCTAAAAAAACAGAAAGGAACTTCAGCAAGGCATTGCTAATTGACTAATCCATTGTAGAGAAGCCCTTCTATAGCATCTGTTAGGAGGCTGCAGATCTCCAGTCCTTGATTCACCTTTCCCTTCCCGGCCCCTCAATCTCGTCTTTTTTTAATTGGCTCAGAAGAAAAAAAAAGAAGAAGAAGAAAAAACTGCTTTTCTTCAACTCTGGAAAGAAAGAAGAAGAAAAAAAAAATCTTCCCTGCCTTCAAACATTTCTTAACTTTCAGGGGAAGCAGCATGAACCAATTTGCATGAGAAGGAGAACTCTGGGCAGGAAATTGACGCAAGCACCTTAAAGCTCAACCCCAGTAAGGAGCACTGCTGTTCTTATGGTGAGGAGCTCAGAATGGTAATTGAATCATTAACATCCCAGGTATCTGGAGCAGATAGCAGAACGGCCTCTATTGTTTATACCATGGCAGGCCCTCAGTCAGTCCCTCGGGGGCATAATCCACACAACAACTTGAGTGTTCCCGCTCCCGGCTTTTACAATTTGCTAATTTTAGTGCAATTAAATTCTAATTATTCTTCCTCCTCGACCCTGGATGACTGGAGGTTCACAATCCAATTGCCGAGGACTTTACTATGTCATGGATGTGTCTATTACGGCCACACATGTTGGAAAAGTCACAAAGTTCTCTATAACGTATACGGCTAGGTTCACATCTGCTTTAGTTTTTTTTTATTGGTTAAAAAAAAAACAAAGCTGTCCCCAACACTGCCGCTCATACCCCATTGACTTTAATAATGTCTACTATCTGATCGGGCAAAAACGTTTTTCAGTCTGGGATTTTGGATGGAATCTGCACCAAAGTCTCCAACCCAGATGTGAACATAGCCTAAAGATGGCCAGACACCTCCAATATCTGACGTTCAGCCATCAGTTCTCCTGTCTAGCCCCCATCCTTTACATAGACAGGAACGCTTGGCACAGCCGAGTGTACCTGTGTTCTCTATAGGGCTCTGGTTGTGGCTTATCGCTACTATAACAAAGGGGTCGAGCAATGTTTTTGCATCACATCAAACCCCTATCTTCACAAACATCATGTGTTAGTGATCGGTCAGCAGAGCCCCATAAACCCTATACTGGCTGCCGAAACAGCTGCAAGGCCTTCACGACACGTTCAGTGTTTTTCCCGATCCGCATAAAGGTCCACTATTTTTACTCCGTGATCCGTGCAATTTTGTCCGTAATGGCATCCTGGTGCATCCGTATCCACGTCCACATCTGCATAAAATGTTGAACTTGTCTAAATAGACTCATAGGATTCGATGGTCCCTAAAATTGTCTGTGGTCGCAGATCTGTGATCACGGACAGTTTTACAGAACATGTGAATGTAGCCTTAGAGTATATGTGTATGTTCATATGTAGGCATTATGCCTCATCTTTGCTTCTAGAGGAGAATATGGTGAACTTTGGTTATGTCTGTATCCGTGTTTTCCAGGGCTCTCTAGGACTTCAGCTATGGGGAGTCAAATGCCGAGTGATCAGGTTCGGAGAACGTTGCCGAACCTGAACATTTCAGCATCTCAACACTAATCTTTAGTTCTATGTAAGGGTCTAAGACAGGGATGGGGAACCTTTGGCCCTCCAGCTGTTGCAAAACTACAATTCCCATCAGGCCTGGACAGCCAAAGCTTAGCTTTGGCTTAGCTTTGGCTGTCCAGGCATGATGGGAATTGTAGTTTTGCAACAGCTGGAGGGCCAAAGGTTCCCCATCCCTGGTCTAAGATGTCCCCTTGAGGCTCATAGCTACCAGTCTAAGTTTTAGTTTCCCATCGTACGATGTACAGAGGCATCGTCCAATGAGCTCCACTCACTTATAATGGGCTCCATATGAATTAGTCAAGGTGTTTTTTTTAGCTTTGAAAGGAAATATAGAGCCAAATGAAATGTCGGATCTGTGGTAGAAGCGGCAGAATGTGTCATTTATCCAGGTGAAGATAATTGAATTTTATTGCAAAGGTCAAGCCATTCCCCCCACCCCTCTGCTTAGCATAACAGTGGATGCAAAGCATTGCAAAAACAACTGTGCTGAGTCGTTCGTTTACAACATACAAAGTCCTTACATAATCATTTTTCCAACTAAGTGTGAAGTTACCTCCTCCACAGAGAAAGGGGACGGTCAGGTGCAAATTCAATGGTATGACCAAATTGTCAAGGGAAGAGGGAACATCTTATAATTGCAAATTTTAACTTAAAAGAGCAAAAAGACAGTGAAGTGTATGCACAATGTGGAGTGATTAAAGAGGAAATCTAAAATGACCATTTCCACTTTGAACCATTAGAGGAAATCCCTTTTGACCAGTAGACAGTGGGTTTGGAGCCTTGATGTTGTGGGGGAGCAGTACATGACTTAACCCTTCTGCTCCCCGACATTGACTTCCTGTATTTCCACATCTCATGGTTTCATCCACACGTGATATACACCCGCCCCCTACTGTCTCTAAAACGTAAAAATACAAGTGAATGGCAGAAAGAATGAGACGTATTCTACTCCCCGCAAACCTCTTTAAGGGGCCTATATACATTGGATAAAATTTGATGGTCTCATCCAAAGTTTATCTGGTAAAACCTAACAATGACCCAACATTTCTTGTTCAAATAACTGATCAATGTCTTCTACTTCTATCTAATGTGTATGGCCACCTTAAAGGTTATCCAAAGATTTAAAACTTATCCCCTAGTCACAGAAAAGGGAGTAACTAGTTGGTTGGTGGAGGTCCAACTGATGGGATACCCTTGTCCCGTGAATTAGTAACGGATGTTCTACCAATCTTCTGAGCTGAGGGGCCTCCATTCCTGTGATCAGTGGGAGCACCAGTGGTCGTAACCCCAATGTTGAGATACGTATGCCTATAATGTGAGTTGGCCATAAATATTACTCTTGTTAGTGTTGAATGGACTTGACGAACTGTTGAGTTTGGCAATGTTCTCCGAACCCCAACGCTTGGCAATTGACTTTGGGTAGCTAGAGAAGTTGAGTGTAGCCATACGCTGTATCCATATTTTCCTGGCAGCCACAGAGTGGCATCCAACTTTTCCATCAGGTTCGAAGAACATTGCCGAACCCAAACAACAAGTACGACCAACACTACTCTTGTTGCATACCTTTAGTTGGAGGTGATATGGATTTAAGAGCATTGTTTGCCCTGAGTAATAGGCTCCATATTGGAGTTTATAATGACTCCACGATAAATAAATGCAACTTATTTACAATAGCAACAATGGGCTCCAACAAGGCCCTCAAAATACAATGGTCACTCCTTAAGTTGAGTGGTAAAAATAGTGTCAGCCATGGCATAGGAGAAGTCTAAAGCAACAATTTGGTGGTCCTCATCTCTTGGTTAGTAGCACTGGGGTACGAGGGCAAGTATAACCAACCATTTAAATAGGTGACAATGCAAGACGCCTGAGCTAAGGAGGACTGTGCATACAGAGTGTTTAAGAAGTTTATCTTCTTTTTTTTTCTTTCTTTCTTGCCTAGAACACAAGGAGGCAGATGGTTAATGAACTTTCCCCCGTCCCCCTCCTCTCCACGTTCCAATTATTTAATCGTTATTTTTCTTCATTTAGGGGCCAGGCTGGTTCCTCCAACGTCTTTGTGTAGCCTGGGTAAATCTTAGAGATAATGTGGCACAATGCTTTATAAGGAAGCTTCAGGTTCTTTCCGCTTCACTTGTTCTTCACATGTCCGAGGCAGTTAATGTTGCAGCTCCGCGGTCTGCGTGGTCCGGCTGGGCGCTGGC
The DNA here is from genome assembly GCF_027789765.1 of Dendropsophus ebraccatus. Classification (NCBI taxonomy): domain Eukaryota; kingdom Metazoa; phylum Chordata; class Amphibia; order Anura; family Hylidae; genus Dendropsophus; species Dendropsophus ebraccatus. The sequence continues at coordinate 18,192,564 of NC_091457.1, read as the reverse complement.
TGTGCCACCCTTTGTCTGTGTTTTTCCTCTCGTTAGTCTCCTTGCCCCTTTATTGTCCTCCTCCTGCAGTGTCAGGTCATGCTCAGTGTTGGTCTCCCTGCTCTAAAGACCTCTTTCCTTTCCAGGATCACGAAATAAGACAATTGCCCCAAGCAATTTTTTTTTTAAGATCCTTTGTGGAACCCCATAGACTGAGAAAGGTCTAATTCACTGAGAATCCTTTCTGGTCACTGAGGAAACTGCCTGCGTGTCCTTTTAGCCAATGTCATAATCCATGACTTTAATGTTGAATATAAAGCAGGAGGACATCAAAAGAGACGAGCATATATAGGGTGGACACTTCTTTTGCACAGTGATAATCGAGAGACTCGTTTGACAATTGACCTTAGTGATCAAGAGAAAGATGAAAATTCCAATTAGAGCCATTCAAGGGGCCTGGACCTTACTGGGCCAAATCTAAGAGACGTCTCAAAAACAGCCGTTTTTCTAATCAATACAGGGCAAAGGTCGGCTTACACATGGGAATTTTGCTACAATGTGACCAAAAAACAATCTCTTTGTAAATGGTCGAAATAGTTAAACTTACTAGACTGGAAGATGATCCAACCCTTTATACCAAGTTGTCAACCCAAATAATTGTCCCTTAAGATGAATTACCCAGACCCCTATTTAAACCATATAAACCCCAAATTTATACTTAGTAAGGATATTCAACTAAACTAACGTATCTAACAAGTTGGATGACGTGAATGATTTGATCTCCTGCCACGCTTATATATACCAGGATGTGGTTAGGGTATAGACATGTACTTAGTCAACAATCACCTTCAGAAGATCCTGATCCTTAGGGAGCCCATATACTTTAAACTAAAGTCAGCTCAAATCTCCTGCTGGTGGTTGGTTTGATGTATGGGGGGGCCTTCTGATTCTCCACAGATGGAAAAGTTTTGCAGTCCTTTTGTTCTTGGAAGGAGAAGCCAGCACCAGAGCAACATGACTGCAGCCCTCTTCCCATACATAAACTTTTGGTTGTGTCGAATGTTCATGTCTTTGGGAAGGCTGGGCAAGATAACTGTTATTACCAAACAGTTATTGAAGGAGTATGGGCATCTTTATTCAGCTTCCCAAGATCAGTTTTGTTTTCTTTTCAGCTTCAAATCCTGTAGTAGCATCCAGCAGAATTTTAATCTTCACATATTTTTTGGTAATAATAAGAGTGGTCGAATGTCTAGATGAATAGTAACTTTTTTATTGTTTAGTGCATATAAAGTAATCAACTTTGCAAGCAGTCTTTCAACCTACCATTTGGCACATAAAGCTTCTATGCAGCCCTTTGTGTTTCCATGGTTACAGACTACAAATAAACTATGTGTAGTCTGATCCTCCTTTACATCATTCGCTTTCTATTTTACTTATCTACAGACAAATAGAAGAGAGTAAAGTCCCTATTACACTAAACAATTATCGGCACTAATGGTTTAGCGTAATAGCCTATGTTAAAAGGCAATGATTGGCTGACATGCTCGTGATTATTTCAGCGATGCTCTACTGTGCGTCAGTCTCTGTGTAATAGAAGCAGTGGCGGTGGCGACAGGCCGCCGCTGACTTCAATGGGCTGCCCAAACAACCTAATGGTCTAATCCCCTGTTTAGATAGGGAGATGTGCAGCCGATAACTATAATTTATCGGGTAAATGAGCGTTCCTAGGGCCCATAAGGTGACCACACTCTTATGGGAAAAGTTGGCCAATCCCACTGACTTTTATGGGGCAAGTCAACTCTGCAAAAAGTATGGGGACCTCCTAGGGTGTAAGAAGTATTGGACGTGTTGAAACCCTTTTGTTCTTGGAGGACGCCAGTGCTGTCTTGCAGCGGTTAACTTCTCCAAAGAGAACGCAAGAACGTCCATGTGTATTGGGAGATTGGAAGAGCCATGGGCCCCTTTTGTACTTGACCAAATTGGTGAGGTTTATAATAAAGCCAACACTGTATTCCAGAACTAAATGGTTCTAGAGAAGGCAAAAGCTCCTATTACACGGACCGATCTGGAGGAGCAAGCGAGCGCCAACCTGTCAGATCCGCGTTCGATTGGTCCTTGTTCCCCGCTCGCTGCCAATGCTATTACGCGTGCCATCAGCGAGCAGGTAAGAGCGGGGGGCCACAGGGAGCTGTGGAAGGGGATCCGGGGGGCCCATAGGAGATACTCCCAGTCTGCCGCCTATTACATGGAGCAACAGCCAGCAGATAAGTGAAATGGTTATAATACCAGGACATTTGCCGGCAATACATGTCATTAGAAGGATACCCAGCATCCAAGTCATCACCATTGGAAAAAGTTCACATACACTTCAACCATTCTACACTAGCGCCTACCTGCTTGTTTGTTTGTTTTTTCCACAACAATAGGAGAAGGTCTTTTGTTCTGCTAGAAGATAAGCCACTGGCAGCAGGGGTCCTCCTTTCTCCGGTAATTTATGGGGAGGTTGCGAAGACTAGCCATTGTTGTCAACTCATTTTTTAATCTTCCAAAAGTAAAATTTCCGAGCATATGAGAAGCCTCAGTCCACGGATGACCACAGCAGCATAAGGGCTGGGGGCAGCATTATAGGGCTATTCGCTATTCGCTTTGTACGGTGTATAATAATAGTTCCCTGACACAAGAACACAAAAACTCCCCGTAATGGATTCAAGAACTGGTAACTTGGAACCTTGAATGTGGAAGAGGGAGAATAGAATAGACTGGTAAGATTAAACAATGCCGTATTTGGTGGATTATCGGCCATTACGGCCAATAATCATTTGTGTAATAAAAAGCAACAATCAGCCGACGTCAGCTGATCATTGTCTTTCAATGTTGAAAGACAAACGACATGGAGGACAACGATCTGCTGCCATCGCTCTGTGTAATAGCAGCGGCGGCAGCAGACCACTGCTATCCCCTATGGCTTCCCGGATGATGTAAATATTGTCTGTGAAGCCCCTCCCGCTACCCTGCAGCCCCAGCACTTACCTGCTTGCTGTCGGCGCAATCGGGGAATGAAGAGCAAGCAAGCGCTGACCTGATAGGTCTGCCCCTGATCGGCCCCTGTGGATAAAACTCTATAGGTCATAGGGAGCATTATTACTGTATGGTGGCACAGGGGGGTTATAACTCCCTGGGTGACAGTGGGCATTATTACTGTATCGTGGCACAGGGGGAATATAACTCTATGGGTCACAGGGGGCATTATTACTGTATGGCGGCACAGGGGCATTATAACTCTCTGGGTCACAGGGGGCATTATTACTGTATGGTTGCATGGGGGGGATGTAATTCTATGGGTCACAAGGGGCATTATTACTGTATAGTTGCATGGGGGGATGTAATTCTATGGGTCACAGGGGGCATTATTACTGCATGGTGGCACGGGGGGGTTATAACTCTATGGGTCACAGTGGGCATTATTACTATATGGTTGCATGGGGGGATGTAACTCTGTGGGTCACAGTGGGCATTATTACTGTATGGTGGCACGGGGGGGTTATAACTCCCTGGGTCACAGGGGGCATTATTACTGTATGTGGCACAGGGGTTATAACTCTATGGGTCACAGCGGGCACTGTACTGAAACCAACCGATTAACAATAATCTTGTATTGAATCCCCCCATCATCCTAAATTGCTTTGTTTTGCTGACCAACTACCTGGCCGTGTTTGAGACCCCTGATATAGACCAATACATGGAACTTTTTGTAAAGTTTTGTAAACTTTTGTACCCCATCAGTAATGCAAACCTGACCTTTTTTAGATAAATCTCCTACATACTCTGACGGGACTGACCTAGACCAATATTTGGAACGTTTCGTAACACGCGACACTCGACAAATAAAACTGCCCTCTTTTCGGTGATGTAAGAATGACCTTCTTAGAAATGTTCTAAGACATTGCAATTGTTCTGTATCTTGGAACCGTGATAAAGATTTAGCAAAGTGCTCTTCTCGTCGGAGGGAAAACGCTGCCCTCTGACCATGAGAAACTTTAGGCTCATTCTGCAGTTATCTGAGCCTCCGACCTGTCCCATAACTGCAGCTAATGGTGATTATTAATAAGGGTTTCAAAATACATGGGAAAATGTAATCAGAGTAGACAATAGAAGGTCCCCGGCACCCTGGGCTGTGCAAGGCAGAAGAGAAATTCCAACGAGAGACGAGAGTGACGGCTCAAGAAGATCTATTCCGCTTACAGAGACTTGTTCCTTCCTTCTGGTAACAAAGCTTCCTACAACTATATTCTGCCACATTATCATTCATAAGAAACGGGGGATTTCTTTTTCTTTTTTTTTTGGTATGGAGGCCTAGTTCACACGGGCGTTTCGGCCCCCCACGTTGCACCAAGCAGGCCATGTCGCATTATAAGGGCCAATTCACATGAATGTCTATGAGCGCAGCCTGTTATATTTTTATGTAAACAGCCACCCACACACCTTTGTGACATGATAACCAATCAATGGTGACAGAACAAGGCCTCAGTTCTTATTATTTGTCATACTGGCCGTGGCAGGGTTTCATTTTGCATATGTAAATCAGGGTGGTCGTAGACAGGCAAACGTCTCGGCGGCACCAGGGTTCCTTGGATTCCTCGAAGGAGCATCATCCTTTTCTTGTCTATGAGAAAAAAGAGAATGATTTATGTCAGGGTAGGATGAGCCCACCAGTAAACTAGGAGATCTGCTGGTGGGCCTTCAACTGCAGGCCCAGGGATCAGCCAGAAGACGACCTCATCTGGAGGTGATGCTGGAGCCAATCCCTTCCCATTGGGGTCTATTGATGGGATGATCAGCAATAACCACTTGCTAGTGATGTTATGTCCAGTCTGTATAGTGATAAGTATTAGCATATGTCCAGCTGAGCTGGGGGGTTGTCCGTCACATAATTTCCTATGGTTCACCCAGGAAACCTCAATTTAACAATGATTCATTATGCAAAAATTCACAACGTTTTTACAGAATAGAAAAGCTTAGGCGCACCAGGGACAATAATTCCAGGGATTTACCCTACAGATATATAGATCATGTACAAGTCCTAGGTAACAAACTAATATTGATATTGAGGGTAATATTGGTGAAAATAATAATGTATTTTCACGGCTCGACCACTTTGTTCTTGGAGAGATAAGCCAGACCTATTTTACCCATTTCCTAGTCCTAAAGTGGACCAGTCCAGCTCTTATGAAAAGCAATGGTTGACCCCTTGACTACTTGGTTCTAAGCAGCAGTGGCAGTTTCAGTAGTCGTAACCCCACCAATCAATTCTAGCCATATCCTTCAGAGCTTTGAGTCCCACCATAAGGTACTCTATGTTTCTGAAACATACTTCTTTAACTGGAACCTGTAATCACTGTCATGCTGCCCGAATTATGAGTCGGGGTGTTTCCCAGTGCTTTCTGCCAGCCCTACCAGCCTTGATAGGTCTCCACCCTATACCTAATAGGGAGAGGCCTAAAAATTGAGGCCGGTGGGGAGCAGATGCCAGGGACCTCTTCAATGACTTGCAGTTCAGGCAGCATGGAAGTGATGACAAGTTCCCATTCAGTTGACTATACTTTTTAGATAGTTGTCAGCTGTCAACTATCTCTCCTGATCCCCGATCTCCCAATCTCCTCTCTAATTGCGGCTTAGAGAAAGGATAAGACAACAGGCCTAAGCACTCTCCCCGATATCGGTGGGGGCGGTCAATGTTCTGCTATACACATTAGGGTCTGTTCACACTACAGATTCATGGCCATGTTGTACAGAGCCAAAAAATAAGTGTTCCTAGAGCTGAACATACACATTATAGTAAGGTTGGTTTAATCCTCTAAGGGCCCGTTCACATTACGTCACACAATGACGTAGTGTGAACAGGCTCGCGCGCCTCCGCTCTCCGCCCTTCTCCACTCAAAGAATTGACATATCTTAGAGGAGGTGACGTAGTGTGAACGGGCTCTTAGAGGGTTAAACCAACACTACTATAATGTGTATGTTCTATTTTTGTGGCTCCGTACAACATGGCCATGTTATGAAGCCTAAGGTATTGTATGCATTAAAGGGGTTTCCCGATTTAAGTTTACTCATCTACAGTAAATCGCAGAGGGGTTGACTCTCTCCAGCAGCTCCATAGAGAATGAATGGAGCTGTGGGTCATGCGCTGACCCGCAGCTCCATTCATAACAAAGGAGCTGGGGGGCCGATCTAGAGACCCCTGGGGGAATGGAGGTCAGGACTCCCCCCGCAATCTTATACTTGTCCCCTAACCTGTGGTGTGCGTCTCTTAGTGAATCTGATGGGGCAATTGGGGGCGGGGCCTAATTTACAAGAACGCCAGTCTTCCCAAATGTCCCCCTTAGAGTATACTAAAGAGTATGAGTGTGGACACAGCCTATACCAGCAGCTCGGCCCACAGAGTATTCTGCCGCGATCAGCTGTTCTGCACAGGACGCTCGGTCTGTTCGCCTACATTGTCATTACGGATATGGGGATTCTGGTTTGGAGGCGATTCAGCAGAACGCTTTGATTAGACAATGGAGAAGCCACAAACACAAAATAATGTGATTTTATTTCCAAGAAAAAATGTATAATTAGTAACAGTAAATTAGAAGCAACATTGCAGCCCTGCGCGCTCTGGACCCGGCCCAATAGATTGGCTGCCACTTCTGAGCTTTTACCATTGACCTAACCCAGACAAGCTTCAAGACCGCTCGTTTCTCCTAACATCCCTCAACGTTTTACATACATTTTTCTATCTTAGCATTTCAGCCATGAAATAGTTGATACAGAACAAGGCGGAAGCAGAAGCAAAGCCCCCGGGAAGAAGCAGAAATAAGAAAAGTCGTGAGGGGAGAGGAAAATGGGGTCAACAGTCTGCGGTAAATTGATTGATTGGTAAAATGCGTGGAAGTTTTATAACATAGGAGAAACTCGGGGCAAGTAATAGTCTATGTGATCTGTAACATAACATTTACCAAAAATGACTGCTTACCTCTCAAAACAAGTTCTCACATCTGGGCCACTAGGTGTCTCCTTTCCATGCAATCTGTTGTCCACTGCCTGTTGTTAGAAGAATTCTGTCTTAAGTAACAAGCTTAGCAAGACAGATTACAGGATTACAGTCTATTATGCTAAATTGATTGGTAAAATAAGTGGGAGTTTTACAACATAGGAGCTTCTATAACAATACCCTCTACTCTCTTAGGGTATGTGCACACTATGGAATCTGCACGGATAACTTCCAGCAGATTCTCCAGCTCGACCACCCCAAACTCATCCCCCACTCCTGCTTGAAGCTCCGCCCGACCCACAGGGTCCGTTCTATGGTTAGGCAGATTCCACCATACGCCCAAAGAAGTGGTATGTCAATTCCTTGGGCAGACGGCGGAATCTGCCTGAGCATAGAATTGAGCCTATGGGACTCAAGCAGGATCACGCACACAATCCGCTGGAAGTTATCCGCACGGATTCCATAGCGTGCACATAACCTTACTGAGGCAATACTTACCAAGGAGTAGTGATTGACTCTTTAAAGGTCCCTGACAGCTGTCCGTTATCTCTCCCGTCCACTGCCTATCCTCCCTATACTCAGAAACATTCAGCACAGCCAAGCGTTACTGTATTCTCTATGGGGAAGGATGGGGTAAGCCATATTGAGAGCACTCTAGCTGCGGCTTATCTCTCCCAAAACAAAGGGGTCAGTCGGTGATTTTCCATCACGCCTGAACCTGGCGGTGCTCATTCGGAGGAGCCACATACATGTTTGATTAACCAAAGTATAAAGTGTATGGGGACCTTTCAGTCACTTTCGCAATTCCCCGAGTAGACCCATTATAGGTTGAAATGAATAGATATGGATTCTTCTACGTATTTCTTCTTTCACCAACCGAATCGTAAATATGAGCGCGACTGATAGCGCATGAAACTGGCTGCCTTCATTAAGGTGTATATCTGTCACCTGTTGTGATGTAGTGACCTTGATCGCATTAGCTTACACACGCTGTATTGTGGCATGAAATTGGTTAGTGAGGTGTATATCCGCCTTGTGGTCACTCACATGTTGTGACGTAGTAACCTTCATCGTGTTACACGCTGTATAAGTTATGCTTTGGCCATCGGTTACAGGTAATTCATGGATGTAATGTATTTATACCTGGCACAACAAGCCTTTTATGTATGGGGTGAATGCTTCCACCAAGTTGGTTGGATTTATCTAGTTTATCCTATTGGATTACATGTGCCCCATACGGCATATACATATCGGTCAGTGTGTGCCCTCCAGAGGGCACATAACACCCATTAGTGGTTCCCTACTGGACATTGGGGAGTAGTAGGTAAGGATAGGTTCCTGAGCGGGGTTGTCCTTATTAGGGCCATAACATCGATGGCCACCCTAGGCCCCGGCCTACTTTCCTTCCTCTATATTGTTAGCACCAGGTATTGGGACTTTGGTCAATATATTAGAATAGTGTAAAATTGTGTACTTTAAAGGGGTCTTCTGATTAAAATTTACTTGTCCCCTACCCACAGTTTAAAGTAAGAGGTCACCTGCGATCTTTAGATCAGCCCCTTCCTTTTTGGCTTTGAATACAGCCATGGGTCGCCACGTGACCCACAGCTCTATTCATTCTCTATGGAGTACTGTACTTGCCTCTTTCCTACGGCTCCATAGAAATTGAATAGAGCTGTTGGTCGTGTGCCGTACTCGCAGATATATTCAAAACAAAGGAACTAGGGGCTGGCATGAAGATCGCCGGGGGCATAGAGTTTGTATCCTCCGCAGTCTCATACTTGTCCCCTATACTGTGGATAGTACGTTTTAATCATAAAACCCCTTTAATCATAAAACCCCATTGGGTAACTATTAATGGTGATTCCCATTGTTGTGTTTTTTTAATTATCTACAATAAAGGTTATATTTTTGTTTGCTCTGTGTCTTCATAAAATAGTTTTGTCCGAGAGGCTAAAAAATGCTGTGTGAGCTGCTTTCCCAAGATGTATGGAGACAGCGATCCTCTACAATAGTCTTATCTGTGGAGTCACTCCAAATATTTGGGTACTATCTAATACCTATCTACCTTCCCTCTTCCCATTAAAAACAACAGCGTGATCAGAGTACATTTGAAGCTGACCACCATCTTAAAGATAAGTTAAATGGTTGCGATTGTTTCAAACAACTTCCCACCATGTTATAGTCTATGTGATCTGTAACATATTTGTAAATACCAAAAATGAAAAAAAAAGCTCTCCCAAAGTCTTGGCCATTAGGTATCACTTTTTGGTCAAATCTGCTGTCCACTGCCTGTTGTAAGGAGAATTCTGTCTTTAGTAACAATCTTAGCAAGACAGATTACAGGAAGTGGGGAGATTAGCATGTGCTATGTGCTTTGGCCACCCATAAAGTTCTAGGTCGTTCCTTGTGTAAATACCAGTGCTGCTACTACTGTATGCTCGCAGTGCTGCAGTGTATTCTTTCCTTTCCTTCTCCCTTTAGTTTGCCATCATCACCATCACCAGCAGCGACTCTTACTGGGATCCTTTGCTGCCATGCTGCTGTTTCTTCCATTTCTGCTCACACAGCATTTTGCAAACTTACTGCACCAGTAACCCCTTCTCCCCCCACGTGACATCTATAGTACTGTAAATAACTTGCCAACACAGTACCAGGCTGTCTAGTGACTGCACTTTCTCCAGGACTATGTACTGGCATAGCAGAGAGGTGTGTGTGCTGTGCTGTGATTACCCAGAGAAGTAAGGGAAGGGAAGTGCAGGTGTGTGTACTACTGGCAAACAGCCTGGGAATGATTTTTTTTTTTAGAAATATAACAATAAAAAAAAAATACATACTCACCTGCCCTGATCCCCCACCGTTGCTGCTCCAACAGCTCCTTGTCCCCAGAGCTGTCCGCTTTTCCTGCTTCTGATGCTGACCTTGCTCAACCAATCACTGGCAGAGGCGGATAACCACTCTGACATGTGATTGGCTGAGCAGGCAGTTCCTGCAGGGTTAACACCACAGTGGATTCCTGGGAAAGAGAAATATTAGGAAATAGCCCTAACAGGTGAAGTGCAACTCCTCTGCAGACATGCCAGAGCACATATCCATTCCTGCAAAACTACTAGATCCCATACATTCCACATATAGAGACAGAACTAGCTATGTCCTCAGCCGATGCCTCATATACTCAATATCAAATCTTTTTGAACATTAATCATGAAAATTCTTTTTTTTTTTCTAAGTGGAGAAGTTGTAGCTCCAGGACCAGAACCCCACTGGCTGGGCTGTATACAGACAGGTGACACTCCGACTCCCTAGTACACAGGCTCTTATCTCAGCATGTTGTGTAATCCCAGGCTTCTTGTAGGATGAATAAATGTTACTATTTTAGCCTTAGGCCAGGGAGGGCTGCATTTCAGTCCATGAGAAAATTCGGCAGCGCGTCCTTCAAAAGCGAAAGTATTTGTTGTCTTTAATGGGAAAAATCTCTTCTTGTTGTATTTCGTTCTTTGGGTCTAGGTGGTAGAAGTCAGGTTACAGCTGCCAGTTTTGTCATGTATGGAGCCATCATATAGTGGTAGGGTCACCCATGCACTTCCGCCTTCTCCATTCCCTCTTCTGTTGCTGTGGCTCCTCCACATTGAGATCTATGTCACCATGAAGTGACATCTTTAAGACAATTCCTTTAAATTTTTGCATTGATTAAAGGTGGTGCATAGACTGCGCCATGGATACTCACTAAGCATACTCCTTGTATCATTGTATGGCACGTCCATGGGCACCCCCCATATGTTGGATAGTGCTATATTAAAAGTTAAGTTTTCTTACAAGTTAAGGCTATGTTCACACTACGTAAAAGTACGGCCGCTGTTGCCTTTGGCAACAACGGCCGTACTTTATGCGCCTGTGAACACTGCATCTACTGCAATGGGATCCCGGACGAAGCGTATACACATCGTATACACTCCGGCCGAGATCCCATGTTGACCCGCAAATAACAGACATGTCAGTTTTCTGCGGCCGCAATTCAGTGAATTGCGGCCGTAGGAAACCCTGTCAGTTCACACAATGAAGCGAGCGACTTCGGCCGCTTGCTTTATTGTGTGCAGTGGCAAGTTCTGATGCGGGCACGTGCCAATGCGCCCGCATCAGAACACTACGGCCAGAAAAATCATCCGGCCAGTATTGCAGTACCGGCCGGGATGATCCGGGCAGAGACAGGCCGTTCCATGACCTGGCCGGGTCAAGGAACGGCCGGTCTAATACAGAGTGTGCACATAGCCTAAAGCTGGTAGCCAGCAGGGGGGAAATTGATTAGTAAGTAAGTACTAACTTACCTCTCCCTGTGCCCGCAGTTAGTGGCAGGACCGGCTTTGTGAGTTGTGATGAGGCCTGTCCCGGCTCATGGACTGGTTGCTCAGCCAATCAGTGACTGGAGCGGTGCCCTGTCCCAGTCACTGACTGGCTGAGCGACCAGTCCATTAGCCGGTTCGTGACGTGTCAGCGCCAGAGATCCCGGATCCCGGCTGGGGTCCTGAGGCTGGTCCCACCGCTCACCGTGGGCACTGGGAGAGGTAAGTCAGTTCTTGTAATCAATTTTCCCCCATGCCCCTGCCGGAGTTTATAAATCGCTAGACTTCTCCTTTAAGTGTTAGACCCTCGAGGTGCAGCATAGACCCCCATATTTATATCTGAGCTGCATTCAGGATCCAGATGATGGGAATCTGAAAAGTAGTGCGAACAATTGTGCCCAATATATCCAAGGAAAAGACAAGGCGTGCCACATGGGCTAGTGTCACTTTAAAAGTTTTTTACAGATCTGTTTTGATCAGACAGGGTCAGATAGAGCTCACTTTCTGGCTTGCTGCTCTATTCATCCCGCTGCTGGAGTCTGGCTCCATAGACTACTCTGGACAGTTTCTGACATGGACAGAGGTGACAGCAGAGAGCACTGTTTCAGACTGGAAAGACTACACCACTTCCTGCAGGACATACAGCAGCTGATAAGTCCTGGAAGACTGGAGATTTATTAATAGAAACAAATAGCAAATCTCTTGCACTTTCGAAAAGAAAACAAAATTGGTGAACAACCCCTTTAAGAAAATCCCAACAAGCAAAGACTAAAGTTGTTGTTCTCCAGCACACACGTGAATCCGGGCAGGCATCACTTATGTTAATAGCCTGGTTATATAACATCTTGTTTAATGCAAGTTTAATCAGATCCGCGGGACAGGCGAGCGGGAGACAACTGTATGAGTAACCCGGAGCAGTCTATCACACAGCTGGATAGAGAGCATACAATATAGCAGTGTAGGCCGGACAGCTGTTAGAGCCGAGGCACACGCATAATCACCGTGAATGATAACCCACATGCAGAGCGGCATGGATCTGCAAATAACAAAGGGCGACATTTTATATGTGTCAGCCTGGTGAGTCCGCCCAGGGTGAAGGGAGGATAAAGAAGAGGAAAATGGGGGTGATAAATCCACCGCAGATGGAGGACTTGTCTATACGACTTATAGTATAATATATTTGGCTTGTGTTATTTGTCTATAAAAAGTTTTTACCCCCTTTTTTATGTGCTGAAATACAATGAAAACGAATCGACATATTGGGGGAGATTTATCAAAATGGTGTAAAGTAGAACTGGCCCAGTCGCCCCTAGCAACCAATCAGATTCCACCTTTCATTCCTCACAGACTCGTTAGAAAATGTAAAGTGGAATCTGATTGGTTGCTAGGGGCAACTGGGCCAGTTCTACTTTACACCAGTTTGATAAATCTTCCCCATTCTGCGTAAGTATTCACACCCCTCAGATCAACACCTATTTATAACCCGATGATCAATCAGGCAGGGTTGAATAGATAGATATGGATTTCTAAAGGCTTCCATACATAGCCGAACCAGTGGCACGGAGAGATTTAAAGGTGAGGCATAATCCCCTTTAAGAGGGCTTGAGAAGAAGGAGTCAATGGAGGGACTGAGCGCCACAAACAGGGATCCAAGTTTCACACCAAGACAGAAGTTGAGAGTTTGTTTGCAAGGAGGGGGCTCCGGAGTCAATGGGCTAGCTGAGAAAGCCAAAGATCCTGTGTGGCTAGCCCCAAAACCCCAGCCTGGTTTTATTAAAGTATTTGTCAGTAGATGTAACGTAAATTGCAGCTGACTGATTCCTTTAAGTTTCCTTCTTACAAATGTGGTCACTTTAAATAAGCAAGATCCATTTCTTCTAATATATTGGCGGGACAACGCCGCAACTGCTGATTGGCTAAGCGGAAACTGCAGGAGTCTCTGCTCAGTCAATCAGCGGTTGTAGTGGGGTCCCGCCTTGGCCTCTGATTGGCTGATTGCACATGAAGGAGTTGAAGGCAGTAGAGGCTGCCATGAGCCCAGGACAGTAGGTATAACCCTCCAAATGCGCACAGTCTGGCCCCCAGGGGGTTAAATGGGTATGCACTTATTCCCCTCAGGGCCAGACTAACTTTCTGAGGTTTTCAGGTGAACCAGATACCCTCCCCTCTGCCGAACAGGAGGAACCTGGTTAAATGTCTCTCATTGACTTTAATGGGGTTCGTTACTCAAATTTGAGCATTTTAGTGCTCCGCTTAACACTAGTATGCAGTATTCTACACACACACACACACATATATATATATATATATATATATATATATATAGTCCCTTACAGTAGTTGTATCCTGTATATTACAGATATAGTTCCTTACAGTAGTTGTATCCTGTATTCTACATATATAGTCCCTTACAGTAGTTGTATCCTGTATTCTACATATATAGTCCCTTATAGTAGTTGTATCCTGTATTCTACATATATAGTCCCTTACAGTAGTTGTATCCTGTATTCTACATACATAGTCCCTTATAGTAGTTGTATCCTATATTCTACATATATAGTCCCTCAGATGTATGTTGCATTTTGCACATAGCATCATAATTCTTAGATTTATTTATATAGTCCCTTAAAGCTGTACGCAGTATTTTACATATATAGTCCCTTGAGGCTATATTCACACTACGTATGAGTCCGGCAGTTCGTACGCAGCCATACATGTGCGGCTGAAAGTACGGCCGTGGTAAAAATAAACATGCGGCCGGATTGCGAACATGCGGGCGAAACGCGAACATACGCCCGCCGTACAGTTATGCTTCCCTAGCTTGTTTCGAAGCGATCTGAAACAGGTCATTTACTTGGAAATCTTCGCCCAGTCCAATAAAATTCACAGAACCTTTTGGATCAAAAAATCTAAATCAATTTGGCTGAAATAAGTACTCCGTACGGGACCGCATGGAAATCCACGGCCGTGAGTTGGAACATTTCCGTCCTCAAACAATGGTCTTGTTCATTTATCACGGCGCTGTATACGATCCGGCCGTAAGCTCATACGTAGTGTGCCTTGTGCGGGCGTATATCGTATACTTTCAAGCGAACGCATCAACCTCAAAACTACGTGCGTATATTCGCGGTTTGCACTACGGACGGAATCATACGCAGTGTGAACATAGCCTAAAGCTGTATGCTGTATTATACATATATAGTCCCTTAAAGCGATATGCTGTATTATACATATATAGTCCCTTAAAGCTGTATGCTGTATTATACATATATAGTCCCTTAAAGCGATATGCTGTATTATACATATATAGTCCCTTAAAGCTGTACGCAGTATTTTACATATATAGTCCGTTAAAGTTGTAGCAGTATTTTACATGTATAGCCCCCACAGTTGCGTTACATTTGCATGTATATAGCCCTTGCACAGTCGTATGTTACACTTTTTTCTTGTGCACACATGTGAGCGTGTCTCAGCGACCGAGCGCCCAGCTACACCCTTCACTTGTTTCCCTCTTTTATCTTGCAAGGACACATTTCCTAATGACTCTGCTGATAAACAAAGAGGGTTTAATGTGAACAGCGACGAAAGCAGTGAGAAGCTCTTGTTCTCTTTCCTCCACTCGGTGATTCTTTTTATTTTTATTAATCAGAGCTCCTATAACCCTGCGGCCTTTATATTCACTTTCATTTCTCTGTGTGTGATCCTGTCATGCATGGCTGGGCCTATGACCCGGGCTACACGTGTTGCTGCCATGGATTGCTGCGCACGCTGCTGCCACCTCTTGGAGGTTGGAGGAAGTGACCATGTGAACTTAGAGGAGACACAGAAGGAATTCATGGAATGTACAGCGCTCCTGTAATCAGAAGGATAGTGAAACCTCTAAGACTGTGCCTGTGCTGACCGCACTGTATGAGGCTTACAATTACTGGCTGAATATATACGGCCGATGTGCACCAGTGGTCTGCAACCGGCTGTTGCGAAACTACAATTTCCAGCATGCACTGTCAGATGCGAGTTATCAGGTGATGCTGGGAGTTGTAGTTCTGCAAAAGCTTTAGAGTCATGCGTTGCATATCTGTCATTCCTGAAGAACAATGAGGATGAGCGGCTATCAGACACCTATGACACCACTGCTTTCGGGCAACTATTTCTTACTTTTCTAGAGGATACCATTAAAAGGCTGACAAAACGTCCTGTCTGTAGGAGTATGGCCAAAGAGGACGTATAATTGTGACAGCACCGATACAGATCCCCTCTTTGTAAGCCTGAGTGGAGTTAATATTAGGAAAAGTGGCGCCCCATTGGCCGAACTTGGTTGGTCCATGTATTACATGGCTGCCCATTCATTTGAAGGGGTTGTTGCAGGGGAAATAAGTGGTCATACATACAGAAGGTGGGCCCACAGCTAAGAGAAATAAGAGATCATCCATAGAGAAGCTCGGCCCAATGCTATGGGAAATAAGGGATTGTCCATAGAGTAGCTCAGTCCAACGCGAGGGAAAATAAGAGATTACCCATAGAGAAGCTCGGTCCAACGCTAGAGGAAATAAGAAGTCATCCATAGAGAAGCTCAGTCCAACACTAGGGAAAATAAGTGGTCACACATAGAGAAGCTCGGCCCAATGCTATGGGAAATAAGGGATTGTCCATAGAGTAGCTCAGTCCAACGCGAGGGAAAATAAGAGATTACCCATAGAGAAGCTCGGTCCAACGCTAGAGGAAATAAGAAGTCATCCATAGAGAAGCTCAGTCCAACACTAGGGAAAATAAGTGGTCACACATAGAGAAGCTCGGCCCACACTAGGGGAAATAAGGGATCGTCCATAGAGAAGGTGGGCCCAGCGTTACAGGAAATAAGAGATTACCCCTAGAGAAGCTCGGTCCAACGCAAGGGAAAATAAGAGATTACCCATAGAGAAGCTCGGTCCAACGCTAGAGGACATAAGAGGTCATCCATAGAGAAGCTCGGTCCAACGCTAGGGAAAATAAGTGGTCACACATAGAGAAGGTGGGCCCACAGCTAAGAGAAATAAGAGATCATCCATAGAGAAGCTCGGCACAATGCTAGGGGAAATAAGGGATTGTCCATAGAGTAGCTCAGTCCAACGCTAGGGAAATAAGAGGTCATCCGTAGAGAAGCTTGGTCCAACGCAAGGGGAAATAAGGGATTGTCCATAGAGAAGTGGGGCTCACAGCTATAGAGAAGCTGGAACTCCAGCTCGGAGACATAAGGGGTCATCCATAGAGAAGGTGAACCCAATGCTAGGGAAAATAAGAGGTTATCCATAGAGAAGGTGGACCCAACGCTAGGGAAAATAAGAGGTCATCCATAGAGAAGCTGGACCCAACGCTAGGGAAAATAAGAGGTCATCCATAGAGAAGCTGGACCCAACGCTAGGGAAAATAAGAGGTCACCCATAGAGAAGCTGGACCCATGAATAGGGGAAATAAGAGGTCACCCATAGAGAAGTTGGAACCATGCTTGTTCAATTGATATTGTGAACACAATGAGAAGTGAGAACATTCTAGAGAAAGAAGGATGTGGTTACTTGACTCTATGATCCACTTTAGACGCTTACCGGCATTGAGTCGCCCAATTGATCGGCATTTAAAGAAAAAGGTTTTATATTTGGTTTTACATGGCCTTGTACTCCACTATAGGCCTCTATGTCACTGTTCCCCAACCTGTGGCTCCCCAGCTCAGCACATATTTAAAGAGCACCAAATATATATACAGTGGTGCCTTGGATTACGAGCATAATTCGTTCCGGGACCGTGCTTGTAATCCAAATCTGCTCTTAAACCAAAGCAAATTTTCATAGAGGTGCAGACAATTGGTTCCACACCTCAAAAATAATGATTTATTTTTCTGAATTGATGATATTTAAGAATATATATATATATATATATATATATATATATATATATATATATATATATATAAGAATTGCTGTCCTGCCCAGCAACAGGAACCGAGCGTCTGTCAGTCACATAGCTGTGCTGCCGGCAGGGAGGAAACTTGCTGAGAACCTAAGGGCAGCATGTTGTAGCAGGAGCTGGAATAGTGAGAATGCAGGGTAACCGCCTGCAGCAGGGAGCACAGCCAAACCCAAAGCGAGAATCCTGCCACAAAGCAGGGGAGACAGCACCAGGAACGCTCCCGTTGCACTGCTAAAAAAAAACCTTCTAATTTCTGCCATTCTGCATTGCATTCATACAAGTGACACATGTATAGGAATCCTGAGTGCGCAGCCTCCACGTGTGCAGATACCTAACCTTTTTATATGCGGGATACAGTCTATGTATGTATAGTCTACTGCCATAACTATAATGGCCAATTCTACTTGCTGTGCTCCCCCATATACAAGTTGTCCCCCATATGGTTGTTCTATCAGACTTTCCCTTGAATTGGACATATTGAATTTTGTAAAGGTGTCTGGCAGCGGCTTTCTTTCTTCTCCCCACTGGAAACACATGCACACCTCCCCCACCTTAGCGTGCATATTCAGTGAAGATTTGGGAAGAACAGCTGTCAGCTGAGAACTACTAAAGTGTTATGGTTGCCTTTAAGGGATTGTTGACCAAAAATGTTTTTCTTTCATATCAACTGGAGCCAGAAAGTGGCTAGAGATAATTTACTAATAATTACTAATAATAATAATTACTAATAATCATTTTATTTGTAATTTACTTCTATTAAAAAAAAAATCTCGA
Organism: Dendropsophus ebraccatus; assembly: GCF_027789765.1. Lineage (NCBI taxonomy): Eukaryota > Metazoa > Chordata > Amphibia > Anura > Hylidae > Dendropsophus > Dendropsophus ebraccatus. Next base: position 18,174,498 of record NC_091457.1, on the reverse strand, counting down.
GTCTTCCAGTACTCATCAGCTGCTGTATGTCCTGCAGGAAGTGGTGTGGTCTTTCCAGTCTGACACAGTGCTCTCTGCTGCCACCTCTGTCCATGTCAGGAACTGTCCAGAGCAGGAGAGGTTTTCTATGAGGATTTGCTGCTGCTCTGGACAGTTCCTGACATGGACACAGGTGGCAGCAGAGAACACTGTGTCAGACTGGAGACAATACACCACTTCCTGCAGGACATACAGCAGCTAATAAGTAAGTGTAATTTTTTTTCTTTTTAATAGAAGTAAATTACAAATCTCTGCCACTTTGTGGGACCAGGTGATTTGAAAGATTTTTTTTTCTGTGAACTACCCCTTTAAGAATTACCAGTAAACTAAGTCGACTTTTCTAAACTTTTCTAAAAAGGGAGTGTCACCCATATTGCAACAGAATAATTGTGAGAAAAAGCTAAGAAGCTGTTGTGCAATTAAAAAAGTAAAAAAAAAACAGCGCCGCACCCATCCCTCAGGTTGTGTCCGGTATTACAACTCGTATCCACGTTTTTAATAGAACTGAGCTGCGATAGCGCACAAGAGGACAGAAGTGGCGCTGTTTTTAGAAGAAAGCTGGACGACCCCTTTAAATCCTTGAGACATTTCGGAGACAATTAATAAAAAAAAATTATAATTTGATGATTTTATGGCTAATTATTGTCTGGAATAATGATACGTATGGATCCGGAGGCCACTAAGCGTCATATACAGAACTTTTGGGGTATTGATATTGATGGACTCTACATAGGGTAGATGGTGATAAGTTTTCGGAGCTCATGCATGCGTCGCCCCCCACCCCCAGCCCTCCTGGTATCTTGCTATGTAAACAGACACAATTAGAAAGCCTCTTCCTGAGACTTTGTAGCCTTTTGCTGAGCCTGTTTCTTGCAGAGTTGTTCCCTTGTGAGATCTGCCTGGTAACAGATCTGCTCTGCCATTGGCGGTAGGGAGTGATGAGTGTTCCTAGAACTGCCCCTCCATTATAGGGAGTTCCCTTCATCATTGTAATGTGTGACCACACACAGGGGGTGGAGGAGGGAGGGGGGGGGGCTCACACACCCTGATAACTAATCCTTATCCTCTGATAACACAGCTTCCACACTCAGGAATCCAATAGGCAAAACCTACAGTGACAACTACAGTACACAGCAAAAGTTTACCCACAGCTGCGCCCATCCCCGGCCACCTTCATTTTGCTTAGTTTTGCATAGGACTGCGAGGTCGGATTTATAGACTTACTGTAATTCATTGGAAAACTTATATGGTATATAGGTTAGCAATATACGTAGGGTAAGGTATGGCAGAGCGTTTCAAGACATGTATACAATATGCACCATTGGATCCATGCATAAGCAGTAAAAGGGTTATGTGTACTTGGTAGAGGCAGTATATTGGGTACATAGGCTTGAAACGCGTCTATGTCAGGATTCTGCTTAGTACTTTAGTGTGTTGTATGCAATATGCACCATTGGATCCATGCATAAGCAGTAAAAGGGTCATGTGTACTAGGTAAAGGCAGTATATTGGATGCATGGGCTCGGAACGCGTCAATGTCAGGGGTCTCCTTAGTACTTTAGTGTGTTGTATGCAATATGCACCATTGGCCCCATGCATAAGCAGGAACATGGCCATATGTGTTAGGTAGAGGCAGTACATTGGATGCATTAGCTCAAAACGCGTCTGTCAGGGGTCTGCTTAGTACTTTAGGGTTTGTAAGCGATATGCACAATTGGACCCATGCATAAGCAGTAACATGGCCATGTGTGCTAGGTAAAGGCAGTACATTGGATGCATGGACTCGAAACGCATCTATATCAGGGGTCTGCTTAGTACTTTAGTGTGTTGTATACAATATGCACCATTGGACCCATGCATAAGCAGGAACATGGCCATGTGTTCTAGGTAGAGGCAGTACATTGGATGCATTAGCTCGAAATGCGTCTATATCAGGGGTCTGCTTAGCACTTTAGTGTGTTGTATGCAATAAAGTAACAATTCCTTATTAAGCTATTGTTTCTTGCCCATAGTTTGGAGTTAAGGAAAGAGAGGGAGGTGGGATCACCTAAAACGCGTCAGTATGGCTGTATCCTCACAGTGACCTTCAAGGTGATCACCAGGTAGTGGTGCAACCAGGATTGTATCAGGCAGGAAATAAAGTAGTCAGGGTGTGATAAGCGGCGACGCGTTTTATGAAAGAATCTTTAACGTGGTCATATGAGGACCATAAAAGCCACATCATGCATAGTTACCAATGCAATGGCCGTTCTATGGGGGTTATAGGAAAGCTGGGAGGCCCAGTTTGGAGTGAGCGGATAAGATATGAGAGCCCCTTTAAGTTATAATGGTGGTGACCCAGCTTTCCCAGTGACAGATAGAAGAATGAGGCAGCCGCCATGTATAGTGCTGTCAGGCAGGGGTTGCGGGAAGTCTGCAGTGGTTGCATACATGACACATATCTCTGCAGGGTGTGGAAGGTGAAAGCTCCAACAATGAGCTGACTGTAGGTTGTTTTGCAGGAACTTGTCGCCTGAGCGCAGAGGGCGCCGTGACTGTGGGCGATCTTAGAAGACACGGGAATGATAATAAAAAAAATTCACCTCCAGAAGATGAATGCAGCTCTGGAGGAGGAGGAGCCATTAAAACTGCTCCATCTCATTCACAAAATAATGAAACAGAGAAGTCTGACTTCCTTCCTGCAACCACACACACACACGCGCTCGCTTCACATGATGCACCCACAATAGGACTCTATACTAAAGCGGGAGATGGAATAGCTCGGTATGGGGATGTAGGTAGCAGAGATGAGTTTGACATGTGGTCGCATTCAGCCTGCTCTGCTACATCTATAACTGCTGGCGTGGTAGGGCTGATGTAGCAGAGTGCAGTGTGTTCTCTGCCTATATACACTCATTGCATTCATGTTGTGGCAGTCGGTTGTAGCACCGAATGACAGAACCAGCTCTGCTGCATCGGCTTTAGACCACATCACCTTTATGTAAGGAGTCAGTAACCTGTCTCCGCCAGTTCTGTTTGTGTAGGCGTCAGAAATCCATAAAGTGAAAACACGTTAAGATTATGAGCCCTGTACCTGCGTATATAGGCACGGTTATTGCAGTCTATACACCCTGGGTGCACAATGTATAGTATACAGGCAGGGTATATATGGATAGTATATACAGGCTGGGTGTACAATGTATGGTATATACAGGCAGGGGTATACATGGATAGTATATACAGGCTGGGTGCACAATGTATAGTATACAGGCAGGGTATACATGGATAGTATATACAGGCTGGGTGCACAATGTATAGTATACAGGCAGGGTATATATGGATAGTATATACAGGCTGGGTGTACAATGTATGGTATATACAGGCAGGGGTATACATGGATAGTATATACAGGCTGGGTGCACAATATATAGTATACAGGCAAGGTATACATGGATAGTATATACAGGCTGGGTGCACAATGTATAGTATACAGGCAGGGTATATATGGATAGTATATTCAAGCTGGGTGCACAATGTATAGTGTACAGGCAGGGTATACATGGATAGTATATACAGGCTGGGTGCACAATGTATAGTATACAGATAGGGTATACATGGATGGTATATACAAGCTGGGTGCACAATGTATAGTATACAGGCAGGGTATACATGGATAGTATATACACCCTGGGTGCACAATGTATAGTATACAGGCAGGGTATACATGGATAGTATATACACCCTGGGTGCACAATGTATAGTATACAGGCAGGGTATACATGGATAGTATATACACCCTGGGTGCACAATGTATAGTATACAGGCAGGGTATACATGGATAGTATATACACCCTGGGTGCACAATGTATAGTATACAGGCAGGGTATATATGGATAGTATATACAGGCTGGGTACACAATGTATAGTATACAGGCAAGGTATACATGGATAGTATATACAGGCTGGGTGCACAATGTATAGTATACAGGCAGGGTATATATGGATAGTATATACAGGCTGGGTGCACAATGTATAGTATACAGGCAGGGTATACATGGATAGTATCTACAGGCTGGGTGCACAATGTATAGTATACAGATAGGGTATACATGGATGGTATATACAGGCTGGGTGCACAATGTATAGTATACAGGCAGGGTATACATGGATGGTATATACAGGCTGGGTGCACAATGTATGGTATATACAGGCAGGGTATACATGGATAGTATATACTGTCTGGGTGCACATAGTATAGTATACAGGCAGGATACACAATATACACAGGCAGGCTGCACAATGCACAGTATATACAGGCAGGGTATACAATACACTATATAAAAAGGAAGAGTTCTCAATAGACAGTATATAAAGGCAGGCTGCACAATGCACAGTATATACAGACAAGTTATACAAAACACAGTATATACAAGCAGGGGGCACAATACACAGTATATACAAGCAGGGGGCACAATACACAGTATATACAAGCAGGATGTTCATGGACAATATATACAAGCAGGGGGGCACAGTACACAGTATATATAAGCAGGATGTTCATGGACAATATATACAAGCACAGTGCACAAAAATCTATAGGCGCACTGCACATATATACAGGCACACCGCACATGGAGAGTGAGTGTGTATGGACAATATATACAGGCAGAGCGCACATGGAGAGTATAGACAGACACACTATATACAGGCACAGTGTACATAGATGGTATATACAAGCATGTTGTTCATAGGCAGGGGTATTCATGGACACTATATACAGGCACTATATGGGCACTATATACAGTCAGGGTATTCATGGACAGTATATACAGGCACTATATGGGCACTATATACAGTCAGGGTATTCATGGACAGTATATACAGGCACTATATGGGCACTATATACAGTCAGGGTATTCATGGACAGTATATACAGGCACTATATGGGCACTATATACAGTCAGGGTATTAATGGACAGTATATACCGGCACTATATTCAGACAGGCTGCACATGGGCAGTATATAGAGGCACAGTGTGCATAGAGAGTATACACTAAGTCAGGGTGTGCATGGACAGTATATACACAGGCAGTGTGCACACAGGCAGTATATACAAGCAGTATGCACATGGGCACTATATACAGGCAGTATGCACATGGGCACTATATACAGGCAGTATGCACATGGGCACTATATACAGGCAGTATGCACATGGGCAGTATATACAGTCAGTGTGCACATGGGCAGTATATACAGTCAGTGTGCACATGGGCAGTATATACAGTCAGTGTGCACATGGGCAGTATATACAGGCAGTGTGCACATGGGCAGTATATACAGTCAGTGTGCACATGGGCAGTATATACAGGCAGTATGGACATGGGCACTATATACAGGCAGTGTGCACATGGGCACTATATACAGGCAGTGTGCACATGGGCACTATATACAGGCAGTGTGCACATGGGCACTATATACAGGCAGTATGCACATGGGCACTATACACAGGCAGTGTGCACATGGGCAGTATATACAGGCAGTGTGCACATGGGCACTATATACAGGCACTATATACAGGCAGTGTGCACATGGGCACTATACACAGGCAGTGTGCACATGGGCAGTATATACAGGCAGTGTGCACATGGGCACTATATACATGCACTATATACAGGCAGTGTGCACATGGGCAGTATATACAGGCACTATATATCCAGGCAGTGTGCACATGGGCACTATATACAGGCACTATATACAGGCAGTGTGCACATGGGCAGTATATACAGGCAGTATGCACATGAGCACTGTATACAGGCAATATGCACATGGGCACTATATACAGGCAGTGTGCACATGGGCAGTATATACAGGCAGTATGCACATGGGCACTGTATACAGGCAGTATGCACATGGGCACTACATACAGGCAGTGTGCACACGGGCAGTATATACAGGCAGTATGCACACAGGCAGTATATACAAGCAGTATGCACATGGGCAGTATATACAGGCAGTGTGCACATGGGCACTGTATACAGGCAGTGTGCACATGGGCACTATATACAGGCAGTATGCACATGGGCACTATATACAGGCACTATATATCCAGGCAGTGTGCACATGGGCACTATATACAGGCACTATATATCCAGGCAGTGTGCACATGGGCACTATATACAGGCAGTATACACAGGCAGTATGCACATGGGCACTATATACAGGCACTATATATCCAGGCAGTGTGCACATGGGCACTATACACAGGCAGTATGCACATGGGCACTATATACAGGCAGTATATACAGGCAGTGTGCACATGGGCACTGTATACAGGCAGTATATACAGGCAGTGTGCACATGGGCACTGTATACAGGCAGTATATTTTCAGGCAGTGTGCACATGGGCACTATATACAGGCACTATATACAGGCAGTGTGCACATGGGCAGTATATACAGGCACTATATACAGGCAGTGTGCACATGGGCAGTATATACAGGCAGTGTGCACATGGGCACTATATACAGGCACTATATACAGGCAGTGTGCACATGGGCACTGTATACAGGCAGTATATCCAGGCAGTGTGCACATGGGCACTATATACAGGCAGTATATACAGGCAGTGTGCACATGGGCACTATATACAGGCAGTATATACAGGCAGTGTGCACATGGGCACTATATACAGGCACTATATATACAGGCAGTGTGCACATGGGCACTGTATACAGGCACTATATATCCAGGCAGTGTGCACAATGCCCAGCTCCCCGGCTGCAGTGCTTTGTCTCCCACTAGGGGTATATCTCTATTAAGCTGCTGGTGCTGCCTCCTCCTCCTCCTCCTCCTCCCCCAGGCATCATCATTGTTGAGGAGGAGGAGGAGGAGGAGGACTCTGGGCCATGTTTAAGCTCAGCCAGGCCCCTGCTCCTCTTTCTTATTCTCTCATTCCCTCTCTTCTGTGATCCGGGGCAGAGAGCAGCACAGGCTCCTGCAGGGAAGGGGCACAGCACTCACACACACCGGCACAGGACTCTCACAGGACATGGAGCTGCTCTGCTGTGAGGTGGACACCATCAGGAGAGCCCATCTGGACAGGAACCTACTGACTGAGAGGGTGCTGCAGACTATGCTCAAAGCCGAGGAGAACTGCTGCCCCTCAGTCAACTACTTCAAGTGTGTGCAGAAGGAGATCCTGCCCTACATGAGGAAGATCGTGGCCACATGGATGCTGGAGGTTGGTGCATCTCCACCACCTAGAGCAGGGGCTCAACTTCTAGAAGGTTCCACCTCTGGAGGTCTGGGTGGGTGGTCAAGTCCTAGTCCTAAAGTAATAAGGGCCCTTGGGATGGGGGGGGGGTCACCTCTTTGCCCTTCTTCAGGTATCACTCAATAAATGCAGTACACGTCTACAAGACCCACAGTGCCACGTTTAGGGTTCCTTAGAGGAATAAGGACCCCCAAGTAGTCCCTAAAAAAAAACTGCCCTCTCCTGTAATAAAATCTGCATGTTCCAGTACAAGTCAGGGCAGGGAGAGAAGTTTTTTGTCAAATATTTGTAATGTTTTTGTTTACAATTCATTAGAATTTTTTTTTTTGTTTACAATTTATTAGAATTTTTTGTTTACAATTCATTAGAATTATTATTTTTTTGTTTACAATTCACTCGAATTTTTTGTTTACAATTCATTAGATTTTTTTTTACAATTTTTGTTCACAATTCTTTAGAATTTTTTGTTTACAATTCATTAGAATTTTTTTTGTTTTTGTTCACAACTCTTTAGAATTGTTTTGTTTACAATGTATCAGTTTGTATCAAAATTACAAAGTTGCAGAGATGAGTTTGCCATGTCTCTTTCTATGTGTATATGAGACAATCCCATTCTAACCAGTGTTACCAACTTGTCCCCCTCTACACCCCCCCCCCCCCAACCCAGGTCTGCGAGGAACAAAAGTGTGAAGAAGAAGTTTTCCCACTCGCCATGAACTATTTGGATAGATTCCTTTCCGTGGAGCCGCTAAAGAAAAACAGATTACAACTGCTGGGGGCGACGTGCATGTTTCTGGCGTCCAAAATGAAGGAGACCATCCCTTTAACTGCGGAGAAACTCTGTATTTACACAGATAATTCCATCAGGCCGGAGGAGTTACTGGTAATTTCCTGTTTACTGTACATATGTTTAGGAGCCCCCTTTGTGCCGTAAATGGGGCTTTTTGTGCCTTTTTTTGGAGAGGCCGTTTTTCTAGGTCAGCGTAGAGGGTTGCGCTGCGGTTATTTGCGGTTGGTCACAATGCCTCGTGCAAAAAAGGGAATAAAAAAAAAAAAAGAGCGTATAATGCAATTTCCTATGAAATCATGAACAATGTAACATTTATCTACCACGCTTCTACCACATGCAGGGGGCGTTCTCTTTGGATTTGGCGCCCTCTAGAGGACAAGGGTTAAACTGCAGCGGTGCCTTGTACTCTAAAATGTGGTTTTCCAGCTGTTGCTGAACTACAACCCTCATCATATCCTAAGAGGTGTCGTTTTGCAACAGTTTTAGAGCCACCAGTTGAAGAACACTGTTTGAGGGCAATCTATAGTTAATATAGAGCTGCTGGGAGTTGTAGTTCCATAGCAGCTGGAGATTATATTAGGTCAATGTCTATTATCTATTTTAGTCATCATCGATACATACTTGCTATTCTAGATATCATGCATGTTTTTATATGTCGGTGTGCATCATCTATATACCTGCTGTATCTAGCTATATGTAGATAGTATGTTCATTTTTGGAACTTTTTCTGGACATAGTAAGGAACATGTCAGATGTTTACAGCTATATATAATATTAGAGTACATCATCGATATATCTGTAGATAATATGTTGATTTTTCACCATTTTTTATACCCTACATGTTGTCAGACGTCTATAGCTATATACTATGTCAGTATACATCATCTATATACCTGCACATAATGTGTTGATTTTTGCCCATTTTTTATACTTTACATGTTGTCAGACGTCTATAGCTATATACTGCGTCTGGTACATCGTCTATGTACTTGTAGATAATATATAGATTTTTGGCCATTTTTATACCCTACATGTCGTCAGACGTCTATAGCTATATACTATGTCTGTGTACATCATCGATATACCTGCTTTGGTTGACCTAACCCTTTGTCTCTCTCGCCACCTTCCCTCCCTACAGATCATGGAACTGTTAATACTGAACAAGCTGAAGTGGGACATGGCCTCTGTGACGCCTCATGACTTTATTGAACATTTTCTTGACAAAATGTCACTGACTGACGACACCAAGCAGATCATCCGCAAACACGCCCAGACTTTTGTGGCTCTCTGTGCTACAGGTACGGGTGTTATAAGGCTGATGCTCACCCTCCCATTACCACTGTTACTGTAAATTCAAAGAACCTATTTGCACGTGTAAACCCCCCCACCCCCCCATGTTGTATTGTGGATTACTGACTATAAGGGGGTTAAAAAAAATGTGCTGGAAAAGGTAAGTTATAGCGGAAAATTCCTTACATAATAATATACAGAAAAGTCACGTGCAGCTGATGTAGCAGAGCTGAATGTGTAATGAGCAATATCCAAGTCCAGGCCGCGGCTTTAATTGCATCTGATTGGCATTGATCGGCGCCGCGCCACTGTTGTTTTGCCAACTGGAAGCCACACATTGTGCATGGGATAAATAAGCAGCATTGTAACGCCGGGGCCCAGTTGTCAGTTCAGCCAAGCATATCATTGTGTGCTAATGGTCAGCGCTGAGACTCTGTGCAGCCGCACACTCCTAACCGTGTTCCTGAAACTGACACCCACCGCTGACGTCTGCCGCTGACATCTCCGCTAGATGCACAGCTAATGCTTTGTGCCGTATGCCAGAAGTCACGCTTCTGCCGGTGTAAACCGCACACTGACTCATGTGTTGCCTGACTAATCTATAGATCTTATGTAAGATTGCAATTTTTTTTTATTTTTTGAGCAGCCCCTTTAAGTGTAGATAGAGATAATATAGATAAATCTTGATACATTGTATCCAGTTCCTATGTTATCACCCATAACAAATGAACTTAACCTCTATTTCGAGTCTCGGCGAATAGCACGTGAGTCGCATAATCGGCATACTTTGCCTCCAGTGTCGGGCGTCTCATGTGGAACCTTTGCTTTACCCTATGTGCGTTAATGATTTATGGCTTGTATGGTTGTTGTGTCCTGTTAAAAGTGACAAACCGGTCATGCCCCCCCATCCCCCCCCTCCTCTCCGCCGCCACCTCCTAGGAATGTCACTAAACATGCTTGGGCATTCTAGGTGCCAAATAACCATGTCAGTCACACATGATCTGATGGGACCGGATGAGTCCAATGAAGCGTAATTGAGATCATGTATGTTTAGGTTAACCCCCTGAGTGCTGCAGCTCTTTCTGGCATTGCCCTGCAGCACTACTGTGTGGAGCGTGTTGTTACCCAGCCTCGCCCCGGCCAGGGTGACCTGTTTTGTGTAGCTCTGACCAGTGAACCTGCTGAATGCACAAGCAGTTCAAAGGTTGCCGGCTGGCTTGTTAAGATTCCGGTACTTTGATCTGTTTCCCTGTTGTTTCAGGCTAAGTTGCACACGTCGTCATCATTTTGCCAAGGCTCCAGTGAAGTTGCTGAATCTGATTCAGTCACAAATGAATGGGTTGTGTACACAAAGCACACTGGTGATATATAGAGAAGCTGCAGAACTACAACTCCCAGCATGGGGTGACAGGGGCAGTTCTGCAGTGGATGGACAGATGTTTGCTGGTGTCATATTATCATTACTATCTGGATTCTTTAAAGTGATGGCTCATATGTGTTACTGCTATGGCTATGTATACAATGCTCTCTCCGCTTTGGTGCTGTATATTACTTCTATAGTCTGCTAGTGAGTGGTGGATTACTCCCAATAGATGATGGGGGAAGTAGTGGATGTGATGGACTGTAATCTGTAAAACAGAGACTATATCTATTATCTATCTATCTATCTATCTATCTATCTATTTCCTATCTATCTATCTATCTATCTATCTATGTATCTATCTCCTATCTATCTATGTATCTATCTTCTATCTATCTATCTATCTATCTATCTATCTATCTATCTATCTATCTCCTATCTATCTATCTATCTCCTATCTATCGATTATCTATCTCCTATCTATCTCCTATCTATCTATCTCCTATCTATCTATCTATCTATCTATCTATCTCCTATATATCTCCTTTCTATCTATCTATCTATCTCCTATCTATCTATTATCTATCTCCTATCTATCTCCTATCTATCTCCTATATATCTCCTTTCTATCTATCTATCTCCTATCTATCTATCTATCTATCTATCTCCTATCTATCTCCTATCTATCTATCTATCTATCTATCTCCTTTCTATCTATCTATCTCATATCTATCTATCTATCTATCTATCTCCTATCTATCTATCTATCTATCTATCTATCTATCTCCTATATATCTCCTTTCTATCTATCTATCTCCTATCTATCTATCTATCTATCTATCTATCTATCTATCTATCTATCTATCTCCTATCTATCTATCTATCTATCTATCTCCTATCTATCTATCTATCTATCTATCTATCTATCTCCTTTCTATCTATCTCCTATCTATCTATCTATCTATCTATCTATCTATCTATCTATCTATCTATCTCCCATCTATCTATCTTCTATCTATCTATCTATCTATCTATCTATCTATCTATCTATCTATCTATCTCCTATCTATCTATCTATCTATCTATCTATCTCTCCTATCTATCTATCTATTGTTAGTCACTCCACATCTCAGTCCCCAGAAGTCGGTCCAGATTTCAGAGGGACACACAGACTTGTATAGAGAATAGATTTTTTTTTTCTCTCTGACATGTGCCGCCAAAATGCGGAATCTTTAACCTTTCATTGAGGCCCGGGCTTGTCTAATAAAGGGCCGGTGATTGTGTCCCGCGTGCTGTCTAAACAAACGCGGGAAGCAGCAGCGTGCAGCACACACAGACTTGGGCGCACACCTTCACATTGAGTTATGAGGCCAGTTCCCGCCTGTTGCCTCTTCTTGCCATGATTGATGTCTTCAAGTTTGATTTGGCTGCATGAAAGGATTTTCATTCATGTCTCTCAGACGGATGGAATGGCTCCTTTTACAGGAGAAGGGGAGGGGGGGGGGTTACTCGAGTAAAATGGGAATCTCCCCTCCCTACCCCCCTCCCTTAGCGTTGCACAGCCTGAGCGCTGCTTTGTGTCCCTTCAGGGTGGCTGGCACTCTTTTCTTTATCAACGCTGAACTTGTTTATTCTTTTTGGATGAAGTCTCAGATAGGCTGCCGGGGATGTGTGTAGGCCCCTTCTCTTTTGTGCCCGTGTCAGGTTCAATTCATCTCAGCGCTTCTCTCTTGTTCCTGAGCGTTCAATAGCGCAAGATGAAGCAATGGAGTCTGACAATACTGACACACTCCAATTGCAGGGTTGGGGCCCCCTTGATTAATATGCTAAAATTAGTGGTCTCTGCCCGGATTATTCCATCCTCAATGGAAAAAATAGCTTGGACGTGCCGCTCATCTGGAGTAGTCATCCCCTAGACATCCCATATAGCTTGTAATGGAGGCCTCCCATCTCACTGCCGCTATTTCGAGATAAAATAACAAATATTTACGTAAAATTTTAAATATTTATATTTAATTTTAAATATTTAAAAAAAAAAAAAAATAATAAAACTGTTAGTTATTAGGCCTGGAGGGCCCCAAGCGCCAACTGGAAACAATAGACGCCCATTGGTTTTGTTGAGCTGCCTATAATACTATTGTGACCCCCCCAGCCCCCCTGCTGACTCTCCCAGTTGCAAGACCCCCAGTGATTGGCTTGAACATAGGATAGTGACAGTGTGAACAAGGGAGTAAACTAGAGAAAGTGTCTTGCAAGACAATAGGAATTTCTATTGAACTCAATTCTCACTCCCTATTATGCACAAACTTAATGATATGGGGGTGAGTTACTTAGTTGGTGCAAGAGTTTCTTAAATTTAGCTCCTTGGATGGTGTATGGACTTTGTGGATGGTGCATGGGATTTTTAGATTGTATATAGATTGTAGATAGGTTGCTTAGATGGTGCAAAAGTTTCTTAAAATTAGTTTCTTAGATGGTACATAAACTTCTTAGATGGTGTTTTAGTTTCTTACCTGGCACTTGGAGTACTTAAATGGTGCATAAGCTTCTTAAAATTGGCTTTATAGATGGTACATGAACTTCTTCAATGGTGCAACAGCTTTTTAGATGGTGTATAAGCTTCTTAGATAGTGTATAGACTTCGCAGATGGCACATGAGCTTCATAGATGGTACATGAACCTTTAGATGGTGCATGGCCTTCTTAGTGCATGAGTTTCTTAGATGGTGCATGATTTTTTTAGATGGTGCATCTTACATGGTGTATGGGCTTCCTGAAAGGAGATTTATAGATGGTACATTCAATTTTTAGATGGTGTATTGACTTCTTAGATGGTTAATTAGATTTTTATATGGTGTTTAGACTTTTCAGGTGGTGCATGAGGTTCTTAGAATGAGCTTCATAGACAGTACATGAACTTTTTAGATGGTGCATGGACCTCTTAGATGGTGCATAACTTTTTTATATGACTTATGAGCTTCTTGGGTGGTGCATATGTTACTTAGATGATGCGTGCACTTCTGAGATGGTGCATGGACTTAGATGGTGCGTGACATTCTTAGATGGTTCATAAATTTCTCAGATGGTGCATGAGCTTCTCACATAGTACACTTTCTAAATTCACCTATGGGAATGTTTTGAAGAGAATGTATGGCCATACGTAGGCAGCCATGTTTGTGACTTCAATAGAGAGACATCGGCGGAGGTCAAGTCCTACAAAGGGTTACCCTTTACTCTTTCTAGGTGCTCGGCCCACTGTGATTAATGAAGCCGGCAGTTCATTATTTTATCCAAGGACTTAAAGGAACGGTAAATAAACAGCGCATAACATAGAGAAGAGCTGTCGGTGCTTTGTGTCAACAGTTCATTTTTCAAAGCAGGTTCCTAAAACAAACTTCACAAATGACTTTGCAAACAGTTCAGCAGTGGATGGGCCTTTCAACTCTACATCCCCCAAAGCTGTTCCTGGGTGTCCTGGGCCTGGCAGAGAGTCTGTGGGAGGAAGTGTGTATTTACCCTGTGTGATAGGAGATGAGCTAATCCTAAGGGGAGCCTGATGAATAAAACGCCATTGGGCACAATGGCGCCACTTTTTCTCCATTGAGGGGATAAGCTCCGATTTCCCCTAAATTTTACTGGTATAATCCCAGTCCCAGTAAAAATTGGTTCAATATTAGATCAGGCCTGAGTTGTTCTTCTGCCGTGATTTGCTGCTTGCAATCTGCTGCTTCTAAACCCAGAAGAAAAAAAAAGCAAGGGAGGGAGAAAGGCTTTAAAAAATGTGGATTATTCCGGAGAGAATGGCAAGGCTGCTGAATGGGGCAGTCCGGCCTCTTCAGGAAACACGAGACTGGCTTTGTATAGACCTACAGCAATGCAGCTTGGACGGGGTCCCAGTGTCCTGGCACCATTGTGTCACAGCAGAATGGAGCCGAGTGTCGCCTGTGTTGGGACCCCAGGCACTTAGCTCTGGCACATTTCATTGAGCCTCTGTTGTCATGATGGATGACGGCCAGTGACTGGCAGCTAGAGGGTGACAAAGGATTTCTAAAAGGTGTGATCTTGGTTGAAATAGGCAATTGCCGGTTTGTGAAAGCGCCCAGATATTTATTACTAACTGCTTGCTGTCAATTTGGGAAGCCCAGAAACAATTCATGCCCTTAATCCTGGAAGCGGCGGCGGCTGTAATGTGCCCGGGAGAGGGGAGAGCATTACCAGGTCACTTTGAAAAGCCGCACAGAGTGAATTCTTTTGTGCAAGGAAGCAAAAGTGACTTGATTGTGTTACATGACTTCTACTGTACCCAGAGCAGGGGGCACCATCGGGGGACAAGCTTGTTAGAACACTTTGTTGGATTAAACTATTAGAAGACAATCTGACATCTGCCTAAGGTTCTTCGGCCGGGCACCTTAGCAGTACAGTGTACAGTAAAGATTGTGCCCGTAATCTAAATAGCGCCGCATATAATTTATAAATGGTGCCGCTATTACATTTCCTATATTACTGTGCCTATTGATGATATTTCATTTGGTCTTGTTTAGTTATCCATATGAATTTAGGCTGCAATACCAGACACTGCCTACGGACTAAAGTGGCACTATTTAAAAAAAAAATAAAAATGAATGAATGTAAGTTTATGTAACCTTTTTTCTTTTCTCCATTGCAGATGTAAAGTTTATTTCCAACCCCCCCTCCATGATCGCAGCTGGGAGTGTAGCCGCCGCCATACAGGGTTTAAATTTGGGGAACACAGACAGCATCTTCTCTTCTCAACGCCTCACCCTATTCTTATCACAAGTCATCAAATGTGACCCGGTAAGTAAGTTCCTATAGGGATTGACTGGCTTGGCGCCAGGGTCATGCTATGGTAATAGGTTAATGTAGATTACAGTGGTTGGTGTTTTGATGGATTTGTAGGGACTCTTGCACTTTGATGGATTTGTAGGGACTCTTGCATTGGGTCTCAATCCTGATACCCGCCACAATCTGGAGATACAGCTGGAGGGTGCGTAGTAGTGCGCTCAACTCCCAGCCAAATCTCTAACTTAATAGAGTGTAATGAAGCGAACAAGGCAGAATTTGGGTCAGATTTTGCACTCCTCCCGACTGTATATCCGGATTTCACAGGGTCTCGGGAATGAGACACAGTGCAATCAGTAACTTTGGAGATGTCTAAAGTTACTGTAAATGACGGTAACACTTTAAGTGATGCACTTCAGTGACTTAAAGGACCAAGATGCTTACACAAGGGCTGTAGTCAGTGATCCATATCATGAGGCCTCAACACTGGATTCACTACTACTGTGTACTCTATATCTAGCCATAGACTGTATATAGTATTACCCCATTCACATATATGTGCTTATGAGCATAAGCACCGGTCAGGCTTATCTATGAGGGACTAAACCTAACCTAAGAGGATAGGGGTCTATGTGACATCCCCACCTTTAGAATTCGGTGCATAGAGAAGAGACCTTGATGACATCTTGGGCCCCATAACAGACGTATAGTCAGCCTTTCAATTTGGCAGAGTAGTTAATCAATAACATAACCTCCGACACATTGACGGACGCTGATCAATAAGCATTTCAGCTGAAAAACAACAAATTCTGCTTCTCTTTCCGGGAACTGAAGTTGTTTTTCCACATTAAGCCGTCGGCTCCTTGTTATCATGACCCGTCCTCGGTAAACACCACTTAGACCCGTCTGTGGATTGCTTACTATAGCAATTGTTAAAAATAACCTCCTGGACAGTATGAGATGAGGCCAAGGTGTGAGGCCCCCCGTGCCACTTGCCTCACCGCTGTCACTTTTCAGGCAGTTTTAATCCAGTCTCCAAAATGGCCGCCATCTCTTTTGACTTTTCGGTGTACAGTGTATCGGCTATAGGAGTCATTAGGAAGGGCCAGTTAGTTTTCAGTCGTGTAATTAATCTAGAGAGGGTTTAGGGCTGAGCACATTGTGGGCAGCGAAGATCTGAGTAGTGAAGCAGAAAATGTTTTGGCAGAAAGTAGTGAAGGGTAAAGTAAGTGCCCCGTTGTTTCCCTGCCTCAAGCAATTTCCACTGACCGCAAAGTTCTCTCATGTGGGGGCTGCGCACATGTCACCAGGCGGCTCGGATACCATTATTAGGCCGATGCGGTGGGAAGATCTTTGTCTCAGTATTAATTACCCGGGATGTGGGTTACGCTGGGTAACTTTATTGTCCCCTGTTATCAGCCAGTCTGTGTTCCCCAACCTGTGGCCCTTCAGCTGTTGCACAACTGCTACCAACGTCTCTTCTGGCATGTTGGGAGTCATAGTTTTGCAACACCTAGAGAGCCACAGGTTGGGAAAAGGCATATCCTTCAATGGGGTAGTCAGCGTCCTTGCTTTAGGACACATTTTCACAGTATAAACTACAAGGCCTATTCCCAATAAGTTCAATAGGGCCTGTAAATTAAAAAGGGGGTATTCCAATCTCTTTAAGATGGCGTCCTGACCACCTCTAAAGGCCTCACAAAGACCGGAGGGGGCCAGGAAGCCATCTTTACTAGATGAGAATACCCCCCTTTAATACATGCAGAAATGGTATAGAAACGTGGCCTAAGAGGACAAAATAATGAAGCACGGATGGGACAGGTCCAGAAGATAAGGGAAAGGGTCATAGTTCATCCATTCTTATCAGGTATTAGTCACGATGTGAATTCGCATGTCAGGATGCTATGGAAATTTCCATGTTTGCTTATGCAGCTTCATATGTGTGACTAGATTTTGTAATTTATTATCAAATTTCTGTGTACATGGGTTTATCTTTAAATAAAGTTTATTGAAGACCGCACAGAATGTGCTCCACACATCAATTAACTTTATTCATAACATGCATGAGAACACATTCTAGGATTTATAGGCCTTGTTTATTCAAAATTGTGTACAAATAATAAAAAAAAAATTAGGGGTTTCCTTATGTAAAGGATTGGAGGAGCAGTTGCCCACAGCAACCAATCGAGGTCTTTAGAAAATGAAAGAAGCAATATGATCGGTTGCTATGGGCAACTGCTCCACTGGTTTGTTAAACCTCGTCCACAGTCTTTGCTGCCCATAGCAATCAATCAGAGCTCTGTTTTCATTTCACATTCTGAACTGGGATTGGACACTATGAGCAACAGGGAAAATGGCGAACCATCTCTCATATAGGCCCTGGACTGACTTGGAGTTCTTGGTCTATAGCTTTTTACGGTCTGTGATCTTAAAGGGATTATGCCACGAAGAGCATTCATGATCACTGGGTCCACCACTATTGGGACCCCTATGGAACGCTAGAGTATGGGTCCTGAGCCCCCCTCGCTATCACATTGGATGACTATAGTGAGGAGGAGTATGAATGACGCTCCATTCAGACTAACCAAAAACAACTCAATACTTTGATGACAAATGTGACAAAACTATGGATCCTAATAGATGTCCTTCTTCTTCCTTCCCTCTCCAGGACTGTTTACGGGCCTGCCAAGAACAGATCGAGTTGCTCCTAGAGTCCAGTTTGCGTCACGCATCCCAACAGATCAATATCTCATCAGACACAAAGTCCGTGATAGACGAAACAGATCTTTCCTGCACCCCAACCGACGTCAGGGATGTGAACATCTGATTATGGATCGGGGGGCAAAAAAAAAAAAACAACACATTTTTGACTTTTTGGCTACGGAAAGTGAGGTCTGGATACGTCTCCTGGGAATGAACTTCTCCCATAATCCTCCATGAAGAGAGCCAATCCTATGGACATATATCTTCGGGAAGAAATATTATTTTGTTTTTTTGTTTTATTTTTTTTTGTTTTTCCACCTATATACCTGTGACCTAAAACAATACCCCCCCCCTAAAAAAAACTCTTATAAAAAACACAAAAAGAGAAAATAGTATTCGCATAAGCCGACGTTGGGGTTTGTGCTAGAAAAAAAGAGAATTTTTATAATCAGCTAGTTTTATATTATAAGTGTTTATGTCTGTATGTTGTAAAAATAGACATTAACACAAGACACATGTCTCCAGGGGAGGTACTAAAATTTGATTTCTTATGTGTAAACAGCCATTTTTAATGTAGAAGAGGCTTTTAGTTAGATTTTTTTTTTATTCCATGTTTTTCCTAAACCACCTATTGCTTTTTGCGGTCTTGGCGTCTCTATAATCTGCTTGCTATTGCATGTAGTCACTTTATATTCTTTCCTTCCATTTTTTTTTTTTATTATTACCTCTTCTTAGTTTTATATCCTCTTCACTTTATAAATGGTTCATGTAACCCATACCATAGTATATGTTAGTATAGTGCATTACTATATGTTAATCATTATGTTTGGCTGTGGATTGCCTTGCCTGTGCCGACGGCTTGTAGGATGCCAGTTTTTGTTTTTTTTACAACGTCTCAAGGCTTAGTTTACCGCCCTCTATTTTACTCTATTATTAAGAGATAGTGATGGTAATATATTATATTTTTATAATCTTTGGTATTTTTGTAGCTGCCTCTGTGTTTAAAAAAAGAAAAAAAAAGAAAAAAAAAAAAGTTTAAAAATCCAAAAAACTGGCATCAGCCCCGACCCAAACCCCCTTTTTTTCACCCAAGCCTAAAAAAAGTCAGGAATCAATCCACAGACCAATTTTGTATGTGTTATATTCTAAAACCATTCCATTTCAAAGCACTTTGGGTCCTCTAAGTTTTAGCGAGTATGTTATATGTGGGAATCAACAAAAAATGGAATGGTTTGGAATTGGCATTGGAACTAAATGGCAAAGCAAGTGATTACTACTATTAAGCTCACCTGGGCAAGGGGGGAGGAGTTCTGTGGCTCAGAGTATTCTGGGAGTTGTAGTCGTTTAAGGTGCTTTTGTTGTATAGGAGGCTATTTTGTGGGCCTTGCCGCCCTTTAAGGCTGTTTTCGCCTTAGGGCTGGGAACTGAGTTGCTTTGTTATATATGTCAGGTTCTGCCCACAAAATGGCTGCCGTGCTAAATGTCTGTGATGAGTACAGTCTCAGGAGCCACAGGTTATACCTTCCCAGGTATTAGAAAACGTGGTTAGAATAATTTACATGTGGGACACAGCAGTTTTTTTTTTCTCCTTTAGCCATGCTACGGTATCTGCTGTGTTCAGTTTTATATGTTTGCATAAGGGCAAGTCAGAGTTAAGGCTTTACCACAGGTCTATGTTAAAGAAGCTTTTGTTCTTTTTTTTTTTTTTTTCAACACTAAACTATATAATTTATCGCTAAGGCTTAAGTAAATATTTATTGCAAGAGATCCTCACAAGGCCAGTATCACCTTTAAAAAAAAAATAATGCAACTTCCCCTTTAAATATTTTTTTTCCGTGGGCCCAGCCCCTGCGGCCTTAAGAGAAATAAGGGTTCCACTGACGTTGATGATTCAATGTCGCCACATAAAGCACTGTAAATTAATTGTGGAGATTACGTACTTGAAATTAGTTGTCTCATATTCTCCCTTGGCCCCCTTATTCTCCCCTCCCACCCCCCTACACTTTTATTTTGTTCTTAGCTAAAAGACACAAAAATATATAAAAATTTGCACATTGAACCTCTGAACCTTTTTTTATATTATTAAAACGTAAGGATTGTTTTGAAGGGAAGCGGTTGACTTCGGAGGAGAATGTATCGATGATGAGCTGTGCATGTGAGAAAATGCCCTTAACGGTGTTGATTGTGAAAAAAAAAAGAAAAAAAATAAGGAAAAAAAATGGAAAAATATGAAAAAAGGAGGATTTCTCCAGTTTTATTAAAGCTGCTATGGATTGAAACTCCCAGCATGGTTTTGAAAAGTTTAAAAAAAACAGTGCTTTTCTGTATCTATGTCATTGTTTTATTTTTGCTGCTATTATGTTGTAGTCCTTTTTGTTATGTAATGTCTTATACTGCCATTTTCTAGAATTTAATTTTCTCATAGAAAATTATATTGTCGACTTCCATGTTTTGATATTTTTTTTTCGATGTGTCAGTTTTTACTTTCATGTGATTACTGCTCAATTCCAAAAAAGAAAAAAAAACTTCTTGTTTCACAATACCTCATGTCTCATTGTTGTCAAGTCCAGTTTTTTTTTTTTTTTTTTTTTTGCACCCTTGGTTTCTGCAAGGCCTATGTTTGGAACTGTGTTTGTACTGGGTGTGGAATTATCACTATTGGTCTTTAGTTTGTACGTATTTCAGATGGTCCGGAAAATTCTGATTTGCATTGGATTGTGCATGTAAAGTTGGTTTTACTGCCTTGACTTTGAATTGTTGGTTGGTTGAGGTGCAACTCAGAGCCATCATATGGGTCGATACGATAAGGAATTTTTTGGATTGACTATTGTGGGCCTACAAACTTTTTGGATGTTGTGGGACTGTGCTGGTCAGCATGCTAGACTTTGAGTCAGGACAAGCCAAATATGAAGCCATCACTTGGGTCAATGCTATTCAGAATTTTTTGGATTGGCTACCGTGGGCCAATGGACTTTTTAGATGTTGTAGGACTGTGCTGGTCAGCATGCTAGACCTTGAGTGAGTTGGGACAAGGCCAAATTTGAAGCCATCAAATGGGTCAATGCTATTCAGAATTTTTTGGATTGGCCATCATGGGCCAATGGACTTTTTAGATGTTGTGGGTCTGTGCTGCTTGGTATGCTGAAACCTTAAAGAATTGGGACAAGGCCAATATGCATATCTCAAAGGAGGGATTGCCATCGTTATGAATTTTTGGATTGACCATTTTGTGAATTTTAAAGTGTTGTGGGACTGTGTGGATTAGCAGTCTGGAACGTGCAACCACACATCTACAGTAGAGTGAGTTGGCATAGTCCGAAAGAGGAACTGACATCATTACGGGTCAGAACGATTAAAAATTTGTGGCCTTGCAAACTTGTTGTAAATGTTGTAGGTCACCATGCTGTCACTACACAACTATAAAAGAGTTGAACACAGTCCAGGGGCAGAACAGTCCCATGTTGCACCTCTTCAGGATATAGCCGAGGTTAGGTTGCCCATAGAAGGTTACTTTACATTTGATACCACTGAAAATGATACCTTGTTTTCGTAGATGAACTTTGTTGTGTGGAAATGTCATTAGAGTAGGTACCATGGTCTGGATTGGGTAGAAGGTGCTCAGTGCCCAGTCGGGCACCAACGTCTCAAAAACATCACCGCAAACCAGCTAATGCTCTTACATAGGAAAATATAAGAAGATAATAAAAGCTCAGCTGGGTTCGGCATGCTGCTAAACCAAATCCAAATTGGTAGGGAGTAATAACTTACTAAACTAATTATGAATTAATTTAATAATTATTTTTTTTTATCTACTGCCAGGGACCACGAATACGTGGCATATCCTGTCCAAAAAAATTTCCAGGAATATTTTTGTTTTAATTTTACTGTTTACCTCAAAAAAACTCTTCTGTCCGTATGATCGCAAACATTATTCTTTCCTGGACCAAAATGTGATAACGTCCCAGTAATTTTTTGTTTTTGTTTATTGTGTTTTTTTTTGTTTGTTTTGTTTAATTTGCTGGGGCAGCATGTGAACAACTCTTGTTCTCACCTATTGTAACTCCTATAAGGCCAAAGTCTATTGGTTCATGTTCTAATAGATGGGTAATGTTATTTTATTTACAGTTTTTTTTGTTATTGTTTATTAGCCAATCAGTCATCCTTGTGCATCCTGTTCATAATGGCCGGTCTGAAACGCACATTGTCACCAACAGACCGTTATGTAATACATTACTCTTGAGTTGAATGACAAAAAAAAAAAAAGACTAGGAATAAACCATTCAAAAACATTTTCTTGTGTGGTCTTGGTTGTTTTTTTTTGTTGTTTTTTTTTTTTGCTATATAGTATGATAACCATTTCAAAGGGGGTCTCATTGTCAAATGCAATATGGGAAAACAGAGACAATTCCCACGCTGGAGCCCTACCTAGAAGCACCTGGGCTGACCCTAATAAAGTTCTCTGGGTCAAAGTACGTATTAGGGTACAAACCCACTTGACGTATTTGCTGCGTGAATCAGTCTTAAAAATAAGCAGGCAAAACGCAGGTTGGCTTTATACAATTGTTCTGCGTTAAAATACGCAATTGCGTATTTTTGAAGCGTGAAGCTACATGCGTTTTTCGCACAGGTTAACAACTGATGCTTTGCTAACAACAAGCTTCACGCTTCAAAAATACGCAATTGCGTATTTTAACGCAGAACAATCGTATAAAGCCAACCTGCGTTTTTCCTGCTTATTTTTAATACTGATTCACGCAGCAAATACGTCAAGTGGGTTTGTACCCTTAATCACATAATAAGAACACAAATAGAATTGCACTACTGTAGTGTTTAGCTACCGTGTTTCCTCGAAAATAAGACTTATGTTAATTTCCGCTTCCAAAGAGGCACTCTGTCTTATTTTCGGGGAAAGTGATGAGTGGCATGGGCGGGAGAGGGGTCAGCGGCACGGGCGGGAGAGGAGTCAGCGGCACAGGAGGGAGAGTGATAAGCGGCACGGGCGGGAGAGGAGTTAGCGGCATGGGAGGGAGAGTGATGAGCGGCATGGGAGGGAGAGGGGTTAGAGGCACGGGTGGGAGAGGAGTCAGCGGCACGGGAGGGAGAGGGGTGAGCGACACAGGAGGGAGAGTGATGAGCTGCACGGGCGGGAGAGGGGTCAGCGGCACAGGAGGGAGAGTGATGAGCGGCATGGGAGGGAGAGGGGTCAGAGGCACGGGTGGGAGAGGGGGTGAGCGGCACGGGAGGGAGAGTGATGAGCTGCATGGGCGGGAGAGGAGTCAGCGGCATGGGCGGGAGAGGAGTCAGCGGCATGGGAGGGAGAGTGATGAGCGGCATGGGTGGGAGAGGGGTTAGAGGCACGGGTGGGAAAGGGATTAGAGGCACGGGTGGGAGAGGGGTTAGAGGCATGGGTGGGAGAGGAGTCAGCGGCACGGGAGGGAAAGGGGTGAGTGACACAGGAGGGAGAGTGATGAGCTGCACGGGCGGGAGAGGAGTCAGCGGCATGGGAGGGAGAGTGATGAGCGGCATGGGAGGGAGAGGGGTCAGAGGCACGGGTGGGAGAGGGGTGAGCGGCAAGGGAGGGAGAGTGATGAGCTGCACGGGCGGGAGAGGAGTCAGCGGCATGGGCGGGAGGAGTCAGCGGCATGGGAGGGAGAGTGATGAGCGGCATGGGTGGGAGAGGGGTTAGAGGCACGGGTGGGAAAGGGATTAGAGGCACGGGTGGGAGAGGGGTTAGAGGCATGGGTGGGAGAGGAGTCAGCGGCACGGGAGGGAAAGGGGTGAGTGACACAGGAGGGAGAGTGATGAGCTGCACGGGCGGGAGAGGAGTCAGCGGCATGGGAGGGAGAGTGATGAGCGGCATGGGAGGGAGAGGGGTCAGAGGCACGGGTGGGAGAGGGGTGAGCGGCAAGGGAGGGAGAGTTATGAGCTGCACGGGCGGGAGAGGAGTCAGCGGCATGGGCGGGAGAGGAGTTAGCGGCATGGGAGGGAGAGTGATGAGCGGCATGGGAGAGGGGTGAGTGGCACGGGAGGGAGAGAGATGACTGGCACGGTTGGGAGAGGGTTAAGCGACACAGGAGGAAGAGTGATAAGCAGCACAGGTGGGAGAGGGATCAGCGGCACAGGTGAGAGCGTGATGAGTGGCACCGGGAGGGAGAGGGGCCAGTGGCATGGGCAGGAGAGTAATGAGCAGCACGGGTGGGAGAGTGATGAGCGGTACGGGTGGGAGAGGAGTCATCGGCACGGTAGGGAGACTGGTGAGTGGCATGGGAGGGAGAGTGATGAGTGGCATGGGCGGGAGAAGGGTCAGCGGCACGGGCGGGAGAGGAGTCAGCGGCACAGGCAGGAGAGGAGTAAGCGGCATGGGAGGGAGAGTGATGAGCGGCATGGGCGGTGAGAGGGGTCAGCGGCACGGGAGGGAGAGTGATGAGCGGCACGGGCGGGAGAGGAGTTAGCGGCATGGGAGGGAGAGTGATGAGCGGCATGGGAGAGGGGTGACTGGCACGGTTGGGAGAGGGGTAAGCGACACAGGAGGGAGAGTGATGAGCAGCACAGGTGGGAGAGTGATCAGCGGCACGGGTGAGAGCGTGATGAGCGGCACCGGGAGGGAGAGGGGCCAGTGGCACGGGCAGGAGAGTAATGAGCAGCACAGATGGGAGAGGGGTCAGTGGCATGGGAGGGAGAGGGGTGAGTGGCACAGGAGGGAGAGTGATGAGCAGCACGGGCAGGACAGTGATGAGCGGCACAGGCGGGAGAGGGGTAAACAGCACGGGAAGGAAACTGGTGAGCAGCACAGGACAATCATGGGGAGGGAGGGGCTGAGCAGCGGCGGGTAATGGTGGATGGCCTTACTTTCGGGGGGGGGGGGGGGGGGGGGTCCTTACTTTGGGCAACTTAGTAGATTACTTAAAAAAGACACCCTAAGGAGGATGCCTTATTTTCGGGGAAACATGGTAGTATAGGGTCGGACTGCCAAAGTTGAGAACAATTATGGCCACTGTTGCCATCTAAACTTCCCGGATGGGACTAAACATATAGCTCCTTGGAAATCATTGGAGTAATATGCAGAGATAAGAAGTGGTTAGAGTGACGGCGTGTTTTGTGCTTATCACCCGCCACTAAGTAATAGTAAAAGTCGATAGAACAACAGTTCATCAGTCTAGCACCAACGGCCGTGGTGCTGCTATTGTTAACCACTTATCTGCTGCATATATGTTTATTGGCCTATCCAAGCTTAAAGGTAACCAGAACCCGATCTATTTTAAACCACTTTTATCACTATTATAAGATTGAGCACATTATAATTTTTTACATAAGATTACAATAAAAGTTAAGTTTTAGTCCGCAGGGAATTTATAGGCATAGGGGTTTTTTTTTCCCAATACAGTATCTAAACTTCCGACGTGTTTCTCTGTACCTTTTATGATGCTGAAGTTCAATGGGAAAGTTAAAAAGAGTGAAGAAGAAATGCTAGTGTACTTGGCATAGGAAAGGGGAAAAAACAAATGAATCGCCATCAAAAAAACTTTTGACATGTTAAGAGAGTCATGGCAAAAGTTTTGATCGGTTAGCGGGTCGCTTCTGTCCTTGTCTCCTCGCTGTAGAAAGTCTATGGAAAGTCTATGGAGTTCCTTCAGGGAGGAAAGAAACAAGTAGCAATAACCCAAGCTCTTCTCCCAGCTTAGGGCAGGTTCAGACTACGGAATTCTTGCAGATATGGGCTCCATAGACACCATTCTATGGGCCGACTGATTCCGCATTGAGCCAAAAGAATTGACATGACAATTCTTTTGGTGGAATCAGCCGGCCCATAGAAGGGTGTCTATGGAGTCGGTGGAAAGGCGGGCGGAGAATCCGAGAGAATTCCGTAGTCTGAACCCGCCCTTATTCTTCTGATCGTTGAGGATCACAGCATCCTATCCCCAACTGATTAAAACTTTTGATGTCGGAGAGTTATGACAAAAGTTTTGAATGGTTAGGGGATCACCACAAGAAGTGGTGTATTCTTTCTAGTCTGACACAGCGCTCTCTGCTGCCACCTCTGTCCATGTCAGGAACTGTCCAGAACAGTAGCAAATCCCCATAGAAACCTCTCTGGACAGTTCCTGACATGGACAGAGGTGGCAGCAGAGAGAATTGTGTCAAACTGGAAAGAATACACCACTTCCTGCAGGACATACAGCAACTGATAAGTACTGGAAGACTGAGACTTTAAACAATAAAGTGTCAATAGTTGATTAGAAAGATTTTTTTTCTCACTAGAGTATGCCCCAATGTCCCATACAAAGAATAGGGTCTGGAGATAACAGCTACAGATAATATCCTGCTCATAGGAATCATAGCGATCTACTCTAATCTGTGGATGTGTTTAATCTCCCTACAGTGCCACCACAGGAGAAATGAAGTATTACACAGATTTTCACCTAAATCAGTGAGTTGGGTCCTCCAGAGATAGACGCTCTTTGTATCTGCTCTCTGCTCTGACCATCGTGAACAGTAGACTTCTCCGGGTAACTCAGAATACCCTAAAAGGCTGTTTGCCCTCAATCTTGGCACCAGGACGGAGGCATGGGTGGATTTTCTACCACTTAGCTGCTTCCTGTTCCTTGCAGGTCGTGATCTGATGTGTTTTTGATGGTCTAGGTGCTAGGCAACAGACTGCGTTGGTAATTTTTGGGTGGTTTGTCATCCAACGTGCTGCCAACTAACAAAACAAGGCCGGTAATAGCCAAGCGGTGTTCTTCCCCCGGCTTACATAGCCACATAAATTAGGGGGGGAAATGCTTTTCCCTTTATTGAGTGGGCAGTGGTGAGTGATTTATGCTCTGCTATTTGCTGATACAGTACAGAATGGAAGAAGTCAGTGGAAAATTCTTTACAGTAGTTCAGCTGCTGTGAAGTTATAGATCTCACTTTTTTTTTTTAAGTAAGATTTAAAGTGAGCAAAGACTAACACCCCGCATATTGGGGGAGATTTATCAAACATGGTGTAAAGTGAAACTGGCTCAGTTGCCCCTAGCAACCAATCAGATTCCACCTTTCATTTTCCAAAGAGTCTGTGAGGAATGAAAAGTGGAATGTGATTGGTTGCTAGGGGCAACTGAGCCAGGGTCACTTTACACCATGTTTGATAAATCTCCCCCATAATGTCTAGAGTGGAGGATATCACCTCAGCCAAGCGATCAAGTGGGGGCTCCCACCACTCACATACTAATTTGCTGATCACGGCTCACACAGTTGTCTTGTCCACCATCCAGATACAGGAGACCCCACATGCAGTGGCGTAGCGCCCACCGTTCATCCACCCACCCGCCGCCAATCCACTCCGCTCCCCTGGCCAATGCTCCGCTTCCTGGGAGTGTCCCCGGGATTCCCCGGCAGCAGACGCACCAGGGAGCTGTGTGCGCCGGGGCTGTTACTTCCGGGTCAGGAAGCGCGTCGCTCCCTGTGCCGGAAGTAACAGCTTCAGCGCTCACTAAGCGTGTGTTGCCGGGGAATCCCGGGGACAATCCCAGGAAGCGGATCATCGGCCGGGGGCCCGTCCAACACCGCAGAAGAGATGAGAAGGGAGCTGCGACGGGGGAGTGAGGTGTTAGGTGAGTTGTGTTTGGTTTTTTTTTCGTTGTTTATACTGTATCTGCTTGACAAGGGGGGCATGTATAAGGAGACAACATAGTGGGGGCATGTACAAGGGGGGGCTATCTATAAAGGGGGCATCGGGGCATGTATAAGGGGACAACACAGGGAGGGCTTTTACAAGGGGGGCAACACAGAGAGACCATCTATAAGGGGGGCATCTATATGGGGGGGCAGGCATGAGTGAGGGGGAATACACAGGGGGCATCTATAAGGGGGAAAACACAGGGGGGGCAACATAAGGGGGGGGTAACATAAGGGGGACAACACGGGGGGGGGGGCATCTATACGGGGACAACTCAGGTGGTCACCCACAGGAGGCGGCCATCTATAAGGAGTACAAGACAGGGGGCCATCTATGGGGGGGGCAACATAAGGGTGCCACCTATAATGGGAGGGAACATAAGGGGGTCATCTGTAAGGGACACTACAGAGGGGGCCAGCTATAAGACAGAATTTACAGAGATGGGCAGTCTGTAAGGGACACTACCCCGGGCGGGGCATCTATAAGAGGGCCATTGAAAAGGGGGACTACACAGAGGGGGGCCATATACTATTGGGGATACACAAAGGGGACCATCTATAAGGGGGGCATCAAAGTGGCTGCTCAGCCAATCACAGGCCAGGACCACCACAGCCTGTGATTGGCCGGGAAGCTCTGAAGCTAGAGCGCGCTGGACCCGGGGAGAAGAAGACCGCAAGAGCAGCCCTGGAGCATGGATAGGTAAAGTATATCGTCAGTCGCCGTCCGCGCACCGCTATTACACGTAGCAATGCGCGGTCGGCACCTGACGAATATAGGTCAAAACCTATATCAACGATCAGCCGATGATCGTTGTCATCGGCTGATCGTTGTATTTATTACATGGAGCGATAATCGGCCGAATCGGGCTGATTTAGCCGATTATCTTTCCATGGAATAGTACCCTTAGTCAGTATGTGGTGGTGTTAGGCAGTATGTGGTGGTATTATTTGTGTCGGTAACAATATGGTGGTGATGGTAGTGGTTGTGGTGTGGTTATAATATTTGCCCCTTGTATACTGCTATTATTGGTCAGTATACAGGATTTGGTCTGTAACAGTATGGCGGTAATATGTATGGTGATAATATTTCCTTCCTATATACTGGTATTATTGGTAATATCGGTCTCTATCTATCACACGGCTTGGTCAAGGAAAGGGGGGCCCAAGTTGAACTCTTGCACCAGGGCTCAAGGCCACATGTGTTGTGTCTCATGGCTTCCAGCTGCAGGATAATGGTCCCTACACACACAGGTTCCCAGAAATGGCTCCACCAGATTGTAAAATTTCCTTGTCTTCCCGGTTCCCAGATTTATCACCGATTCTGCATGTATGGCGAGCCAGTGATAGCAACCTACAAGTGTGCAGGATCTACAGGCCGAGCTGTACCATCTGTGGTGAATGTGCTGCAGGACGCCATACACAAACCATATCCTCCATGTATCACTATATCTTGTATCCAAGCAAGAGGTACCCAACTGTATCTCATCTTGTACCCAGGCTAGAGGTGCCCAACTGTATCTCATCTTGTATCCAGGCTAGAGGTGCCCAACTGTATCTCATCTTGTATCCAGGCTACAGGTACCCAACTGTATCTCATCTTGTATCCAGGCTAGAGGTACCCAACTGTATCTCATCTTGTATCCAGGCTAGAGGTACCCAACTGTATCTCATCTTGTATCCAGGCTAGAGGTACCCAACTGTATCTCATCTTGTATCCAGGCTATAGGTGCCCAACTGTATTTCATCTTGTATCCAAAATAGAGGTACCCAACTGTATCTTATCTTGTATCCAGGCTAGAGGCACCCAACAAGGTCCTAGAACCTTCTTTCTACTGTACAGTTTCCCCAATAAACTTCTCCTTTCTACTATTGTAATCACATAGCTCATTACATCACACATAGAACATGGTATGTGTGATATTATACACATCATACAGATATACATATAATACAAATATTATACACATCATACATTTCATACACATATCATACAGATGTCGTACACATCATATAGATATCATACATATTATACATATACAGATATAAACATCATACAGATATCTATAATCATCCACATCATATAGATATCATAAACATCATACAGATATCATACATATCATACATATACAGATATACACATCATACACATCATATAGATATCATACATGTCATGCAGATATCATACAGATATCATACATATATCACACATATCATACATATACAGATATACACATCATACAGATATCATACATATCATACATGTCATACATATACAGATATACACATCATACAGATATCATACACATCATACAGATATCATACACATCATATAGATATCATACATGTCATACAGATATCATACATGTACACATCATACAGATATCATACACATCATACAGATATCATACATATCATACAGATATCATACACATCATACAGATATCATAGTAGTATGACTTTTCCTTTATGCACCAGGCGCCCCACTCCCTGCAGCGGTGACTGATCTGACAGCTGTGCGGACGGTTCCTTTCGGGGAATTCTTGTCCGGCTGCCCACACAGGATGACTGCACATTTCTTACGCTGCAGCCATGTTATAAGAGGCTCACGGAGAGAAACATGTGGGTTATGAATGCAGGGAACAGCTGTGCGGCCGGAAGGTGCAGCTGCAGATCAGGATTTGCTGGGTTGCTGGGCAAACCTCAGGGTGGTGGAGAACTATCTGATGTCTATGACAAAGCAGCCCAGGCTCCAGGTCAACTAATTTGCTAATTTGATTTGCCACAACCCTCCAGCATTCATATCTACTCCATCCCCTCCCCATCCCGCACATCCATCAATGTATCTGTCTAATCTATATTCACATAAGCTTTCATTTTCTATCTATCTATCTATCTATCTATCTATCTATCTATCCTCACAGGATGCTGCCTACAATGTTATTTTATATTTTCACAGGTGTATTCTTTCCAGTCTGACACAGTGCTCTCTGCTGCCACCTCTGTCCGTGTCAGGAACTGTCCAGAGCAGGAGAGGTTTTCTATGGGGATTTGCTGCTACTCTGGACAGTTCCTGACACGGGACAGAGGTGGCAGCAGAGAGCACTGTGTCAGATTGGAAAGAATACACCACTTCCTGCAGGACATACAGCAGCTGATAAATAGATTTTAAATAGAAGTAAATTACACATCTATATAACTTTCTAACACCAGTTCATTTAAAAGTAAAAGATGTTTTCTGGAGTACCCCTTTAAGGAGGTGTTATAGATAGTACTCTTAAAGGGGTACTCCGGCGGGGGGGGGGCACTTTTTTGATGGGCGGATCCCGCGTCACGGCGCTCCGGTCCCCGGTTCCCAGGCGCTTCCGGGTGTCTGACGCCGCCCGAGACGCTACGTCTCAGGTCCGCTCAGCCACTCAGTGAAGGAGGTGGGATCCGTGTCAAGTCCGCTCAGATCCCGCCTCCTTCACTGAATGGCTGAGCGGACCTGAGACATAGCGTTTCGGGTGGCGTCAGACACCAAGAAGCAGCCAGAAACCGGCAACGGGGCGCCGCGATGCGGGACCCACCGCTGGAACCGGGGTCCCATCAAAAAAGTGCCCCCCCCCCCCCCCGCTGGAGTACGCCTTTAAGCATAAGGATGTGTAGTAGATGGTACTGTCACTAACAAGGAGGTGTAGTAGGTGGATCAGTGCCATGAATTATAAGGATTCTAAACTCTGAAATCTACAGTGCCTGCTGGGGACACAGAATCACCAAGATAAAGTTAATCCAAACACACTTAGTAATATTCTGCCCCGTAACATGTATAAACCATGATGCAGGACTATGACTCTGATAAATGCAATCTGGTTCCTGTTCTATAGGAGCCAGAACTGTGCAGCTGTTATCAAGCAGGTGCATGCACTATAAAGGGAAGGTTTTACTGGTTACAGGCGCCCTCTGCTGGTTACTGTGTGGGATTGCAGGACTAGACAGGGATAATCATATGCAAAGTTGGAAATTAGATTCCAACCTAGTGTCATGCAGTGTTAGATGGAGGGCTGGTGATATCTGTCCAAGAGACAAAGCAGGAGGCCGTAGTAGAACTTGAATAGTAATCAGGGGTCCATAAGGATCTGTTCACTCTTGCAACATGGCGTCTGTACAAAGAAAAACACATGACAGCTCCCATTAATGAAAGTGTTAACAGGGCCTGAGTGAAAGGACTCATTTCCCACCAGAGCAATGGGCTCCAACCTGTGGCTGAACTACAACTCCTAGCATACCCAGACAGCTGGGAGCCGCAATCCTTATACCCCATGCTTTCATAGTTCTAGGATAAGCCATCAGTTTAGAACTGATGGAGGTCAGACCCTCGCCGATCCTGAGAATGAAGGGGCTGCAGTGCTGATTTAGTTTAGCTGGAGGGGGGCAGGAAAAACAGTGAAAGGCACAAAGATCAGATATTTGATCATCCAATCATAAACATCTGGAAAACCCTTTTAATAAACATTATATAAAGGCCAAATAATACCGCCACACCATAACCACATATTACTACTCTAAATGATTGAACAATACCACCATTTTGTTACTAGACCAACATTAACGCCACAAAGTTACCATGGTATAGGGGTAATTACAGTGCAGTTACATCCAGTGACTCACAGGGGGTCGTATTCTTTCCATTTATTTTCCAGACTGTCATGAAGATTTCTTCTAGCCATGTCTCTTCAGAATCTGTCAGACAAACATCTTAGGTTCCACACTTTAACAACACTTTTTCCCACACACATAGGGGGGCATTGATAAAGGCTGCAGCTGGGGCTTACGCCAGGGAGAGGCAACTGATGGGGAGGCAGGAGGCGTGGCCTCCTCTCCTGCCTAATTTACCGTGATTTGCAGGGTAAATGTGACAGACTGGGAGCCAAAAGCCAGTCCAGCAGGGAGCAGACGGAAGGCAGGATGCCATATCAGACTGCCCGCCAGTGTATTGGGGACAGTCAGGCCAGTAAGGGGAAGTAGTACAAATTGCTCCATATACATAAATACTCTTATTCAAATTTCCCCTTTGCCCCCTGTAGTAGTTCCAATTCCACAAATTCATATTCTTTCCTCGGGATAGAATATCAAAAAGTGACCAGGGTGCCAAAAACCCACTGATCGGCTGTTCTGCCGCAGGTGAATCCATACCGTGAACTGGGATAGAAGCAATTGGCTTCCTTCACTATGTAGTGGCTATGCTGAGTTACTGCAGCTTAGCCCCCATACGTTGTGTCAGGAGTTGAGCTGCAGTAACTGAGCGTGGCCACTATGCGGTGAATAGAGCCATCTGCTTCTGGCCCTGTCTACAGCAAAGATTTAGTCGCGGTAGCAATGCAGAAGCTCTATCCCAAAATCGTGCCAGGCCTTCACTAGAGTTCTGGCTGCTGTGACTGGCACGATGTGATTGGGAAACAGAGGGGTTTCCTGTGCTTAAGCAGAGGGAGCCCCTCTGTTACCGAATCATAGCGTGCTTGTTAAGGCTGTACCAATACAGTCCTAATAACTGTACCAATACAGTCCTAAACTAATCAATCAGTGCAGTTCAAATGTACTGCATTGATCTGTATGAGCAATTAAATAAAAAAATAAAGATAAAAAAAAAAAGTAAAACCCTTTTTGCAAATATAAATAAATCCCACCCATAGTAAAATGTGACATCACCTCCAATTTTGCCAATTAAAAATAAGGGGAAAAAAAAAGATATTTGGTACCTTCATGCACAGAATTGTAAACCATGTCCGAAACAAAAGCTGACTAAGGACACCAGGGACAAAATTGCAGACCTGTACAAGGCTGGGATGGGCTACAGGACAATGGTGTAGCAGCTTGGTGAGAAGGCAACAACTGTTGGTGCGATTATTAAGATATAAAAGAAACGCAAAGATGGCTGTCAATCTTCTTCAGTCTGGGTGTAACAATCAAACAGAGACGCAAACCTCGGCACTACCCAGTCTCACGGGGCATACACTGTGGATCCACTCAGTCTTCCTCGGTCTAGGGCTCCATTAAAGACCTCACCTAGTGGGGTAAGGATGATTCTGAAAAAGGTCAGGAATCAGCCCAGAACTACATAGGAGAACCTGGTCAATGACCTGAAGAGAGTCGGGACCACAGTAAGTAGAACTTAAGTATCAACTCCACTCTCCATGTTTGGTGGAAGAAGGATGAGTACAACCCGAAGAACACAGTCCCAACCATTAAGCATGGGGGTGAAAACATCATACTTTGGGGGTTGCTATATGCACCATATAGAAGGGACGGTGTCCCAAGGAAGGAGATCTGGCCTCTTTTTCATGACACGGGGCGGAGAGAAGTCACTAGGGACCGCCCCAATGACTCTTGGTTCAGGCAGCATGAAATTGATGACATGGTTGTTGCAGATTGTGCTGCGGATTTAATGCAGCTCTTACCCCCATAGACACTGTAGAGATTAAAGTTGTTCTCTACGGAACAGAAGGTGTCAGCTTGTTAGTAGGCTTAGTGGCCAGAAAAGAAAAAACTGCAAAATTATAAATTTATTTTAAATTTTAATAAAATGAAAAAAAAAAAAAAAAAAAAAAAAAACACCAAAAATTCTTTAAATAGGCGAATCCACCCCACCCGCACCACCTCTCAGCCCCACCCCTTTGACTGCCATACAGGAGGCTTTATATCAATCAATAAGAAGCTGGGAGGTGTGGAGGATGTGGTTTCGGGCAGCTTGGCTCCGCCTCTTGGACACTTGGCTGAGAAATATAAAAGGCAACAACCATTGACTATCCGATGCAGCTAATAGGGGTAATTGAAGGTCAACAATTTTATGTTATATTCCAAATATATATATATATATATATATATATATATATATATATATATATTTTTTTTTTTTTTTTTTTTTTTTTTTTTTTTATTATTATTATTATTTTTTTTTTTTACTTTTATAATATTTTATATATACTTTTCTCATATATACACCACCGTTCAAAAGTTTGGGGTCACATTCCTTATTTTTGAAGGAAAAGCACTGTACTTTTCAATGAAGATAACTTTAAACTAGTCCTAACTTTAAACAAATACACTCTATACATTGCTAATGTGGTAAATGACTATTCTAGCTGCAAATGTCTGGTTTTTGGTGCAATATCTACATAGGTGTATAGAGGCCCATTTCCAGCAACTATCACTCCAGTGTTCTAATGGTACAATGTGTTTGCTCATTGGCTCAGAAGGCTAATTGATGATTAGACAACCTATGTGCAATCATGTTCACACATCTGAAAACAGTCTAGCTCGTTACAGAAGCTACAAAACTGACCTTCCTTTGAGCAGATTGTGTTTCTGGAGCATCACATTTGTGGGGTCAATTAAATGCTCAAAATGGCCAGAAAAAGAGAATTTCATCTGAAACTCAACAGTCTATTATTGTTCTTAAAAATTAAGGCTATTCCATGCGAGAAATTGCTAAGAAATTGAAGATTTCCTACAACGGTGTGTACTACTCTCTTCAGAGGACAGCACAAACAGGCTCTAACCAGAGTAGAAAAAGAAGTGGGAGGCCGCGTTGTACAACTAAGCAAGAAGATAAGCACATTAGAGTCTCTAGTTTGAGAAACAGACGCCTCACAGGTCCCCAACTGGCATCTTCATTAAATAGTACCCGCACGGCATGTGAACGCGGAAGTTCCATCAAGAATATATATATACACACACACAGTCCTTATGTTTACGTACATCCCTGGATACAATTGCTAACTATGGATAGGTATATCTGGCATATACAAGCCCATATTATGTTAAAGCCTATCTTATGTTGGTCTTCTTGGGATTTTTCATGTTTTTTTTTTTTTTTCTCTTCTTCCCCATCCATGCGCCAGCTGCAACCACTCCCGGGCTCATCTCGGAGAAGAGAAATTCTTTCTTTCCTTGAACCTCTGAGGACTTTTCTTGCAATTACATTGTAAGATGTACGGTCTGGAGAACAATGGCAGCGTGTGTTTTTAAACTAGTGCTAGTGCAGTCTGGTCAGGCCATGTGACACCGTATACAGTGTTTTGTCATCTGAGGAATGCCTTTGATCAGGAGTTTATGCAAGAGGGGGAAGAAAAAGCATGAAACTCTAATCCGTTCCCACAGTCCACTAAACGTGAGCTGGACCAACACTGGACAATAGCGGCAAAGCTTTCTGCCGGGACAATAGGACCCTAAATATTACACGGCTACTGACTCACAGGCCTTAGATTCAGGGCTCATTGTGCTCCGCTGCTGCGGGGAAGCTGCAAATTAACGCTTTACTGTACCCCGTAATAAGAAGACAACCATGTGAGCGCCAGCAGCATGGGGGAAGCTTGTAGTCTCGGTCTTGAAGTGCAAAAGCCGTAGCCACACACGGGCCGAATACCATACTGTATAGTAACAGACGCCACTCCAACTACAACTCCCAGCATGTCCTATTTTTTTTTGTTTATTTTTCATTTTCACATTTTTTCCACGTTTGCGCAGTTTCCTATCTGGCATCAGTAAAAGTGACCAAAAAAATAAAAATAAATCGAACCATTGGAGTGCTGCACATAGTTAGGTGTCATAATTACAGGTGAGGTCCGATTACACACTGGGTCTGGCCAAGAGGGTGGGAAAATTGGCCCCGATGCCCTGTAGAATGGCTCTCAAAGGCTACATGTGGGTAGTGTACCTCTTGGTGAGAGATTGGTGGCTGTTAGCACTTCAATTCTGCCTGTGCTGTGGAGGATACACTGGCCCCTTGCTGGTGTGATGATATATGGAGGACACACTGCCTCCTGCTGGTGGAATGATGTGCAGGACATTTTGCCTGTCCCCTGCTGGTGTGATGATGCTTGAGGGACATTCTGCCGCTGCTGGTGTGATAATGTAGGGAGGACACACTACTTTTCTGCTGGTGTGATGATGTAGGGAGGACACACTGCCCCCTGCTGGTGTGATGTAGGGAGGACACATTGCCCCCTGCTGGTGTGATGTGGGGAGGACACATTGCCCCCTGCTGGTGTGATGTGGGGAGGACACATTGCCCCCTGCAGGTGTGATGTGGGGAGGACACATTGCCCCCTGCTGGTGTGATGTGGGGAGGACACACTTCCCACTGCTGGTGTGATAATGTGGAAAGAATACACAACCCCCTGCTGGTGTGATGATGCAGGAAGGACACAGTGCCCCCTGCTGGTGTGATGATGTGGGGAAGACACACCGCCCCCTGCTGGTGTGATGTGGGTAGGACACACTGCCCCCTGCTGGTGTGATGTGGGGAGGACACATTGCCCCCTGCTGGTGTGATGATAAGAGACAACAACAGCATTTATGGGACCATCTAAAACACAGCTTCGGAAATCTTGAGCGCAAAGGATCTACAAGCCCAGCTACAATATCTGTGGGCAAACATGCTGCAGGACACCATACCGAACCTGTATCCTGCATGTACCACCATATCTTATCTCGTATCCAAATTAGAAGTGCCCAACTGTATCTCATCACATATTCAGACCAGAGGTGTCTGACAGGGTCATGGAGCCCGCACAACCGTACAATTTCCCCAAAAAACTAATATTGTAGTCACGTAGCTCTTCATGACATCACACATAGGTTATGACATCACACATAGAGCTCCATGAACATGACGTTATAGGGGAGCCCTGCTGCCCCTAGCATCCCACCTCCATCTGATGGGCTAGGGCCATTGTCACTTCCCCCAATTATCGGTATTGTTTGATGTCAGGGGAGCGATGGGGAAGGCCGCTGGGAGCGTCAGTCATTGTATCAGCTGATGCAGGAATGCCACGGGTGACATCTTGGTATTCTGTCTGAATGGATTGTTTAGATAGAGCCAAACAAGTTGTTATAGAGCTGGAGTCTATGGCATCAGAGGCAAAAATCTCAGTCTATTCACTATTGTTATTATGTCTTTTGTATTATTTGCACTTTCACATAGATTTTACTGACGGAAAAGAAAAACAACCATTTATCCTCATCTCTCCGGATTGTTCTGTATTGTCTCCGTCTGTTCTGTCACAGAGGAGGAAGCTGAGCAATCCTACTGAAGAGAAAGGTGGAGGTCGTATATATAGGGGTCATCTGCCCATAAAACTGACTGCTCCCATATAAGCCCACACTGATGGAGATATATATATATATATTTGCACACACACAGTGGTACCTTGGTTTAAGAGTAACTTGGATTGAGAGCTTTTTGCAAGAAGAGCTCACAGTTTTTCAAAATTATGACTTGGTGTAAGAGCATTGCTTTGGTTTAAGAGCTCCCTGTACTGGGTAGGAGAGGGAGTGGGGGAGGGGCACGGTCTGCATAGCGGGGTCTACAGCCCTGTACTCTGACCCAGGAAGTCTCCCTCACCTTTTCAAATCATAGCAGATCCACTTCAGGCTGGGGCTTACATCAGGGGACAGGACTGTGGAGGTAATCTCATCTCATCATAGCTGTAACCCCTCTCTCCCCAGACTGAGTGCTGCTATACTGTGCCCACATCTGTCCTGCTCATTCCTTCATGCTCTGTCAGCCCTTGTGTTTCCCATCCTCTCCGTTCCTGCTATATTGTGCCTACACTCAGCTATACACACTGCTGCTATGATGTGTCTGCACTTACACTCAGCTATACACACTGCTGCTATGATGTGTCTGCACTTACACTCAGCTATACACACTGCTGCTATAATGTGCCTGCACTTACACTCAGCCATTCACACTGCTGAATAGAGAAGTTTCTATCACAGTCCTCCTGCACAGCTCTGTGATTCTCACTCTCTCATTGGTCCATGCTGAACACACACCCTTTCCCATTGCTGTCATGTGACCACACAGACCTCTGACAGCAGCCCTGCTTCTCTATTCTAGCCTGTTGTACTACACTGCTCTGATACATAGACATACGCCCCCACAAACACAGATACAGTGCTACTACACCAATACACAGACACACACCTCTACTACATCAGTTTTCATTCTCACCACTAGGCTTAATACTAAGCCGAGACTTTCTGTTCTGTACGAATCATCTCTTAGCAGTGTCCTCCTTATCATCACAGACAGGAGACACCAGTATATAGATAACACAGACAGGAGGACAGCAACAGGTGACACCAGATACCACATAAGGGTAAGCCTTTTATAGCATACATCATGGGCAGCTGTATACTCATTTACATATGGCACAACTTTAACCAACTCGTATTTCACAGCCTTGGTACCACTGTATAAGCAGTGTATACAAAATATACACCACTAGATGGCGCTAGTACTCTACAGATTTACAGTACAGGCTGAATAGAGCAGCAAGGCGCAGTTCACATTGGCATCATGGGCGCTGTTTATTAGAGGCTGATCTTACATCTGAATCCTCAGCTGTAGGAAATTCTGCATGGGGACCCTGACAAATGAGAGACCCCCTTAGTGGGATACATTGATATGCAAAGACATTTCTCAAGATGATTCTGTGAAGACGGATGATGAGAGTCATAGAAGGAATCCATTATGATTTCCCTTGTGTGATTTTCAGCTGGATTTGTTGCAGTTATACCTCAGACCCTTAAAGGGGTTTTCTAGGCATGATGGGAATTGTAGTTTTGCAACAGCTGAAGGGTTGAGGGTTCCCCATTGCTGGTCTAATAAAATTTACCGGTCCAATTTTTAGTCAACGTCCACTTACCGGGGTCTATTGTCAGGTGAAGGTCCGAGCTGAACATCAGTAGGAAACGTGTTTTGTTACTTTTCACAAAGGTTGTTAAACTATTTACATAGAGAATTGATGCCGCTGTGCGTTTCCCCCTAGTAGTATATAGTCCCCTGTGCGCTCTCCCCCAGTAGTGTATAGCCCCCCTGCGCCCTCTCCCCAGTAGTGTATAGCCCCGCCGCGCCCTCTCCCCTGTAGTATATAGCCCCCCTGCGCCCTTTACCCCAGTAGTATATAGCCCCCCTGCGCCCTCTTCCCAGGAGTATATAGCCCCCCTGCGCCCTCTCCCCAGTAGTATATAGCCCCCCTGCGCCCTTTACCCCAGTAGTATATAGCCCCCCTGCGCCCTCTCCATCAGTAGTATATAGAACCCCTGCTCCTTTTACCCCAGTAGTATATAGCCCCCCTGCGCCCTTTACCCCAGTAGTATATAGCCCCCCTGTGCCCTCTCCCCTCTCCCCAGTAGTATATAGCCCCCCTGCGCCCTTTACCCCAGTAGTATATAGTCCCCCTGCGCCCTCTCCACCAGTAGTATATAGCCCCCCTGCTCCCTTCACCCCAGTAGTATATAGCCCCCCTGTGCCCTCTCCCCAGTAGTATATAGTCCCCCTGTGCACTCCCCAGTAGTATATAGCCCCCCTGTGCCCTCTCCCCAGTAGTATATAGTCCCCCTGTGCACTCCCCAGTAGTATATAGCCCCCCCTGTGGTATATAGACCCCTGTGTGCTCCCTCTGTAGTATATAGTCCCCCTGTGCGCTCTCCCCCTGTAGTATATAGCCCCCCTGTGCTCTCTCCCACTGTGGTATATAGACCCCTGTGCGCTCTCCCCCTGTAGTATATAGCCCCCCTGTGCTCTCTCCCACTGTGGTATATAGACCCCTGTGCGCTCCCTCAGTAGTATATAGTCCCCCTGTGCGCTCTCCCCCTGTAGTATATAGCCCCCCCGTGCTCTCTCTCCCCCTGTAGTGTATAGCCCCCCTGTGCTCTCTCCCTCAGTAGTGTATAGCCCCCCCTGTAGTATATAGCCCCCCTGTAGTATATAGCCCCCCTGTGCGCTCTCCCCCTCCTATATAACATAAAAAAACAAACACGTATACTCACCGGGGTCCGGCGTTTCCTC
Source organism: Dendropsophus ebraccatus (assembly GCF_027789765.1). Classification (NCBI taxonomy): domain Eukaryota; kingdom Metazoa; phylum Chordata; class Amphibia; order Anura; family Hylidae; genus Dendropsophus; species Dendropsophus ebraccatus. The sequence goes on along the minus strand of NC_091457.1, from coordinate 18,133,772 downwards.
TTCTCTTCCCTCTGCAGAGCGCACTGCAGCGGTCACAAAGAGGGCCGCTCTCCCCTTGTCCTGGCGCCGGCGTAGTGACGTCACTTGAGCACCGATACCAGGGGCAGAGTGCGGCGGCCAGTGAGGGGTAACTGACAGAGAGGGAGCCGATGGCTCTCTCTGTGTCAGTGCTGCCACACGGTAGAGCGCTCATAATTACTGTGCAGAGCGCAGCTAGCAGCAGGGGTCCGGACAGCTGGCCTCCGCTGGCCTCTGCTGTTGATTGACACATTTTTTGCACTATAATTTCAGTCCAGCAGGTGGCGCATATGGTTCAAAGCAACAGCAAATAGTAACTAAGAAGAATAAGTATACAGTGACATCTACTGGCCACATTCAGGTACTGAAGACTAGAGATGCAATTTCTATTTCTTGATTTTATAAATACACACACACTATGGCTTTACTCCAAAAACTTAAAAATATCACAAAGCTTCCAATAAAATTTTAACTCACCCCCCTCCCCCTTACTATTATACAAAGAAAACATGTAAAAATAAAGAGATAGACAGATTATATAATCGCAGCGTGCACAATCGTCCGATCTATTACAATACAACAATGTTGTTACGGCACAGTGAACGGTGTAAACCAAAAGAGGAAAAAGGCGCCAGAATTGCTGATTGGTTTTGGTCACATTATTTAAAAAAATAAATAGAAAGTTCCATCTACGCTTGAATATACTATAATATGTTATATATACACACATACACACCAGCCAGATCACAGCTATTAGAGCGGAGCAGTGATCGGTAACCTAGACAACGAGCTGTCCACATTAGGAAAGAAAGAGCAGCATATCAGGAGAAGGAGGCAAGTTTGCTAAATGAATATATCTGTACAAGTATTTCTCTTGACGCGACCTACAAGTATAACTATGTGAGTGGAGATGTGACTAGCCCTTTAAGACCTTATATCCAATCCACTACCTATGTAGGTAAGTAAATCACCATACGCTGCAACAGGTAATAAATTATTTAATATGTGATTAAAAGTAAACAAAAATTATATATTTAAAAATCCAAATAAATTCTAGTCCTATGGATGAAGCCACCGTTCAGGCCAGGAAGGGATATGCCCACCTATTGGGCCTCAGAGCAAGATTTCAGGGGATCCTCCCTTCCAGGTATCACGTACATGGTCCTAACCAACTGGGAGGTTCCCAGTCATCTATGGGTTCCCCAGTGACCTATGAATGTGCCACTTGGGTAGATGCACCAAGCCCAGGCATGTGTGACTACCTTCCCTTTGTATTAGCAGAGGTCAGGTCAGTGACCCTTAGGGTGTAGGTCGGGGCCCCTACAATTACACATCAGATGAGGTTTCAATCCACAGCAAATACATGGAATAGTCAGTCCTTGGTCTAACCTGACCTCATCCTTCTCCAAACCCAAGATGCCACCACAAAGTATCACCATCTTAGAGGTTAGAAGGAGAGTCCAGAGTTTTCATAGTTTACTCTGAAGTCAGGCTGGACGTTCAGCATAGAACACACCTGTAAGAAGAGAAGAAAGCCTTGTTACAATACGTATATGTCTGAACCCTCCATACAGGAGCACGGCGAGGTCACGGGCTGATCATGTGACCACAAATGCAAATCACCAACCATTGCTGTGACATCAAAACAGGCAACATAATTCGTTGTTGAAGCCATGTGACGTGTCTATAGCTGGGTTGAGATCTTGAGGGGTATGGCTTTATGCAAATACTAATATCCTTGAAGGTCTAGGCTAGTTAAAGGGTAGTTCACAAATATATATATACATAAATTAAATCAACTGGTGTCAGAAAGTGCCTGGGATTTATAATTTACTTCTATTAAAAAAAAAACCTCAAGTCTTCCAGTACTTGTCAGCTGCTGTATGTCCTGCAAGAAGTGTTATTCTTTCCAGTCTGGGAGCAGGAGAGGTTTTCTATGGGGATTTGCTACTGCTCTGGACAGAGGTGGCAGCAGTGAGCACTATGTCAGGATGGAAAAAAATACACCACTTCCTGCAGGACATACAGCAGTTGATAAGTACTGGAACACTTGAGATTTTTTTTTTTATAATACAAATCTCTGGCACCAGTTGATTTGAATGATTTTTTTTTTCTTTGTGAACTATCCCAAAAGATTAGAAAGAAATGGCACCTCTGTCCTCAGGTTGTGTGCGGTGTTACAACTCTGCTCCATTCACTTCAATAGACTTAAGCTGCAATACCGCACCAAAACAAGAAGTGGTGCTGCTTTTGGAAGATAGCGGCCATGTTTATCCTGAATGAGCCCTATAGATATCATGATGCGGCACTAACCTGCTTCACTTTGCCGCGGATCCTGGAGAGCTCGTCCTGGAGTTTGTCATTAGTCGGGTCATCGGTGGGAAAGCTCTCAACCATCGATATCAGGGAGTCCAGGCTCTTTATTTTTTTGCTAAATGAAATAAGAATAAGATCAGAATCAGAATTTCTAGGTTATAGGATTTACTATATATGTAAAAAAATTCTGAACCTATGTTTATCGCTTGCGGCGAGTGAGAGGAGCAGCCTCCATGTAGATGCAAATCCCAGGTAGCAACCCAGCTGTAACAAAGGGGAAATGAGTGAGAGACAAAACTCAAGCTGGTGACCCCCACCTATGTCTGAAAGCACTATAGAGATTGGATGAAGCAATGGACGTGCATCATTTATTGTGGGGGGCACTTTAGTTCCACATCCAGAAACAGCGCCATACACTAGTGAGTGGTAGTGTCTGGTATTGCACCTCTGAATTCAAGTAAATGAAACTAAGCTGCAATACCAGGGAACAGCCACTAGCCAATGCATGGCGCTGTGCCTGGCAAACAAATATGGAGATATTGCACCACCCCTATTGTTATTGTAGCCTCCATTATCTCAAATGGCAAGAACATGATTGGGTTTTATATAGTTTTCTAGGAGCCCTGACACTCCAGAATCTATTACCTGCCATTAATGCTATATTATACATACACTTATACAATACTGAGATAGAAAAGACAAGAGATAACCCTGCACTGATGGATGGAGGGAGCGGGGGAGGTGTAATCTGCAGGATGATGGAACGCCTCATTCTGACAAGATATCACTGTCTGGTGTCACCAGTCACAAGAGTCACAAGGCAGAGGAGATAGAAGCAACTCAAGGAGAAGTCATTTCCTCTGTGTCATCACCTGCTGTATATTCTGACATGATGGGAGTAGTAGGGTCAGGTGACAACAGGGGTCAAGTCACACCCAATATACTGTGTTGAAATTACAATTGACCTTTGAGATATATATATATATATATATATATATATATATATATATATATATACATATATACACACACACACACACACACACACACACACACAGTGAGCACCATAGTTTGGTAGTAGTAGTAGTAGTAGTAGTACCTGCCTCTGTCGACCCCTCTCATGCTAGCAACAGCCACAGCCCTCCCCTTTTGTTCTAGCTGTAGCTGTGGGGGAGCCGCTGTAGCTGGAACTTGACTAAAATTACATAATGGGTGGCCAATGTGGCTATAAGGTCCAAAGGGGGGCTTCCATGGCGCAAACATTCAAGGGTGTCTGTGTGTTTGTATCAATGGTGGGCACCATGACTAAAACATACTTAGGGGCCACTGTAGCTAGGACATGAAGGGGGATGGGGTAGTGTGGCAGTACTCCCTATTTAACTTTTTAGCCACAGTGGTCCCCTTTATGTTCTGGCCACAGAGCCCCCCTTTAATGCTCCAGCCACAATGACATCATGGTTCCTGTGAGTTTACCATGGTTTGACTGTTCACAGCATGCTGCCTTGTGCTGTAAAATGACACAAGCAGAGGAGCAGACAAAGAATACAGAAGCTTTCACCATATAGTCATAATAATAATAATAATAATAATAATATTATTATTATTATATGGGAATTATTACCTCAGATCCAGCTTTTGCACCGTATACGGCTCCATAATGTTTACCTTCTGCCTCACCGACTTGACTTCCTTCAGCAAAACCTTCTTCGTATCCTTCCCCATGGTATCTGGAAACCACAAGGTTACATGTGCTGAGGAGCTGTGAGAAACCTATAAAGCACTTTGATATAATATATATGGTCCCAAACTAAGCCCCTGTAATGGGTGCGGAGAGCAATCTGCTCCATGATCAGACAATCCTGGGCTATATGTATCCTAGTACTTATCACAGCTGAGGGTATGCTACAATTCTATTCAGAACATTGCCTGTAGAGCCTTGTACACAGCTCAAGATCGACCAGGTTATCCAGGCATAGCAGATTTCTTCCAGAAACAGCGCCACTCTTGTCCTCAGTTTACATGCCGTATTGCAGCTCAGTTCCATTAAAGTGAATAGAGCTGAATTTTAATTCTGCACAGATTGTGGGTACAGAGTCACTTTAAGTGGATGGCCGTCAATTAAAGGCAAATAATGACCGTTGTTTTAAAATAACAGCAATTATTTGCTATTAAATGATGAGTGGGTCTTCTGCATGATCTTCTGTTATCACGTGTAGTAGGAGATAGCAGAGAGTCCATGCTGTGGATGAGTGTGCAGATTATCCACCTGATGTGTATAAATTACCATCCTACACACTCATAGAAAAGGGTGCGGCCTCTATTTCTGTGTTGTGCCTGTTGTTTCCTATATACGCACGGTTATTTATATATCTCTATATAGGAGGAGATTGATCAAACATGGTGTAAAGTGAAACTGGCTCAGTTGCCCCTAGCAACCAATCACATTCCACCTTTCATTTTCCAAAGAGTCTGCGAGGAATGAAAGGTGGAATCTGATTGGTTGCCGGGGGCAAGTGAGCCAGTTTCACTTTACACCAGGTTTCTTAATTTACTTCTGTTAAAAAAAAAAAATCTCAAGTCTTCCAGTACTTATCAGCTGCTGTATGTCCTGCAGGAATTGGTGTATTTTTCCCAGTTTGGAGAGCAGTAGAGGTTTTCTATGGGGATTTGCTACTGCTCTGGACAGTTCCTGACATGGACAGAGGTGGCAGCAGAGAGCAGTGTGTCAGATGGGAAAGAATCCAACACTTCCTGCAGGGAGCTACAGTAGCTGATAAGTACTGGAAGACTGGACATTTTTTTAAAGAAGCAAATTACAAATCTCTGGCAAACAGTGTATAGATTTTCTACGGATCTTTACACCTCTACTTTGTTGTAGGGCGGGCACAGTGCTTTGCTCCTTTTAGTAATTATGGGGGGGGGGGGGGGGGTTCAACATCCGTACCCCCACTGATCAAAACTTCCAACATGTCCTAAGTTTTATAAAGTGATATACGTACACTTTACCGCAATGATGCACAACATGTGGAAAAATTTAGGCTGCCTTTACACAGAGAGACTTATCTGACAGATAAGGAGTGGGTTTGAAAAGAGGAGAAATCTCAGTCTTTCCTTTATGACCTGTTCTCTGTTTATAGTCTGTTCCTGGCTTTGGCTTAAAAAATCTGTCAGATAAATCTATGTGTAAACACACCCTAAAACTCCAATCATGCATTGAGGGGCATGATGGGTGTTATAGTTTTGCAGCAGCTGGTGAGCCACAGGTTGGTGATCATTGCTTTACTGCATACAACTGTAGCAAATCCACCGACATGGAGGCTCCAAATATCACTTCAGGCACAATCCTATACAACCTTTATGGCTTCACTCATCCCAGACAGGTTACACATGATCTGTCCTGGTTCTCCAGCTCCCTGACATTATGATCAGCCAATCATTGGCTCCGTCGGGGAAGCGCAACGATGGGCTAGGCGGGATGTCAGGGAGCTGGAGCAGGCGGGAGCGCGGGCAGGTAATGTATTAACCTGGGAGTGGTGGGACTGGCATAGAAAACCACAGAAAATGACAGGATCACAGTGGATTTCGCCGTGGAACTGCAGCATTAAAATCACTGTGATGTGATACGTGTGAAGCTACCCTTAGGGTAGCTTCACACCGTATCGCAGCAGATTTGATCTAAAAAAACTGAACACAGTATCAAATCTGCTGCGGATCTGGTGTGTGTGAAAGCACCCTTAGGGTAGCTTTACACGTACCGCATCGCACCAGATTTTCAGAAAATCTGGTGCAATACGATACATGTGAAGCTACCCTCAGGGTGCGTTCACACCTACAGGATCTGCAGCAGATTTGATGCTGTGTTCAGTTATTTAAATGAAATCTGCTGCAGAAAATCAGCTGCAGATCCTGTAGGTGTGAACGCACCATTAGGGTATATTCACACGAACGAGATTCTCGCTGCGAGCCCGGCAGGTCCTGGCAGTTCCCATACACGACATACTTGCTGCGGTCTAAACGACCGCAGCGAGTATGTAATTCTGCCGCCCTTAACCCCTTCTGCTCCCGCCCGGCTCCCCCGCTGTAAGCAGCATACATTACCTGTCCTTGCTGCACGGGTCCGGCGTCTTGCTCTCCTGTCCGGCCAATTAGTGTGTTGCCCAGCCGCAGCCACTGATTGGCCGGACAGGAGAGCAGGACGCCGGACCCGTGCAGCAAGGACAGGTAATGTATGCTGCTTACAGCGGGGGAGCCGGGCGGGAGCAGAAGGGGTTAAGGGCGGCAGAATTACATACTCGCTGCGGTCGTTTAGACCACAGCAAGTATGTAGTGTATGGGAACTGCCAGGACCTGACGGGCTCGCAGCGAGAATCTCGCTGCGAGCCCGTTCGTGTGAATATACCCTTAGGGTACAAACACACACGGCATATATGCTGCGTATTTACTGCTGCGATACGCAGCAAATACGCAGCAGATTACATCTAAATAACTGAACACAGCATCAAATCTGCACCACCAAATCTGCTGCGTATTTGCTGCGTATCTGCTGTGTGTGTTTGTACCCTTAGGGTGCGTTCACACCTACAGGATCTGCAGCAGATTTGATGCTGTGTTCAGTTATTTAAATGAAATCTGCTGCAGAAAATCAGCTGCAGATCCTGTAGGTGTGAACGCACCATTTCTAGGACTTTTATTGTGTGAGAGTTTTCTGTTTCTGTCTGTATGTTAGCCACGGCAGCGTAAAAACTGCACAGTGTGAACGGGGTGCCAGCTATTCGTTGGCTTTGTGTGACACATTGGGGGTACCGCCTTTTATGGTCCTTTTATGGACGGAGCGATAGATCGCACAATTAACGATTTTAAATGAACTATGTGTTTTTTAAAACTATCAGCGTTTAGACGGAAGTGCGGAGAAATCGTTTTGCGATCGCTTAAGCCTGTCTCACACATAGGTCAAATCGTTGAAAGAATGTTCACACGGAACGATCTGCAAAGTTTTTTTGCGAACGATCAACGACGATTCGAGAACACCTTGAAAGATCAAAATGAACGATTTCTCGCTCGTTGCTTGATCGTTCGCAGTGTTTACACGGAATGATTATCGCTCAAATGCGATCGCTATCGTGCAAATTCGAACGATAATCGTTCCGTCTAAAAGGACCATTAGCCGTGCACTACCCCGCTCCTGTAAGTGTTTTACACGGAGATTAATTACATCCTGTCTGTCCGCTAAGGGTCCTTTTACACAGAGAGATTATGTGACAGATTTTTAAAGCCAAAGCCAGGAATGGACAGAGGAGAAATCTTAGTCTTTCCTTTATCACCTGTTCTCTGTTTATAGTCTGTTCCTGGCTTTGGCTTCAGAAATCTGTGCGTGTAAAAGGAAACTTAGTTTTGTAGATTTATAGTCCGAAAGCGGCCATTGCTGGTATTAGGGACCACCCCTCTGGGGTTCACCTTAACGTGGTGAGATGGTACATTCTATTTCATTGATGGGGAACCTTGGCTCTCCAGCTGTTGCAAAACTACAATTCCCATCATGCCTGGACAGCCAAAACTAAAGCTTTAGCTGTCCAGGCATGATGGGAATTGTAGTTTTTCAACTAGAGGTTTCCTATCCCTGCCATACAGGAACCTGGGCTAGTTGCCTTAGGAAACATAGAAGCCTACACCTCTTAGCAGCTAGGGGGCGCTCACCGTGCAGCTACCCGTACTCTCACCTCTCCTCGCTCATCACAATCCCCTCGAACAGGTCGTCTGACGTCTCCATGCTGAAAGATTTAGTAAGAGGAACGAATGTTATCAGACGACGTAGTGAGGGGGCAGGAATTAGAGCACGGTACGGGAAGTAGGTGCGCGCACACTTCCGGTATGCGTCATGCTCACAGCTGATTCCTCTGAATGGGGTTGATGTCACGTGACAGTGTTGTACTTTCGTTTAGGTAGAGAAGCCCGGGGGGCTGCTGGGTAATTGGGGGATATATGTGAGGAGGAGGAGGAGGAGGAGAGCGCCTGGGGGCAGTGTGCTCGGAGCTGTAATTCAGTGATATCCAACCTATGGCTGTTGGAGAACTATAACTCCCAGCTTGCCTGGAAGACTGTTGGCTGGCTGTGCATGCTGGGAGTTGTAGTTTTACAATAATAACCATATTGTAGGAGAAGAGGTGATGAGTGGGGAGGCTCTTGATGGACAAACACCCAATAGAGCAGGGGAGATGCTCTGCATAGACAGACACCCAATAGAGCAGGGGTGATGCTCTGCATAGACAGACACCCAATAGAGCAGGGGTGATGCTCTGCATAGACAGACACCTAATAGAGCAGGGGTGATGCTCTGCATAGACAGACACCTAATAGAGCAGGGGTGATGCTCTGCATAGACAGACACCTTATGGAGCAGGGGTGATGCTCTGCATAGACAGACACCTTATGGAGCAGGGGTGATGTTCTGCATGGGCAGGGACCTAATGCAGCTGGGGTGATGCTCTGCGTGGACAGGACCTAAAACTGCAGGATTGATGCTCTGCATAGATATGGACCTCATGCAGCAGGGGTGATGCTCTGCACAGACAGGGACCTGATGCAGCAGGGGTAATGCTCTGCACAGATAGGGACCTGATGCAGCAGGGGTAATGCTCTGCACAGACAGGGGCCTTATGCAGCAGGGAATGATGCTCTGCACAGACAGGGACCTGATGCAGCAGGGGTGATGCTCTGCACAGACAGGGACCTGATGCAGCAGGGGTGATGCTCTGCACAGACAAGGACCTGATGCAGCAGGGGTGATGCTCTGCACAGACAGGGACCTGATGCAGCAGGGGTAATGCTCTGCACAGACAGAGACCTCATGCAGCTGGGGTGATGCTCTGCATGGACAGTGACCTCATGCAGCTGGGTTGATGCTATGCACAGATAGGGACCTGATGCAGCAGGGGTGACGCTCTGTACAGATAGGGACCTGATGCAACTGGGCTGACGCTCTGCGTGGACACAGACCTGATGCAGCTGAGGTGATGCCCTGCATGGACAGTGACCTGATGAAGCAAGGTTGATGTTCTGCATAGACAGGGACCTAATACAGCAGGGGTGACGTTCTGCACAGATAGGGAACTGATGCAGCTGGGGTGATGCTCTGCACATACAGGGACCTGAAGCAGCTGGGGTGATGCTCTGCATGGACAGTGACCTCATGCAGCTGGGGTAATGCTCTGCATGGACAGGACCTAAAACAGCAGGGTTGATGTTCTGCATAGAGAGGGACCTGATGCAGCAGGGATGATGCTCCACATAAACAGGGACCTCATACATCTATGATGATCCTCTGCACAGACAGGAACCTTATGCAGCTGGGGTGATGGTCTGCACAGATAGGGACCTGATGCAGCTACGGTGATGCTCTGCACAAATAGAGACCTGATGCAGCTAGGGTGATGCTCTGCACAAATAGAGACCTAATGCAGCTAGGGTGATGCTCTGCACAGACAGGAACCTGATGCAGCAGCGGTGATGCTCTGCACAGACAGGGACCTGATGCAGCAGGGGTTATGCTCTGCACAGACAGGGACCTGATGCAGCAGGGGTGATGCTCTGCACAGACAGGAACCTGATGCAGCAGCGGTGATGCTCTGCACAGACAGGGACCTGATGCAGCAGCGGTGATGCTCTGCACAGACAGGGACCTGATGCAGCAGGGGTGATGCTCTGCACAGACAGGGGCCTGATGCAGCAGCGGTGATGCTCTGCACAGACAGGGACCTGATGCAGCAGGGGTGATGCTCCGCACAGACAGGGACCTCATGCAGCAGGGGTGATGCCAGGGACCTGATGCAGCAGCGGTGATGCTCTGCACAGACAGGGACCTGATGCAGCAGGGGTGATGCTTCGCACAGACAGGGACCTCATGCAGCAGGGGTGATGCTCCGCACAGACAGGGACTTGATGTAGCAGGGGTGATGCTCCGCACAGACAGGGACCTGATGCAGCAGGGGTGATGCTCTGCACAGACAGGGACCTGATGCAGCAGGGGTGATGCTCTGCACAGACAGGGACCTGATGCAGCAGCGGTGATGCTCTGCACAGACAGGGACCTGATGCAGCAGGGATGATGCTCCGCACAGACAGGGACCTGATGCAGCAGGGGTGATGCTCCGCACAGACAGGGACCTGATGCAGCAGGGGTGATGCTCCGCACAGACAGGGACCTCATGCAGCTGGGGTGATGCTCCGCACAGACAGGGACCTGATGCAGCAGGGGTGATGCATTTGGCATAATAAATGAGCATAACAAATACACTAGAGCCAAGAAGAATCCTATACACACATGACATGAGCTTTTCCTATAGGATTAGCTGTTAGGGCCTGTGCTATACATACCCTCATGTATACTGCAGTCTCCTCGGCCCTCCTGCACTGCCTGTATAATGTGCTGACCGTGGTGACAGCTGCTGTCTGTGTTTCTGCTGACACCACTGCTACCGGTGTGTGCTGTGTTTACAGAAAGTGCCAGTATTTGCAGTATGCTGAATGCTATAGAGCAGGGATGGGGAACCTTGGCTCTCCAGCTGTTGCAAAACTACAACTCCCATCATGCCTGGACAGCCAAAGCTTTAGCTTTGGCTGTCCAGGCATGATGGGAGTTGTAGTTTTGCAACAGCTGGTAAGCCGAGGTTTCCTACCCCTGCTATAAAGCTACAAGTCATCATGGCCGTCCCCAGCAGTTGTGATTGACAGATCTCTCTCTCTACTTGATTATAGAACGAGATCTATCAGTGAAGGCCGGCGGAGCAAATAGAAGTTTCCTAGGACCGCCCAAATGACTCTTGGTTCAGACAGGATGAAAGTGATAACTGGTTCTCTTAAAGTATAACTGTCATATAAAGTAACGTGACATCATCAGCCATGTCAGGAGGTTGTACATGGTGCAGCTGTATGGTGGGATCGTAGTGGTGTCAGGAGTGAGACCCGCTGCCATCAAGAACTTTTGAGATGTCAAAAGTTTTTACAAATGACAGTAACGCTGTAAGAATGAATGTATATTCAAGCAGCTGTTTTACTATTAAGTTCAGTAGAAAGTGGTAAAAACATTTTTTTCTTTTCCTTTTTTTTTCATAGCAGTTTTATAACCCCAAACTCAAAATAACCTATGTGAACTTAGCATGATGTCAAAAGTAGTACTGAAAGCATGCACTAGGTGGCAGTGTAGATGTCAGCTGCTTTATTTATAAAATATAGGGAATGGGTATCAGGTCACAGGGAAATTTAAAGTGTCTCTGCCATTAAGGAGAAGTTTTGATCGGACGGGGGTCTCAGCGGCGGATCCTCCAGTGACCCTCCAAAGAATGCATTTAAAAAAAGTAGCAGTTAAAATTGGCTGAAAGAAGTTATTTAAAAATAGCTATTTAAAAATCTTCAGTCTTCCCATACTTATCAGATGCTGTATGTCCTGCAGGAAGTGTTGCATTCTTTCTAGCCTGACACAGTGCTCTCTGCTGCCACCTCTGTCCATGTCAGGTACTGCCCAGAGCAGCAGCAAATCCCCATAGAAAACCTCTCCTGCTCTGGACAGTTCCTGACACGGACAGAGGTGGCAGCAGAGAGCACTGTGTCAGACTGGAAAGAATACACCACTCCCTGCAGGACATACAGCAGCTGATAATTACTGGAAGACTGGAGATTTTTAAATTTTACTTATTTGCAATTCTATATAACTTTCTGAAACCAGTTAATTTGAAAGAAAAAGATTTTCGTTGGATAACCCCTTTAATAAAGGGCAATTTTTTTCTTTTTTTTTTTTAAGCATTCTTTACTGCCCAAAGCTGAGCGAGTTATGATGGGCGTCGGAGAGAGACCACCTCAGGAGAAGAAAGCGGTCAGGGTACAAAAACAAGCCGCCATATACAAAGGTGTGTAATCCGTGCTGAGCGCTGGGTATTACCGGGGATCCTCGCAGCTTTTATATGACATATGATCTTATTCTCCTGCTTATTCTATTGTCTTTACGGTGTTAGATATTTAAACCTGTTTTGTGCATTTATTGCAGAGAGGAAGCTAATTCCCTGTCTATGAGGAGATAACCCCTTTAACCTTCCTCATTCATATGCACTAAGCCTCCTATTGTGCGGGCGGGGATACCGGCCACACACCTCACACAAAGTGCCATAGAGAATAGTGAATTAGGTGAGGGCCATGCATGCTGCTAGGGGAACTAGAGCATCCATTTTTATCATCAGTAGTGGTCCTAGCATCACTGATCATATAGTTCAGGGGTAGGGAACCTTGGCTCTTCAGCTGTTGCAAAACTACAACTCCCATCATGCCTGGACAGCCAAAGCTAAAGCTTTGGCTGTCCAGGCATGATGGGAGTTGTAGTTTTGCAACAGCTGAAGAGCCAAGGTTCCCTACCCCTGATCTATTTATTATTCTGTTTATTGGGGATACACTTTAAATATGGGATAAACCCTTTAAGCTGCCCCTTAAGTAGGGAACAGGAAAAGCATAAAGTTGTGGATGGCATGGGTGTGCTGCTACCTACTTCCGTTCTGTACTTACCAGGCTTCTTATGAAAGTTAAAAATGATCAACTATCCGCAAAATCATCCAGCGCAGTTTGTGTCCTCCACATGGTAACCACACTTGTGCTTCCGATGTCTTCAGGTGAGCAACCAACCATGTGTTTCTAGTTTTATCCAGCGCTACACAAACATGGCCACTTTCTTCCAGAGACAGCACCGCTCTTGTCTCCAGTTTGGGTGCAGGTTTTGTGACTCGGTTCCATTGAAGCGAATGGAGACAAGAGTGATGCTGTCTCTGGAAGAAAGTGGCCATGTTTGTCTAATGCTGGACAACCCTTTTAAAGTGCTACAAAAACATGGCTACTTTTTCCCCTCTCTTGTCTCCAGTTCAGGTGTGGTTTGCAATTAAGCTCCATTTACTTAAATGGATTTGAGTTTGAAACGCCACCCAATCTGGAGACAAGAGAGGGGGAAAAGTGGCCATGTTTTTGTAGCGCTGGACAACCCCTTTAAAGAGGATGTACCAGCAGGTACATCCTCTTAAATCTGACCCACGGCAAATCCCCCACCCCTTTATGACGCGGCTCCGTTGATTCTAATGGAGCCGCGTCATAGAGTGGAGGGAACTCCCTCCCACTGGGGGCGGGCCGGACCGCCTCCTGTGCTTCAGCTGAATTCCGTCGCTAGAACATGCTCACGGCCGCACGCCTTTCCGCCGGCGCCATAGACACCATTCTATGGACCGGCTGATTCCTCTATCCGCCGAAAGAATTGACGTATCAATTCTTTCGGAGGAAGGCGGAATCCGCCTGTGCATAGAATGTTGTCTATGGCACGGGCGGAGAGTCTCATGGCCGTGAGCGCGTACAGGTAACGGAATTCGGCTGAATAAATCCACGAGAATTCCGTAGTCTGAACCCACCCCTATTCTGTTCTGGCAGAAAAGGAGCAGAATAGAAGCTGAATTTGAGCAAATTTCAAGCAGAATGCAAGTGGAATTCAAGCAGAATTCAAACCCCATTGACTTCTGTAGGATTTCTGTAGCAGAATCCACCCATAGGCCCCGTTCACACTGAGAAATAAGGGCGGAATCCCGCAGTGCTTAGTGTCCTGCTTTGGGCATGTCACTTCTTTGGGCAGAAAAGAGATCTGCTGCAGAAAATTCTGCTTGGAAATTCTGCAGTGTGAACAACAGAGCGGAAATCCCATTGAACACAATAGGAGATTGCCCTGTTCATATTTTACGGGAGAAATTTCTAGCACAAATTAAGAGCCAATTCCTCGTCTATTGCTCAGTGTCCTGCCCCACCCTTATTATATACATGCACATTCACCTCAGGCAACCCAGCTTGTGTATGCAGTGTACCTAAGGGATGGGGTATAGAAATCCTACAAGCTGAATTCCTCCAGAAGCTTCCATTCTGTAAACATAGGTAAAAAATGGTGAGGTTACATCTGGCACTAAAGAATCAAAACTTTTTATATACTATTTTACCCTCAATCTGCCCCTTTGTGTTATTGCCTCTTAAGAGAATACCCCCCCCCCCCCCCAATGATTTCCTCACATTTCAGGATCATATATCTGAGTGTTTCATCTCCTCCTCGGCTCACAACTGAAAACTGAGCGGGTGGATGTGTGAAATAGCCCAGCGCCTCCTTAATCTGGAGTAACTATGCGGTTCTTTGTCAGGCCGAGGGCTGGCGGACAATAGCATTAACAGCAGGTATTTGTGAAGTCACCTGGAGAACTTCTGTATGATTACATAGCCAGGAGTGACAGCTACTCCCAGGGCTTTGAAGACACTACAGGCTACTAGTTTGGGAATTAGGTTTTGAAGTCAATTTCTAGAAACTTGCAATTACTTTGAGTGTGGATGTGTTCTTTCCCACCTTACTTAGCTCGCTGCTTGTACGGGGCAGAGATGACGGCTTCACCGCTGGGAGGGGAAATGCAGAAAGCTAAGAAATCTCACCCATACAAATAGACCTGCTCTGCATATGTATATATATATATATATATATATATATATATATATATATATATATACACTCACCGGCCACTTTATTAGGTACACCTGTCCAACTGAACGTTACCACTTAATTTCTAATCAGCCAATCACATGGCGGCATTTAGGCATGTAGACCTGGTCAAGACAATCTCCTGCAGTTCAAACCGAGCATCAGTATGGGGAAGAAAGGTGATTTGAGGGCCTTTGAACGTGGCATGGTTGTTGGTGCCAGAAGGGCTGGTCTGAGTATTTCAGAAACTGCTGATCTACTGGGATTTTCACGCACAACCATCTCTAGGGTTTACAGAGAATGGTCTGAAAAAGAAAAAACATCCAGTGAGCGGCAGTTCTGTGGGCGGAAATGCCTTGTTGATGCCAGAGGTCAGAGGAGAATGGGCAGACTGGTTCGAGCTGATAGAAAGGCAACAGTGACTCAAATAGCCAACTGTTACAACCAAGGTAGGCAGAAGAGCATCTCTGAACGCACAGTACCTCCAACTTTGAGGCAGATGGGCTACAGCAGCAGAAGACCACACCGGGTGCCACTCCTTTCAGCTAAGAACAGGAAACTGAGGCTACAATTTGCACAAGCTCATCGAAATTGGACAGTAGAAGATTGGAAAAACGTTGCCTGGTCTGATGAGTCTCGATTTCTGCTGCGACATTCGGATGGTAGGGTCAGAATTTGGCGTCAACAACATGAAAGCATGGATCCATCCTGCCTTGTATCAACGGTTCAGGCTGGTGGTGGTGGTGTCATGGTGTGGGGAATATTTTCTTGGCACTCTTTGGGCCCCTTGGTACCAATTGAGCATCGTTGCAACGCCACAGCCTACCTGAGTATTGTTGCTGACCATGTCCATCCCTTTATGACCACAATGTACCCAACATCTGATGGCTACTTTCAGCAGGATAATGCGCCATGTCATAAAGCTAGAATCATCTCAGACTGGTTTCTTGAACATGACAATGAGTTCACTGTACTCCAATGGCCTCCACAGTCACCAGATCTCAATCCAATAGAGCATCTTTGGGATGTGGTGGAACGGGAGATTCGCATCATGGATGTGCAGCCGACAAATCTGTGGCAACTGTGTGATGCCATCATGTCAATATGGACCAAAATCTCTGAGGAATGCTTCCAGCACCTTGTTGTATCTATGCCACCAAGAATTGAGGCAGTTCTGAAGGCAAAAGGGGGTCCAACCCGTTACTAGCATGGTGTACCTAATAAAGTGGCCGGTGAGTGTATATATATATATATATATATATATATACACACACACAGTGGTACCTTGGTTTAAGAGTAACTACGTTTAAAAGCGGGGGAGGGGCATGGTCTGCATAGCATGGTCTACAGCTCTGTGTTCTGACCCAGGAAGTCTCCCTCAGCTCCAAATCATGGCAGATCCACTTCCTTCCTACTTCATGCTCCCTGCAGTCTCTGTCAGCCCTTGTGTTTCCCATCCTCTCCATTCTTTCTATAATGTGCCTACACTCACACTCAGCTATACACACTGCTTCTATAATGTGCCTGCACTCACACTCAGCTATACACACTGCTTCTATAATGTGCCTGCACTTACACTCAGCAATACACACTGCTTCTATAATGTGCCTGCACTTACACTCAGCTATACACGCTGCTGCTATACTGTGCAGTAATAATCTACTATTTTTATAACATGTTTATATTTATATATTTTCATGTTTATATATGTTTACATTTGTTTGTTTTTGTTATTTGTTTTATACTTATTTATTATTTTATTTATTTATTACGCGGGGTTCACACTTTGTTTTTGTACGTTAAAAAAAACGGATGCGTTTTGATCCTTTTTTTTTTAAGAAGTCAGTGGAATTTTTTTTTTTTTGGTGTACGACAGGATAATCTGCAGCACATCTGCACCAAAATCTGTGAGATTTGGTGCCAATTTTTTTCTTTAGATTTCCTCGCAGATCGCATTCAGATTTACCGAGGACATATTTTTTCCCAGCAAGTCTGTCCCATGTGCACTTTATGTTTGTTTCATACATGGGTGTTGTCATTACAGAAACGTATCCTCTTTCTATGGATATATGGCAATGGTAGGAAACCTTGGCTCTCCAGCTGATGCAAAACTACAACTCCCATCATGCCTGGACAGCCAAAGCTTAAGCTGTCCAGGCATGATGGGAATTGTAGTTTTGCAACAACTGGAGGGCCGAGGTTTCCTACCTCTGCGCTATTTATACCCTATGTTGTGGATGATGGAAAACTTTTTGAATTAATACTTTCTTACCTTGTTATCCTTAAAGGGGTATTCCCAACTCCATTTTTTTTTACACAGCACTAAAAAGTCTAAAAACCTGCCTTCGGGAGACTGGACCTGGATCTCTGGTAAGTATAGCTGTTATATAGCAGCCTCCAGGAGACTGGACCTGGATCTCTGGTAAGTATAGCTTTGTTTTACAGCATGATAACAACAAAAAAAAATAATGAATGTAAATTGCAAACTTGCTTTATATCACATCTACTGTTGATTTAGATTTTGAAAGTTACAACGACAGGGACAATTTAAGGCGCCCATACACCTGCAATAACTGTCAGACGAATTCCCATGTGGCCAATGGTTATCTGTCCCGTCTGAACATCCCTGTATTCTCTATGGGGAAAGGAGGAGTAAGCCGCCGCCAGACAGCTCTGCTGCTGGATTATCCCTCCAAGAAGAAAAGCACTGGACAGTAAAATTCTGTCTTCCCGACTCCATCATCTGTAGGTAGAGAGTCCCCTATACACCTTATACAGCCCACTGTATCAGCACATTCACAAGACAACATAACCACTTGTCAAGACTCTTAAAATATTTTATTATGAATAACTCCTGAATTCCCCTTTAACTTTTTTATCCAAAAGAAGAATTGGTCGCTGGTAGTACCGGTTATCATTTGACTAAGCGCCTCTCGCTTGAACGGCGGTACCTGCGCCTCACTAATCCGAGGAGCCCGATGAATCAAGGAGTGATGGAGTCAAAGAAATGTACAGAGGTCAAAGTCTTTGCAGCGAGATTGCTTTGTAATCAATTGCACATGATTAGAGGTAATGCTGAAAGCACCACAATCACCATTATCCCGGCTTTGATCTGTGTCAGTACCATCTTGTGAAAGTTACGAGACATTTCTGCTTTGAAGTAAACAGCAATATAAGTAATTCAGGTAGTTGTGTACAGAAGGTTAACACTTCGATAACTTAGTCGTATCTCGGCCATTACAGGGAGCTGCGGGGCTAACAACTCTCACGGTGTTCCTTACTTATGGCTTAGAGCCATCCTGATGGGACACAGCTTATAACACGGCCGCTCTTTCATAGGTTCATATTCTCGCTGGGCTGTGACACCCCCTCTAGTCCTCCGAGAATGTACTGACACTATGTCCGTCATCGCTGTGTTCATGCAAAGTGTCACTACAACAGGGTATAACTTTGTCATTGTGCTTAAAAGGGTTGTCTATTTTGTCATGTAAAAAAAAGTCTGGTCGTCTCCCTATGTAATGCATCAGTACATGATAAGTAATGTAATGTATGTACACAGTGATCCCACCAGCAGAATAGTGAGTGCAGCTCTGGAGTATAATACAGGATGTAACTCAGGATCAGTAATGTAATGTATGTACACAGTGACCCCACCAGCAGAATAGTGAGTGCAGCTCTGGAGTATAATATAGGATGTAACTCAGGATCAGTACAGGATCAGTAATGTAATGTATGTAAACAGGGACCCCTCCAGCAGAATAGTGAGTGCAGCTCTGGAGTATATTACAGGATGTAACTTAGGATCAGTACAGGATAAGTAATGTAATGTATGTACACAGTGACCCCACCAGCAGAATAGTGAGTGCAGCTCTGGAGTATAATACAGGATGTAACTCAGGATCAGTAATGTAATGTATGTACACAGTGACCCCACCAGCAGAATAGTGAGTGCAGCTCTGGAGTATAATATAGGATGTAACTCAGGATCAGTACAGGATCAGTAATGTAATGTATGTACACAGTGACCCCTCCAGCAGAATAGTGAGTGCAGCTCTGGAGTATATTACAGGATGTAACTTAGGATCAGTAATGTAATGTATGTACACAGTGACCCCACCAGCAGAATAGTGAGTGCAGCTCTGGAGTATAATACAGGAGGTAACTCAGGATCAGCATATAGGATCCTCCCTGTGGATGAGGTGGTTAGGGGCACACTCGGTGACCTGGTGAAGGTGCGTTCTTTGGAGTACGAGAGACTGGGGGCTGGTAGGGCTTCTTGTCTTTGGAGGGGCATGGGATGCGGGGCCAGCTCAGCCCCCCCCCCCCCCCCCAAAAAAAAAATAAATTAAAAATATTATATGTATTGTTTAGTTGTAGGTTATTATTTTTGTATCATGTCTTGTTTAGTTTCAGTTTATTTGTGTAATGTTGTCTTGGTTAGTTGGTGTTGGTTTGTATAGAATTGTTTCTGTGGTATTAGGTTGTGCACAATGCAACTGGGCCAGGGAGTTCACATTTAGTTATTTATATAGGTGTATAGTGTATTGTGGTGTATTGTATATAGGTTTGTATATACAAGTGCATATAGTTCATTAACCCCTAGACGACCCAGGACGTAGAGTTACGTCCTGTTTCTCCGGCTATGAAGCACGCTCCGGAGCAATCAGCAGCCGGGACCTCACCGGTAATTACACGCTGCAGCAATTGCGCTGCCGCGTGTCATTAACCCCTTAAACGCCGCGATCGCGGCACGGCCGCGGCGTTTAAGTGTAAGTGACAGGGGGAGTCCCCTGTCACTTACTGATCGGGACCCCCGCAGTGTGACTGCGGGGGTCCCGATCATTAAAACGGACCGCCGGAGGTCTCTCACCTGCCTCCGTGCGGTCCCATCGGCGATCTGCTACACTGAGCCTGCACAGGCAGGCTCAATGAGCAGATCGCCGATAACACTGATCAATGCTATGCCTATGGCATAGCAATCATCAGTGTAGAAATCCAAGTAGTGAATGTAAAAGTCCCCCAAAGGGACTTCAAATGTGTAAAAAAAAAAAAAAAAAGTTAAAAACACTAACACACTACCCCAAAACCCCTCCCCCAATAAAAGTTGAAATCACCCCCCTTTCCCATTATATAAATAAAACATAAAAAAATAAATAAACATATAATATACCGTAGCGTGCGTAATTGTCCGATCTATTAAAGTATAACAAATGTCATTGCGAACGGAGAATGGTGTACACGAAAAGAGGGAAAAAAGTGCGCGGATTACCGATTTTATGTTACATTATATATATAAAAAAATTCATAAAAAGTGATCAAAACGTCCGATCTTCACAAATATGGTATTAATGAAAACTAGAGATCATGGCAGAAAAAATGACACCCCATACAGCCCCATAGGTGAAAAAATAAAACCGTTATAAGCGTCACAATAGTCCCATTTTATTATTAACTAATTGCCAAAAAAAAAAAAGGATTTCATAAAAAAAAATATATATAACATTAGAGAATCTGTGTAACCTGCATATGGTTGTGTTCGGACTGACCTATAGAGTAAGGGTATCATGTCGCTGTTACCATATAGTGCATTACGTAGACACAGGAACCCCCCAAACGTTACCATATTGCATTCTTTTTTACGTTTTCACCTATTAATATCTTCATAAATAATATATTTGGATTTCCGTCATACATGTTATGGTAAAATGAAAGACGCCATTACACAGTACAACTATTCCTGTAAAAAACAAGCCCCCACATGGCCTGGAAAGTGCTGGAGCTCTTAGAAGGGGAGGAGGGAAAAACTAAAACACTAAGATCAAAATTTGCGCGGTCCATTTTGGGCCTGGTCCTCAAAGGGTTAATATGTTTAGCTAAAATTGTTTATATTGTGTGTGTAGATATTGTATATAGGTATATGGGTTGTCTGCGTGGAGGAATGAGTGTTTTGGTAATTTTTCTATTGTTTTGTTCTGGTCAGATATGGTGTGTTATTTCTGTATTTATTTATTGTTATGTTTAAAATTTTAATAAAAGAAATACAGAAGGTAACTCCGGATCAGTAATGTAATGTATGTACACAGTGACCCCACCAGCAGAATAGTGAGTGCAGCTCTGGGGTATAATACAGGATGTAACTCCGGATCAGTACAGGATAAGTAATGTAATGTATGTACACAGTGACCCCACCAGCAGAATAGTGAGTGCAGCTCTGGAGTATAATACAGGATGTAACTCAGGATCAGTAATGTATGTACACAGTGACCCCACCAGCAGATTAGTGAGTGCAGCTCTGGAGTATAATACAGGAGGTAACTCAGGATCAGCATATAGGATCAGTAAATCATCACACGTATCCCATGAACACATGGTAATTTATTTACAAAATAGTATAAAGACGAGCATACAACAAAGCAGTTCATATAATTCTGAATGGATTTAGAAAAGTATACATAAATACCGTATATAAATATAAGTAAAAAATAAGAAGCGTCTGCATCCAATAAATTAAATATAAATAGTGCATTTTGAAACCAAGTGCTTAAAAGTACCCCCCTCACCCCCCCCCCCCCCCCAAAAAAAAAAAAAAAAATTGAAAAAAACACATTTCCCTTTGGTTAATAATAATAATAGAAATAACATCTTACATAATGGATATGCTCTGATATCTGCCCTGCTATATTGTTGTACTTGTTCTTATTGACATGTAATATATCTATATTATCTGTACACTGTGTGAGAGCTGATAGAGTCTGAAATGTGGAAAGCGTCTAGAAATGGGGGTGTGTGGATAATTTAGCTATTTTTTGGCGCAGTATATCGGTATACAGGTACATCAACCATAAGGAAGAGGAAGCTGCCGTGTCCGTTGCGTCTTGTGTTTTTGGTGACTTGACCTTAATCTTCCCAGCTGCGGTGGGCCCTGCGAGGAGCTGAAGTCTTTGTTCTTCCAGTGCATTCCTAAAGTATTGCGTGTTTCTCACAATTGCACCTTTCTTCTTCATCCTCCAAGAGTCCAGAATATCACGGCTATTTTTTTTGAAAGTTCAGCTGATATTCAAGCCCCAAGGGGTCCATACTATCAACGTTAGGAAAGTTTTTATTGTCACTTTCATACTGATTTCCATCATCATCATCCGGATTAAGATCCAAAGGGGCCCAGTGAATGACTGGCAGGAAATGGGACAGGGGCAAGTAACCCTTACCCTTGGATTGCTGCCTATGTTTGTCTTTGCTCAGGGAGATGGCCACCCCATGTTTTGGGGATTTATACATATTGTATCCATCGGGGAGGATCTCCTCTTTGAAGGTACAGTCTTCTGCAGAATAAGTGTTCTATGGAGGGAAAAGAAGAAAAAAAAATTAATTCACGGTGATAATGCTGTCCAGTGTGTGAAACACAATCCTTACAAAGATGATAGAGGAGGCATATAATAATAATAATATAATATATACATGGTTCCATAACAAAAAATGAAGATTAGAATTCACAATGATGATTCTGATCAGCACGTGAAACACGATCCTTACAAAGATGATAGAGGAGGTATATAATAATTATAATATATATATTATTATAATTATTATATACCTCCTCTATCATCTTTGTAAGGATCGTGTTTCACGTGCTGATCAGAATCATCATTGTAAATTCTAATCTTTTTTTAGTTATGGAACTATATATATATATATATATATATATATATATATATATATATGGTTCCATAACCAAAAAAAGATTAGAATTCACAATGATGATTCTGATCAGCACGTGAAACACAACCCTCACAAAGATAAAGATGGAGGAGGAAAGTATAGCGCAGTAAAGAAAGAGACATACTGTATAATATGTTTCATAACCAAAAATGAAGATTGGAATTCCCAAATGATAAGGCTGATTAGTGTGTGAAACACAATCCTTACAGAGACACGGATGGAGGAGGAAAGTATAGAGCAGTAGAGATATGATACTTACAATATGTAAGGTTTCATATCTGAAAATGAAGATTGGAATGCACATTGGTAATGCTGACCAGCGTGTGAAACACAATCCTTACAAAGGCAAGGAGGGAGGAGAAAGAAGTAGAGGCGATAACCACTATAGGATGTGTAAGGTTTCATAACCAAAAATGAAGATTGGAATTCAGAATGGAAATGCTGCCCAGCGTGTGACACACAATCCTTACAAAGACAAGGAGGGGGGAGAAAGTAGCCGGCAAGGAGGGAGGAGAAAGTAGCAGACAAGGAGGGAGGAGAAAGTAGCAGATGAGATAACCAGCGTATCACAATCCTTACAAAGACAAGGGAAAAGGATAGTATGGAGTAGTGGAGAGAAGAGGTCGGTTACATATCAAAATATGTGTGGAATTCACAATGATAATTCTGCCCAGCATGTGAAACACAATCCGTACATAGTCAAGGAGGAAAGCACAGAGTACAATAGTAAATTATCATAATTTTCAATAGCTCTGTTTACTGTCGGTGAATGGAGACATTCTTGTTCACCTTTGATCAGCTTAAAACCTGTAGAGACCTGATATTCCTCACAGCTGGAGTGTGGCTACAATATATCCTAAGCAATCTTTTGTAGGCAATAGTAGCATGAATCTTTCTCATGTACTGAGGGTTTGTTGCAGTGTATCATACTAAGATTTCAGTGTGTTTAGTTCCCTTTGTGTATGCTTTATGGCAGCCTTTGAAATGTGCTGAGCTATAGTTATTCCGAACCTTTGAACAATACTATGAGCTAGCAGTGTGTAGTCGTCTGACTGTCCGAGCCGAGACACTATCAGCAATTTGTCCCATTGAACGAAAGGTCATTCACCTACTGTGACTGAGCCAAAAATAAAGTGTGTAAAGAGTACAAGAAGGGTCAATGCATTTACAACCTGGAATCATTGCCCTCCTTTAAATATCGCCAACTAAGCACCAGGTATAAGGGATGCAGCGTAACACCCGGCTCCTGGTACCTGAGGGCATCCAAAGGCTTCTGCCACATAAGAAGTAAGCAGTAATGGCAACTATGGATGTGCAAACTTTTCTTTCTGCCTACCCATTTATACGGGATGTGCCCCCAACCTATGTCATGGAATACCAACTAGTATATGCAACCTTGCCATCCTTTATCCAGTAGAATCCCAGACCCCAAACTACCCCATTACAGACCTCAGACCATATGTTCAGCTACTCATCTCTCCCTGTTCCCGCACTTTTCTCCCTGTCAAGGGTTATTCTGGATGCATAAATGTTGCTGGGGCTGCTATAAAAAAAAAACATACTCTCCTGCCATTTGTTGCGCTGCTTGCTATGACTGAGACATACCCATCACAGAAGTAGCAAGCAGGGGGAGTTGGGGAGGACCGAGGTAGGTGAGTATACTTTTTTTTTTTTTACTTTTTCCTATGTATTTGTCGATACCCTGCAGCTTCCTATATCTATATTCTACTAAACTCCCCTGATTTAGACATGTAGGGGGAGATTTATCAAACATGGTGTAAAGTGAAACTGTCTCAGTTGCCCCTAGCAACCAATCAGGTTGCTATGGGCAACTGAGCCAGTTTCACTTTACACCATGTTTGATAAATTTCCCCCTGACTTTTAAAAGCAATTATTACCTTGTCCTTTAACACTGCCCATTGATATTAAAGGAATAACCTAGGATTAGAAAAAAAAACTTCCAGAAACAGCGCCACTGTTGTCATCAGGTTGTGTGAGGTATTGCAACTCAGTAAAAGGTGAATGGAGGTGAGTTGTAATACCACACACAACCTGAGGACAGGGGTGGTGCTGTGTTTGGAAAAACCATAGAGCTCATATGAGGTGTCAGTAGCCACTGACTTACCTATCTATTTTCCTATGTAGACATATACCTCATGTTTCCTCATACTCTCTTCTAGATATGGTTAGTTATACTTGTTCCCACATCTTAATCCAGAACCAGGGTTTGACATCTTTGTTATATAAGATTGTGGGAAAAGTTCCAGGATAACTTGTCATTTATTCATATTCTGGGCTAAGTAGTCAAGTGGGCGGTCCTGTGATCAAGTGGGAATTGTCAGTTACTGATTAAGACCACCTACTTGACTACTTAGCCCTGTACGAGCAGATATTTACATGACTAAATGATAGGATATCCTGGAACTTTTCCCACAATCCCATATACTAATATGCTCAGCTCTTCCTGCCTTATAACATGACGTCTGCAGAGTAGAATGCATACAGATGTGGAGTTCTCTTTAAGTTACTTACCGTCTGTACTAATACACCTTCTACATAGGTAATCCTACTCCTAGGATAACAACGTCTTTCTTCCAAAACAGCACCACTCCTGTCCTCAGGTGGTGTGAGGTATTGCAGCATAGTTCCATTGAAGTGAATGGAGCCAAATACAAGGACATAGAAAAGCTATGTTTTCTTAATCCTAGATTTCCCCTTTAAACCTATATGTTTTTAAGCTTATTGTAAATGTGCAGTGGTGTATATAAATATATATATATAGAGAGAGAGAGAGAGATTTATCAAACATGGTGTGAAGTGAAACTGGCTCAGTTGCCCCTAGCAACCAATCAGATTCCACTTTTCATTCCTCACAGACTCTTTGGAAAATGGAAGGTGGAATCTGATTGGTTGCTAGGGGCAACTGAGACAGTTTCACTTTACACCATGTTTGAGATATATATATATATATATATATATATATATATATATATATTACACCAGTGTGAACAGAGGCTTATCAGATTCTACTGTGTGGAAATAAAAAAGTTTATTGATAGCTCTCGGAAACATACCATTCCATAAAGTGCGCCGTCACTCGCCATGCAGAGATATAGAGAAGAGTGGTATCCTTTGATGGCCACCAGTCCGATAGCAACCGCTCTGATCTCGAGTAAACCTGTTTGTAAAAAATAGAAAATTTTATTGTATACAGCATGTACATTTACCTATAAATCATGCTGGGAGTTGTAGTTCTGCACCTACGAGTAGAAGAACAACTGGGTGCTTATACAAAAATCCCGAGCCTGGTTGCCATAGCTTCATCCTTAAAGGGGTAAAGACATAATTGCTTTCTTCCAAAAAACAGCGCCGCACCTGTCCTCAGGTTGCGTGCGGTATTACAACATCAATGGAACTGAGCTGCAATACTTTGGGAGAAAGCCGCTGCGTATTTCTAACCCCAAACGTACGGAGTTAATTCGCTTTAAGGTTCGTAGTTGAAGACAACAATGTTGGAAAGACGTTCCAAGTAGGAGATTATTACTTATAATGGGGATGTAGCTGAGGGGGGTAACAGGTAAGAGAAGCCAAGGACTGAGGGTGCCTACAGCCCACCAGAGTGTGTACACGGGTCTAGGGTCATGAGTCTTTACTACTTTACTATTCCAATTTCAGCAAAAAAATCTTTGATTAGGTAATTTTTTGCCAAAGCAAAGTCAATGCCCTGCCAGGACCCCCCACCCAACAAACCTACACCCCTCCGCAGTGGGTCACCCATGTAACCCATCCATCTCTATGTTTCCACTAGCCGACCATATATAAATCTTAAAGCACCATGATGAATTTTTAAAAAGTTGAACAAAAACTTTACTCACTGTGAGAACTTCGATGCCTCTCCCCGTCCACCCTGCCGTCGTCGTGTATCCTCAGATAGTAGCTCTCCTGCCCGTGCTTCCGAGCCGTATACAGGCGCCTTATCCGTATGGTCTCCCCCCAACCGTTGTGCACGTGCGGCCCTGCGTCGAAAAGGGGCAACGCCTGAGCCACCAGGACGAGCCACAGCTCCGCCAGCACTGCACATCCCAGCATCTGAGGCACTCGCTTCCACATCTTCTCCCGGGCTGGAAATTGCAATTTGAGAGCTCACGGCACAGTGTGACACTAAAGTTACTAGACACTGTCTAAGACAAGCAATGCTTTTTGCCTAATAGCCTCAGGGCTGTAGTAAATACAAAGCCAATCCCCTGCCTTTTATAGATCCTTTATCAGCTGTTTAGATGAAGCAATAGATATTCCTAGTAGACACAGTGACAGCCCTGGTTATTGATCCGTCACTACATTACATCATCCTTAGGAAATTCTTTGAATTTTCCTCTTTAGCGTTGACCCGGACCGGCATGGCATTGCGGATATATGGCTTGTTGCTATGTATACTTTTTTTATGCTTTTTTCCCCCTTCTTTTAAAACTTACCTTAAAGTTGCATAAAGTTTTGACTTTCATGGTGTCACGCGTCAAGACAGACCCTATAATTGTCTACATGAAGGAGTCCCAGGGAGGACATCTCCACCTCTGTATTTGCTGACAAGAAAGGAGGTTAAGAGGCTGCCACCAGGAGTATATGGTCTCCGTGGTAGATTATAGCCTCATTTCCTTTACTGAGAGCCCACAAGATGGCAATATCAGTATGTGTTATGTACCGGCGCATTTCCCAACACGCATGTTATCTCATCATGGACATCAGTTATACCCGTCCCAACGCATTTCACAACACGCATGTTATCTCATCATGGACATCTGTTATACCCGTCCCAACGCATTTCACAACACGCATGTTATCCTATCATGGACATCTATTAATGCAGTCCCAACACGCATGTTATCTCATCATGGACATCTATTAGACCTGTTCCAACGCATTTCACAATACGCATGTCATCCTATCATGGACATCTATTAATGCAGTCCCAACACGCATGTTATCTCATCATGGTCATCTATTAGACCTATTCCAACGCATTTCACAACACGCATGTTATCTCATTATGGACATGTTATACCCGAACCAACACATTTCACAATACGCATGTTATCTCATCATGGACATGTTATACCCATCCCAACGCATTTCACAACACGCATGTTATCTCATCATGGACATGTTATACCCGAACCAACGCATTTCACAACACGCATGTTATCTCATCATGGACATGTTATACCCAAACCAACGCATTTCACAACACGCATGTTATCTCATCATGGACATCTATTAGACCAGTCCCAATGCAGTTCACATTAAACTGAACTTGCAACAGCCCTCATAGTGCATGGCATATTTTACTTTGGTTCTCTGATATATATACCCAATGTATATTACCATATTACCGTATAGGCATACAATAACATGTATCAGCCTGTAACTGCAATGGGGTAAAAAAAACTGTATACTGTACAGTATACAAATTATTTTCAATTAGAATGGTTCATTCTCCACAATAATTGATCTGCTAGATCGCTGCAAACTTTGCACTTTAGGCATCTTTCTCGCCAACCAGTACTTTGCTCTGTACTGATGAGGGGCAAGAACCCAGAAACAGTCGTCTGCAGATGATCATTCCCCACTTTTGTGGGAGATTCTGGTTTGAATAGTTTTTTACCTTTTGGAAAAGAGTTAATTTGCCTTCCGTTTCCCATAGTGCATTGCCTGTTTTCATACACCGCTGGATCTCTTCAATAAGTAAAGAGAGAAAATAGAGATAAGCGGCTGTCAAAGGACAGACATAAAGATGAGTGAACCTCAAGCACGCATGGGTTCTACCAAACCTGAGCGCTTAGCATTCCATTACCCATGGCCACAGATGTTGGATGCAGCCCTAGGGGGTCCTGGAAAACATGGATACAGCCTATGGCCTATTCCTGTATCCATGTTTTCTCTGGCTGCTTAGGGTTGCATCCAACTTCTGCAGCCATGGATAATCAAATGCTTAGAATTTGGGTTTGGACATCTCTAAACAGACAGATCTTCTCGTCTAAATACCCTGAGCCCAGTGGATGAAACAAGAATCTTCTTGTAGCTCTGAGGCCAAGTTATAGTAAAGGGGTACTCCAGCTAAAATATTTTTTTTTCAAATCAGCTGGTGTCAGAAAGTTATATAGATTTGTAATTTACTTCTCAAATCTTCCAGTACTTATCAGCTGCTGAATATCCTGCAGGAAGTGGTGTATTCTTTCCAGTCTGACACAGTGCTCTCTGCTGCCACCTCTGTCCATGTCAGGAACTGTCCAGAGCAGGAGCAAATCCCCATAGAAATCCTTTCCTTCTCTGGACAGTTCCTGACATGGACAGAGGTGGCAGCATAGAGCACTGTATCAGACTGAAAAGAAGATATATTTTCTCCCCTAAGTACTTTGAGCTCAGTGGATGAAAAAGCAATTATCAAACCTCTTGTAACCCTGGCAGTGTAATGGGAATTTTAACTGATGTAGTTGCATCCAGCAATTCTACCCTTACAGACACCTATATTTAAAGGGGTCAGCCTAGGTTAGGGGTAGGGCACCTTGGCTCTCCAGCTGTTGCAAAACTACAACTCCCATCATCTAGGTAATAGATTTCTCCTCTGGTCATTGCTGCCAGTGTTTGGCGATGTTATGTTACCTGTCTAGACTTTTTGTATTATTGTTCAGGTTGTACCCCCCTCCCCCACGGCCCTGTTTGTTTTGTACAGGACACAGATTGCACGTTGAGTTTCAGCTGTGGGAAAAGTTCACTCAGTAAATGTGACCTCAGGCCAAATGTATACACTCAGCCGTGGCGGCTCGTGAACACAGGTGAACTTTCACCAGGTCACAGGTGTGAACAGGGGCTAAACCGGAGCACAATACACATCCACATGCGCAATGCGGTTTTGTCCCTTTAAGGCTGCGTTCCTGAACTCGCGTCTCTCCAGCTGTTCCAAAACAACCACTCCTCTCTTTTCGGCTGTTGGGGCATGATGGGAATTGTAGTCTTGTACACTCCTTTAAGGAATTGGGAAGAATTGTAGTTTTGCTAAATTGTACCATGACTCTAGTACAATAATAGCATCCCAGTTGTCCAGCATAAAATATTGTTTTAAGCAAGAAGTGGCATGGCAATGACATGGGCAAAGCACAATGAGCTGTTAGTCTGCACTGGTCTTATATAACTGTGACCACTAGATGGCGCTAAACCACTATACATTCAGCTTACGATCAGAAGTGTCAAAGTGTCCGCACTTCTGGGAACTGGAGAGAATTATTTTATTATTTTTTATTTAAATTATTTAATAATTATTATTGTACATTTTATTCTTCTTCTTCTTCTTCTTCTTCTTATTATTATTATTATTATTATTATTATTATTATTATTATTATATTATACATGTTTATACTCCCACTCCTGCAGTGAATCTCCGGTCAGCACCCCAGAGGATGAAACGTGCAGCTAGTCAGTGGTCTCAGCGTCACATGCTGTACTCCTGGGGTCATGGCTCCCATCACTGAGAAGAGATGCAGGGAGTTAGGCATGAGGCCACTGGCTGCAGGGGTCATGTGTCAGCCACTTGTAAAGAAAGACCAGATATACAACATCAGTCACAGGCCACCCCATTTACAGTGTTAGTCATACAGCACCCCATATACAGTGTCAGTCATACAGCACCCCATATACAGTGTCAGTCATACAGTACCCCATATACAGTGTCAGTCATACAGTACCCTATATACAATGTCAGTCATACAGTACCCCATATACAGTGTCAGTCATACAGTACCCTATATACAATGTCAGTCATACAGTACCCCATATACAGTGTCAGTCATACAGTACCCTATATACAATGTCAGTCATACAGTACCCCATATACAGTGTCAGTCATACAGTACCCCATATACAATTTCAGTCATACAGCACTCCATATACAATGTCAGTCATGCAGCACCCCCATATACAGTGTCAGTTACAGGCCATCCTATATACAGTGTCAGTCACAGGCCATCCTATATACAGTGTCAGTCATAGACCACCCCATATACAGTGTCAGTCACAGGCCATCCTATATACAGTGTCAGTCATATATCACCCTATATACAGTGTCAGCCATATGTCACCCTATATACAGTGTCAGTTACAGGCCATCCTATATACAGTGTCAGTCATAGACCACCCCATATACAGTGTCAGTCACAGGCCATCCTATATACAGTGTCAGTCATATGTCACCCTATATACAGTGTCAGCCATATGTCACCCTATATACAGTGTCAGTTACAGGCCATCCTATATACAGTGTCAGTCACAGGCCATCCTATATACAGTCATGTTACTCCACCATTCTCCAGCTTCTCCCGTCCCGGTTTGCAGGTGGCAGCATTATTATAGTCTGACTCTATAGGTACATTGATAGGTCTAGGGAAATGTATATCATGGCGCCCATTGATATTGGCAATTACATAACAAGACCAAGCAGAGTCCACCATGCTTATGAACAAGAGGCAGCTCCTTATTAATCACCATTGTTTGCTTTACCTATAACAATTTCCTATTATTAGACTTATAGAAAGAGTCATATTAATGTGTATTAGGAAGCAATAAGCCCTGCGACACATAATACAACCCACTCCGGGGAGATTACTAGTGACCAGCAGGACATTGACCCCTGACTACTGTTTGCAGAACATTAGTCGTGGTTTGTCATAGTGAAGGTGAGGCTACCTCTATATACTGTGTCATTTTAGGAAGTGACGGGTCAGCGCTATGTAGGTGGAAGGTAAAGGAGTGATATCTCCGGCGGAGTCAGTAACCAGACCGTAGATCCTTATTATATCATTTATAGAAATGGGTAGTGAACAACATTTTGCCCCCCCCCCCCCCCCCCTTGTCTGTTCCGCTAAAGGAGTAGTCTCACAGAACAAACCCTTTCCATCCCTCCTATTATAAGGTATAGGTATCACAAAGGGGCTCCCCTTTAAAGAGGAGCCCCTGCCCTGGAGCTGACACTGACTACCAGTTGTCGACCAGATGGAGGTGGAAGAGGGGGTTGTCTTAAAAGGTTACTAATTTAAAGGGGTATTCCATCCATTAGCATTTATGACCATTTCACAGGGGAACCCTCACTGATTATTACTGTAGGATACCCCCTGTCCCAGTGGAGGAATATCTAAAATGTTAGAAAAAATTATATAAAAAAAATAAGTGTCTTCTACCACATGACCTATAGGTGGCAGCATCTTCAATATTATGTGTTATTACAGTATATGTGTCTCAGGCTGTAAGCGAGATGGCAAAGGGCAATAGAGGTTGGACAGCCCCCCAGTGTGCACATCGTACCCTAATGGTCAGTATGCACACAGATACAATACACCTTGGTCCCGCGGGTGTAAACTACGACTACGGTGGCAGTGATTACACACAGGATATTACTGTGTGATCTGTATGACTGTCTGGTCTTTGGTGAATACTAGAAATGTGAAGAACAGCCTATAATATATCACTGGAAGAACCCAATGCCGCACTACTGAGAGATTTTACTGGTATCATGTCCTGCTAGGAGATTCTGATGACATCATGTCCTGCTGAGAGATTCTGATGACATCATGTCCTACTAGGAGATTCTGATGACATCATGTCCTACTGAGAGATTCTGATGACATCATGTCCTGCTAGGAGATTCTGATGACATCATGTCCTGCTGAGAGATTCTGATGACATCATGTCCTGCTGAGAGATTCTGATGACATCATGTCCTGCTGAGAGATTCTGATGACATCATGTCCTGCTAGGAGATTCTGATGACATCATGTCCTACTGAGAGATTCTGATGACATCATGTCCTGCTAGGAGATTCTGATGACATCATGTCCTGCTGAGAGATTCTGATGACATCATGTCCTGCTGAGAGATTCTGATGACATCATGTCCTGCTGAGAGATTCTGATGACATCATGTCCTGCTGAGAGATTCTGATGACATCATGTCCTACTAGGAGATTCTGATGACATCATGTCCTACTAGGAGATTCTGATGACATCATGTCCTACTAGGAGATTCTGATGACATCATGTCCTACTAGGAGATTCTGATGACATCATGTCCTACTGAGAGATTCTGATGACATCATGTCCTGCTGAGAGATTCTGATGACATCATGTCCTATTGAAATTCTGATGACATCATGTCCTACTATGAGATTCTGATGACATCATGTCCTACTATGAGATTCTGATGACATCATGTCCTACTATGAGATTCTGATTACATCACCTCCTATTGAAATTCTGATGATATCACATCCTACTATGAGATTCTGATGACATCATGTCCTACTAGGAGATTCTGATGACATCATGTCCTACTGAGAGATTCTGATGACATCATGTCCTACTATGAGATTCTGATGACATCATGTCCTACTATGAGATTCTGATGACATCATGTCCTACTGAGAGATTCTGATGACATCATGTCCTACTGAGAGATTCTGATGACATCATGTCCTACTGAGAGATTCTGATGACATCATGTCCTACTGAGAGATTCTGATGACATCATGTCCTACTGAGAGATTCTGATGACATCATGTCCTACTGAGAGATTCTGATGACATCATGTCCTACTGAGAGATTCTGATGACATCATGTCCTACTGAAAGATTCTGATGACATCATGTCCTACTAGGAGATTCTGATGACATCATGTCCTGGTGAAAGATTCTGATGACATCATGTCCTGGTGAAAGATTCTGATGACATCATGTCCTACTGAGATTCTGATGACATCATGTGCTACTGAGATTCTGATGACATCATGTCCTACTGAGATTCTGATGACATAATATCCTACTGAGATTCTGATGACATCATGTGCTACTGAAAGTTTCTGATGACATCCGTGGCGGGCCGCCTGTTGCAGCTGCGATCAGACACTCGCTAGATGGTACTGTGTGACTCCACTACTGTGGTGGTTGGTGGGTGGAGTATAGCCCAGCACACAGGTATGGAGGCACACCTGCTTTTAGTTTTTTGTGGCTGGTTATACTTTTATCCCCAATTGTCGGTAACCTTGCCGGGTTTTGATGGATCCCTTGGGCGCTCATCATGGTGGTCCGGAGTGGATTTATGACCCACCCGGACTGTCGGTACTGCCACCCACAGAAAGGGGAAATAACCCAAGGAAGGTGCAGCTGATGTATATGTGCTGCTGCAATAACCACTGAGTCCCAGTAGAATAAATAAACTTGTTCTTTACTGGTAGATCTTCTGTGATACAAGTGAATAGTATAATACAGTTTTGACTGTACTAGATCTGCACCGAAAACTGTGGAGGTAGAATGTAGAGTAGCAGTACTGGCTTGGTTGTGTGCTAAGAAGAGTAGAGAGAGTTCAGAGTAGTGGAAAAGAGTTGGTCATGAAAGTCCCAACCCAATGTAGCACTGTGCTTTGCTGGAACTTTTGAAGAACACAAATACTTGAAAGAAGAAGAATACTTGTGCCCGTGTTTCAACCTTTGTCGCTATAACCACCTTTTGCCCTGCAGTGTGGAGGTACCCGTCCTATCAGGGTGACACAAGCCCCAGTCCTAGTTACCTGAGTTGAGCGAAGTGTCTGAGCTTTTCCTGGTGTCATCTGCGTTGCGAGATAGAGTACGTAGGCCCTTAGCTGCATTGCTCTATCTGGAGTCTATCAGTTCTTTTGCTTATAGGATACTGTCCTGCACTGTGTTTAAGCTGTTCACAGCGTGGGCTGGGGTGATCTCTGACTTGTCCTCTCTTTAGTTGTTAAGCACTGCATTATAGGTAGAAGTGTTGCTTTAAGAAAAAAAAGACTTTGTGTCTTCCATATGTGTCTGTCTATCACCACACTCCAGACTAGAATACTTTGAACTGACTAAGTATGAGTCTACACTTCCTCTACCTATGTGACAACTTCCTACAGGGTGTGTAACAGCTCCTGTGAGTGGTGGAGAAGAGTGTGCAAGAAGAAAGAAGGATAAAGATAGGTAGAGAAGAGAGCTCTCATTGGTGTGCAGATCACAAACAAAACAATAACCCTCAGCTCACTACAGCTGAGCAACAGTTACAAATACATAGACAGGGGCCTCTTGTGGCAAAACTAAAATATACACTTTCATTACCACATTGTTCTTTATGGTACAAGGCTTTTGCGAGGGGTGTTCAAACCAGTAACACCCGTAATGGGACACCACACCTCATGTAGTACTAGGAAATTCTACTGTTATCATGTCCTATTGAGTTTCTAATGACATAAAGTTCTACTGAGAGATTCTGATGACGTCATGCCCTACTAGGAGATTCTACTGTTATCATGTCCTTCTGAAATTCTGATGACATCATGTCCTACTGAGAGATTCTGATGACATCACGTCCTGTTCTCAGTGCAGCGCAGACTGTGGCTGGAGCATTAACATACACTCCGAATCACCAACCTCATAGCACTATACAAGTAGGAAGCATTAAATGACAGCAAGCAGAGGCAGAGAAAACTGAGACAATAGGGTCTCCTTCTTTTCCCGACTTATGCAATTCCTTAGTATATGACAACCCTTTATGATCAGCGGGGACCAGCACAGATCCAGAGAATGAAGGGACTGCAGCACTTATTCACCACTGTGACCACTTCACTGTTTTCCCTATGCAAAACAGCGCAGGGTAGTGCCGCCATCCCCATTCACTTCAATGGAACTGTTCCCCTGCGCCACTATGCTGGCATAGGATTAGTGTCTCATAATTGGTGGTGACCCACCAGTTATATAAAGGAGGAATAGATTTATGAGATAAATACCAGATTACAAAACCTTCTTGGTTATGAGATTCCGGATTAGAGGAGTCCAGGGCGGGGGCTCTGTCAGTTTTATATAGGGGGATGGCTCCTAACCCTTAACCGTCATAACTATAAGTGGATTTGTCGGCTTGTGTAACCTTGTTTGCTGTGTTACTGGGAGCTGTGTAATGGCGTGACCTGTGTATTCATCCCGGCTCCTCCGCTCGGTGTCAGGGTCAATGTAGTCACCAGTGAAGCCGCTTGTCTTTAAACAAGAGGCTACATGGGAAAGCAGTCCTTGGAGGATTTCACAGCACGCTGCTCACTTGTTCCCGGCTTTAGAGCCCCTCATTGATCTTACGTCTTGTTGCCTGATTGCCACTCATTTGTTTTCTATGTCATTTGTATGATGAGGTCTTCATGGTAAATGCGGCTACATCTCGTCCTGAACTTTCCAGCGCTTCGCAGCTCATTACAATCACTTCACATAAAGCTCCAGCTTCCTTTGTGCACACTCACTTGACCCAAAAGTCTGGGAAATGTCTACTTTTGCCATTTGTTTTTATTGTCCCCAATGCAGCAAGCACAATAAATGAAGTAAGGTTCACAAAAAAAAAATTCTACTGTATTATGTATGTATAGGCAGGCCTATGTGTCTCCGTGGTTACAGAGTACACCCCGATCCTGGGTAGTCTGTTACTGTCTTCCTCCTGCTTTTTCTTATACGGTGTGCAGGTAATAGACAAGAGAAGGCAGAGGGGGTGGAGGAATACATGGGGCAGGATCAGACTACTCAGGGTTTGTAGTCTGTAACCATGGAGACACATTTGGTCAGATTATTTTTTTTGTAGACCTATAGATAGATATGAGATAGATAGATAGACAGATAGGAGATAAATAGATAGATAGATGCAGACTATAAACAGAAATCAGGTCATAAAGGAAAGCCTGAGATTTCTCCTCTTTTCCAATCCATTCCTGGCTTTGGCTTT
Source organism: Dendropsophus ebraccatus (assembly GCF_027789765.1). NCBI lineage: Eukaryota > Metazoa > Chordata > Amphibia > Anura > Hylidae > Dendropsophus > Dendropsophus ebraccatus. Next base: position 18,097,406 of record NC_091457.1, on the reverse strand, counting down.
AAATCTTTGGCAGATAATCTGTCAGATAATCTTTCTGTGTAAATGGACTCATAGATAGCTAGATAAATAGGAGATACATAGACAGATAGATAGATAGATAGATAGATAGATAGATAGAAGATTGACTGATAGGTAGATAGATAGATAGATAGGAGATAGATAGAAGATTGACTGATAGATAGATAGATAGATAGATAGATAGATAGATAGATAGATAGATAGATAGATAGGAGATAGATAGATAGATAGATAGGATATAGATAGATAGATAGATAGATAGATAGATAGGAGATAGATAGATAGATAGATAGATAGATAGATAGATAGATAGGAGATAGATAGATAGATAGATAGATAGGAGATAGATAGATAGATAGATAGATAGATAGATAATAGATAGGAGATAGATAGATAGATAATAGATAGGAGATAGATAGATAGATAGATAGATAGATAGATAGATAGATAGATAGATAGGAGATAGATAGATAGATAGATAGGAGATAGATAGAAGATTGACTGATAGATAGATAGATAGATAGATAGATAGAAGATTGACTGATAGATAGATAGATAGATAGATAGATAGATAGATAGATAGATAGTCCAAGAATCCCACAGCACAACCAAAAGTAGTGAAAAAATCCAAAAGTGTTTATTCCATATCAGGTAGAAAAATACATGCAACGTTTCAATCTCATCACAAGATCTTTCTCAAGCATGCTTTTGGTTGTGCCGCGGGATTCTGGGACTGTGTAAAGGGGAGACGTGGATTCGGTCTCCAGCCGCTGGCACCCAGTACACTTTGATAAAGCGGAGTGCTCTCCATTGTGGAAGTTTTTTAGATAGATAGATAGATAGATGATAGATAGATAGATAGATAGATAGATAGATAGATAGATAGATAGAAGATAGATAGATAGGAGATAGATAGATAGGAGATAGATAGGAGATAGATAGACAGATAGATAGATAGATAGATAGATAGATAGATAGATAGATAGATAGATAGATAGATAGATAGATAGATAGATAGATAGATAGTGCAGGGTGTTATTGTACTGTAATGTTGCCCGGTCGATATTCTCATCTCACAGACGGATCACTTCCTGCGTATAGACAGTAAAACATAGAGACGCACAAGAGGAAGAAAGTTTTAAAAATGATCCCAAGAGACTTTCTGTCACCTGAGAACAAGAGAAGACGCACTTAGCACTGCCGTGTAAGATGATCTGATTTACATAGCTGTAGCAGCGCCCTGAGTCATGGATCCGCAGGCAGCCTCCAGCACTCTCAGCCACTGACAGATGAGCAGGTATCATGGGACATGGTGTGATCTGCGGGTAACACAGTGCTGATATTTACATAGGTGGATATAAATCAGCAGGGCTTGGAATCTATAAACCTGCTGTCTTTGACTAGGTGGGGTGGTGCTTGGTCTTTAAAAACAGCGCCACACCTGTCTGTGGGCTGTGTCTGGTACTGCAGCTTAGTCACATTGGTTTGATTGGGGGTCAGGTGCAATACCATACAGACTCCCTGCTGCCACCTCTGTCCATGTCAGGAACTGCATACTGTATGTATAAGGGAACATCTAACAAGCACCATGATGATGAGGATGAGAAGTTTCCAGCTAATAGAAGATTATGACATGAAACAAGGCTTTGTGATAGAATCTCATCCCTCCAGCTGCTCATCTCTTACCATTTACCTGCTAGACTTTCAAAGCACCTAGAAAACCCTAGTAGAAGTCTTTGATGTTCTGTAAACACCTGCACGGCTGAGACCGCCGAGTCACCAGACTAGAGGCTGACTATAATGCAGGCAGTGGGATGAGTACAATGAAGAGCAGGACAGAACAACTAGAGAGAAAGGGTCCTATTACACTGAGCGTTTTTTAACGATTAACGATAAACGATCGCAAACAAGATTGTTTATCGTTAACCTGAAATCGTTCACCATATTACTCAGAACGATGGTCGTTAGTTAAGATCGTTACTATGATCGTTATTGTGATCGTTACTGTGATCGTTTATTCCTTCTGATCCCAGAAAAACAACGAACAATGTGCAATTACACTGAACGATTAGTAAAAAAAGCGGAACTTGAGCGAACAAACATGGAATTACAGCGAACGATTAACGATAATTTTAGGTTCAGATCTATGTCAACGACATACCAACGATTTTCCGATCGTTGCCTGCAATTACACAGAACGATTATCGTTTAAATTCAAACGATTTAACGATTTTTCGCACGATATAATCGTCCTGTGTGATAGGGCCCAAAAGGACCTTATACACCGGCCGATTATTGTGCAAAAAAAACGTTAAATCGTTTGGATTTAATCGCTAATCTTCTGGTGTAAATGCGGCAACGATCAAACAATGAACAGAAATTATTTTGAGCTGACCTCAAAATCATTGTTAAAGGGTACTTATCGTTTAAAGGGTTATTTAGAGAAAATCTTTTTCTTTAAAATCAACTGGTTTCAGAAAGTTGTAAAGATTTGTATTTTACTTCTGTTTACAAATCTTCAGTCTTCTAATACTTATCAGCTGCTGTATGTCCTGAAGGAAATTGAGAATTCTATTGTTTCCAGTCTGACACAGTGCTCTCTGCTGCCACCTCTGTCCATGTCAGGAGCTGTCCAGAGCAGGAGAGGTTTTCTATGGGGATTTGCTGCTGCTCTGGACAGAGGTGGCAGCAGAGAGCACTGTGTCAGACTGGAAAGAATACACCACTTCCTGCAGGACATACAGCAGCTGATAAGTACTGGAAGACTGGAGATTTTTATATAGAAGCAAATTACAAATCTATATAATGTTCTGATGCCAGTTGATTTGAAAGAGAAAAAAATTAAAGTCATTTAGTGGATATGTCACACTAATGGACTGGACCGCCACCACTGGTTGAATGGAAGAGGAAGAATTTGCATGTGCTTACTGGCCCTTTAAGAATTAGAAAAGGAGTGTGTGCCCACTCTATAGGCAGAGACAGGAGCAGATGGAGAGATCCCAGGACAGTGGGCATCCAGTAGCCGCTATGCATGCTGGGAGTAGTAGTATGCAGACAGGACTAGACCCTCACAATAAGATACCCAGCATTAATTAATGTTAGAAGCCAATGAATAGGATGATTGAGAGGCCGGGCCCTTGAATACAGATAGTGGGCAGGATGTGGGAGCACATAGCTGCCCTCCATATAACAAGAAGCGTACTATTACCACCCCATACAGTTTACATCCCCCCAGTTCACTGTTAGCTTTGCTGTCTGCCCCCTTGAAGACGTCTTCTCCCGACTTCCTTCTGGTATAAAATAGCGATTGTGTGAAGGTGCAGCTGAGAGCAGGCTATAAATATGTCACAGACGTGACAATCGGCGAGTGTCTCCAGAGACGACCGGGGTCCCCTCCATCTGCAGAGATGACAAGATGCTTATTATTCATATACAACTTCATATACTGTATATATATATATATATATATATATATATATATATATATATTTTAAAGGGGTTATCCACAATCAGAAAAACATAGTTGTTTTCTTCAAAATAAACAGCGCCACACCTGTCGTCAGGTTGTTTGTGGAATTACAACTCATTTCGATGGAGTTGCGCTAGAATACCACACCCAAACTGAAGAAAGTTTCTGGACAGACAGTAGGTAGGTTTCTCTCATTCCAGATAACCCTTTACATTTTATAATATATCTTTATATAGGGGTCAATACAGATTCTCACATATTGCCCATATAGAGTCAGTCTCTAAATATAAATAATTTTTTAATCATTTCACCTTACAATATATCTTTATTAAAGAAAATTTACATTAATTTTTTTTTTAAAGGTGTAGCATCAGTAAGGAACAACACAGCCCCTCTGCTCTCTCTGCAACCACCCCTTCTGTGGTTGTGTTGGGAACTGCAGGGCTGCACAAGCCATAGTCCTGGAACAGTTACATATTGCCAATACTGCTGCATGCGGATACTGAGCCCCCTTTGATATCTATATAATACATGTTAGAATTAGAACAGACATTACACTGGGGAAGCTGTCTGTGTCAGTAGTGCTGCAGGTTCCCCTGATGTCTATATAATACATGTTACCATTAGAATAGACATTACACTTGGGGAAGCTGTCTTTGTCAGTAGTGCTGCAGCCTTCCCATATGTCTATATAATACATGTTAGCATTAGAATAGACATTACACTGGGGGAAGCTCTCTAAGTCACTAGAGCTGCGTCCGCAGTGAGTGGGTATCACTTTTAACCATGGCTCGCTCTGCTACACTGTCTGCAGCTGCAGAACACAGAAAGCTTCCCCAAGTATATTCTTGTCTACTGGTATTACGGTATGTAGACATCCAAAAAGCTATGTATGTGCATGCATAAGCACTAGTGATATGTAACTGTACTATGGACTAGGGCTTGAGCAGCCCTGCAGTTCCCAACAAAGACACTGGTGGCAGCACAGGGAATAAATGCAATTACTGAAAATGGAAACTCACTGCATTCTGACTGAAACTAAGAAACTTGTATCCTGGGATATAACCTGTGTCCCCAATGCAAGCAGAGCCCCTATTTACCATGTGTCATTTATAATACCTGGGTCTTTTTATGTGGCAGAGGGTCAATTGGGCTACTTCAGTCCCCATGATATAGAAGTGACGGTTACATGCCCTATAGCTACCACTTGTAAAAAGGCTTTTTAAAAGGAAAGTACCATGAAATTAGTCATGTGATCCCTCTCGGCCTATTAGCCGTTTTACATACTCACTTGAAGCCTCTGACATGGATAGAGGCGGCAGCAGAGAATACCATATTTGGTAGTAAAGAATACACCACTTCCTGCATGACATACAGCGGCTGATGAGTACTCGAATTTTTTGTAATAGAAGTAATTTATTAATCTATAAACCAATTTGCTTGAACATAAAAAAAAAAATTCAGAGCACCCCTTTAACACAATATTAGCACTGAACTAAGGGCTGGTGAAGGGGAAGGACACCCTTTAGTTCATTGAATATAACGGTGCTGCCCTGTATTAGAAAGCGGTGCCACTCTCATGTACTGGCCATATCTAAGGGTGCGTTTACACAGAAAGATTTATCTGACAGATTTTGGAAGCCCAGGAGTGGATTTTAAAAGAGGAGAAATCTCAGTCTTTCCTTTATGATCTGATCCCTGTTTATAGTCTGTTCCTGGCTTTGGCTTCAAAGATCTGTCAGATAAATCTCTGTGTAAACGCACCATAACATTGCAGTATTGAAGTGAATTGGGCTGAGCTGCAGTACCCAACAAAGACCACATGAGCGGCGCTGTTTCCCCCAGTAAACCTCTTCCTGTGTTTATGTTGTACAGGACATTGAGCTGAATCCGAGATATTCCCTTCATCACCTCCTCTTACATGGACGGAGTGTGTTCTATAGGGGGATCCTGGTGAGTGTCATTAATCCGCTGAGTACACAGTGTATTAATCTGCGTGACATTACTAATCCTCTTATAGTAAATGGTTATTATTGGGTGATAATGAAGCGTAAGGTCTCTGCCTAAATCCTACAAGAGCGGGGCAGGATTATAGTGACCCTACCTGGGGGGAGATCACCCTTATTTAATTAGAGGGGTGAATGATGATGATGGTTTAGCACCAACCTATGCTGTAGCGCTGTACAGAGCTTGGCATCACTCACATTGGTCCCCACTGGGGCTCACAGTCTAAATTCCAAATTACCCCATTACTGTCTTTGGGGTTTGAAAAAACTGGGAGAACACACAGACTCCAGGCAGACGTTGTCTGGTTAGATTTGAACATAGATTGAATGCAATACCACAATAGTAACCACTGAGCCAAAATGCTGCCTTACCTACCAGTCCTATTTACGAACATACAGTGACAGCAAGGTTATAGTCAGGCATATTAAGCATACATTATAGGGGAGCGCAAAAACACTGCCCAGAAAGTCACATTCTTCAAAGGGGTATTCCAGCGGGAAAAAATAAATAAATAAATATATATATGTATTTTTTTTTTTTTATAAAGTGGTATGACTTTGTAATATTTAAAGAAATATATATATATATATATATATATATATATATATATTTGTCATAATTATTGTTTGTATTTTTTTTTACATTTTTAAATTTATAGTAATGACGGGCGACACTGCCTCTCTGCTGCCACTGATGGGTGTGTGGAGAACTGCAGGGCTTCACAAGCCTTGGTTCCAGCATAGTTACGTATCACTAGTGCAGTTATTTAGCCTCCCTTGATGTCTATATAATACATGTTACCATTAGAATAGACATTACACTTGGAGAAGCTGTCTATGTCACTAGTGCTGCAGCCTCCCCTGATGTCTATATAATACATGTTAGTATTATAATAGGCATTACACTTGGAGAAGCTGTCTGTGTCGCTAGTGCTGCAGCCTCCCCTGATGTCTATATAATACATGTTAGTATTATAATAGGCATTACACTTGGAGAAGCTGTCTGTGTCACTAGTGCTGCAGCCTCCCCTGATGTCTATATAATACATGTTAGTATTATAATAGGCATTACACTTGGAGAAGCTGTCTGTGTCGCTAGTGCTGCAGCTTTTCCTGATGTTTATATAATACATGTTCGTATTATAATAGGCATTACACTTGGAGAAGCTGTCTGTGTCAGTAGCATTGCAGCTTTGGCAGAGTGAGTGGAGATAGCTGTCAATTACTGCTCACTCTGCTAAGCTATGTTGCGGCTGCAGCTCCTGACGCAGACAGCCCTGACAGTGTAAAGACTATTCTAATATTAACATGTATTATATAGACATCAGGGGAGGCTGCAGCACTAGTGACACAGCCAGCTTCCCCAGTGTAATGTCTATTCTAATACTAACATGTGTTATATAAACCTCATGGGAGGCTACAGCACTAGTGACAGAGACGGCTTCACCCAGTGTAATGTCTATTCTAATACTAACATGTATTATAAAAACATCAGGGGAGGCTGCAGCACTAGTGACACAGACAGCTTCCCCCCAGTGTAATGTCTATTTTAATACTAACATGCATTATAGAAACATCAGGGGAGGGCCATGCAGCAGTGCTAGTGATATGGAACTGTGCCGAGACCAGCTGTACAATTTGTGGCACAGCCACTGGGGGCAGCAGAGAGGCCATGGCACCCCTACCATATACATATATTGCATACGCTACAGTATACTACTTAATAAGTGGGGTGTTTTATTTCCTTCCTATGTAACGGCATCAATCTCATAGGAACGTTTTGTGGCAGTGCAGGGTGGTAGCTAGTATGCTTATATTCCATATGGGAACTCTATAGTATAATGTAGTTTGATTATCTGACCCCAGAAGGGGCCTATGTTATCTCCTACCTGGATCCATTAAACATGGAGGTTGAAGTCCACCTCGAACCCTCTAAAGTTGTGCACCCTGTCGTGGTCACCTGGCCGATGTGCCGGACTCTCAGGAAGTTTGGGCCTATTCATTTGTAAAATGAGCGTATTCCCAGTAAATTGAATTACTGACAACAATAGCATAAACAAATAGCAGCCCCAGTGGGGGGAGCTGCGGGTTTTCACACATGATTTGTTTTTGGCTCTTTAGTCGAGCTATGGCAGACTTACAGTAAGTAGCAAGCAAACAGGCCCTCCCTCCTGCCGGCAAACAATTGGAAGCTCCATTAGGAAAAGCAGCTGTGTATCACACAATGGATTGTTTTCCCACACAGCTAAAGGCGGCCATAGCCATTAGAGAATGATCAACCGCTCAACAATGATCAGCCCCGATCAGGGCATAATCATGGCCTCCAGGGCAGATTTATGCCCCTATTGTGTCCCCACATTGTTCTAGGTTTTATGTAAACCCTCTATGTGGTTCCACATGTATTTGAGGCATTCCCCATGCCCCTACATTGTGTATAGGCTCCCCCTGTGCCCCACATTTTATTTTGACCCTCTTCATACTTCCACATGTTATGTATTTAGCCCTCCTTTGTACCCACATGTTGTATTTAGGCCTCCTTTGTACCCACACATTGTATTTAGGCCTTCTTTGTACCTGCACATTATATTTAGGCCCTTTGTGCTTCTACATTGGTTTTATGCCTTTTTTGTGTTCCCAAATTGTGTATAGGCAATTGTTGTGCCCCCATGTTGTATTTAAACCCTATTTGTGCCCCCTAATATTTAAACCCATTTGTGCTCCAACCTTATATTTACACCATTCTTCCACTTTGTATTTAGCCCCCCTTTGTGCTCCCACCTTGTATTCTCACCTTCTCTGTGTTCTCACTTCATATTTTGGCACCCCTGGTACTCCCAAATTATATTTAGTTCAGTATGTGCCCCTACACTGTATTTAGGATCCTATGTGCCTCTACATTGTATCTAGGCACCTATGTGGCCCCACATTGTATTTAGGCACCTATGTGCCCCCACATTGTATTTAGTCATTTGTGCCCTCACATTGTAAGTAGATCCATTTGTGTTCCCACATTGTATTTAGACTTCTTTTGTGCCCCATTTACATTATATTAAGGCTCATATATGCCCCCACACTGTATTTAGGCTTCTATGTGCCCCAATTTTGTATTTAGGCACCTATGTGGCCCCACATTGTATTTAGGCACCTATATGCCCCCACATTGTATTTAGTCATTTGTGCCCTCACATTGTAAGTAGATCCATTTGTGTTCCCACATTGTATTTAGACTTCTTTTGTGCCCCAACATTCAATTTTATCCCCCTTAACACCCCACATTTTATTTAGGCCATCTTGTTCCCTCACATTGTATTTAGATCCCTTTGTGCTTCTACATTGTATTTGGGCCTCTGTTGTGTCCCCAAGTTTTGTACAGACCCTCCTTGTGTCCCCACATTGTATTTAAACCCCATTTGTGTTCTCACATTGTGTTTAGGCCACTATGTGCCTCTACATTATATTTAGACCTGCCTTTGTGCTCAGTTTTGACCCTCTTTATGTCTCATTAAGGTGCATTAAGGTGCTCTTGTTCCCACACACTGTATTTAGGCCTCCCCATGCTCCCACATAGTATTTAGGTGCTCTTGTTCCCTCACACTGTATTTAGGCCTCTCCATGCTCCCACATAGTATTTAGGCCAACTTGTTTCCTCACTCTTTTTAGGCCTCTCCATGCTCCCTTATAGTATTTAGGCCCTCTTTTTCCCTCGCACTGTATTTACGCCTCTCCATGCTCCCTCATAGTATTTAGGCCCTCTTGTTCCCTCACACTGTATTTAGGCCTCTCCATGCTCCCTTATAGTATTTAGGCCCTCTTGTTCCCTTGCACTGTATTTACGCCTCTCCATGCTCCCTTATAGTATTTAGGCACTCTTGTTCCCTCACACTGTATTTAGGCCTCTCCATGCTCCCTTATACTATTTAGGCCCTCTTGTTCCCTCACACTGTATTTAGGCCTCTCCATGCTCCCACATAGTATTTAGGCCATCTTGTTCCTTCACACTGTAGTCAGGCCTCTCAATGCTCCGAGTACCACATAGTATTTAGGTGCTCTTGTTCCCTCACGCTGTGTTTAGGCCTCTCCATGCTCCCACATAGTATTTAGAAAATTGTAAAAAAAAAAAAAAATCAGCCAATCTTTCCCCACTCCTGCACCAAATAACATATATTTTCCCTGTTGTAGGCATGGCAGGCAGCATGATACAGTGATGATATGCAACCTGTTTCAAAAAGCTGACGTCTGCAGCTGTCATAGTCTCTTGTAAGTCACAGACCTAAAGTTGTCTACAACCTACAAAAGTGAGATATTTTAACTATATGTGCATCAGATGCAGACACAGTTAAAAAAAAAAAAAAATGGACGCCTGTTGATCCAAGGCATTTGCCCCAGATATCCAGGTGGCATCCTTTCCCTGATGGGCATCCCCTACAACTCTCCGGCCCTATTGCATAAATGCAAACCCCTTCACATGCTACGCTATACCAAAAAAACCCCCACAAAGATATGACCGGAACCAACATGGTACAAATTTTTACCAAACCCGTTCTATAGTGGTGACCTTCTTAAATCATCTAAACTAATAAATTGCCCATAAAATAAACCACAGAAACCTGGAAATAGGTGCAAACAAATAAAAACACAGTGTGATTGATAGGTGAGAAGGAAACTCAGGATCAGCGTTCCCTTATCTACAGCCACCTTAACACCAAGATGGCTCCAGCATTAGGCATCATTATCCCTAAATGACCAAAGCAATTCACGCTAATGTACAAGATAACCTGATGAGTCAGATGTGCTGGAAGCATGGAGGTATATCGACGACATATATGTCTCCGCCACCTGTCCCTGTCATAACTGGGAACTGTGCGGCACTTTTTATCTGGCTTTGATTATTTAGATATAATCTTGCTATGTATGGTGTTATAGTGTATAGCACTATATGGCTCTATTATAGGCACTCGCTTGTAACTGTATTTTTGGATAATTACTATACGGTATACGGTATTTTTGGATACTTAGCGTGTATGGCTTTCTTTTCGACACTTCATGCTAATGTACAGAGTAGCCGGGAAACATAGAGCTTATCTACAGGATGTCTATACAACCTGCACCTGTTAGGAATAGGGACTGTGCGGCACTTTTTATTCGGCACTGTATAGCGGTATTATGCAGATATGGTCTTTATATCATAAGTCTCTATTTTTGGGTACTGTATGATTCTCTTATATGTTGGTATTATTGCGGAATATTGTATTGTAGCCTGGGTTGACATTGTTTGATACCGTAGGTGGTGCCCCCCTCTAGAGGGTACTCACACTGTCTCAGTGTTGGTTGTTTTATAGGTGTAACACAGTAGCTACAGTATAATGAAAGCCTATTTATCCCAGCCCTCCTCCATAGCCATTTCACACGAAGGAAAGTGATTTCATGTTTACAGCCATTACCATATGTACCTTATAAACTACCTGCTAATCGCATTACCTCAGAAGTACAAATGAGGCACTTCCATGAGCCGTAAGGCATCCTGGAAGTGTCAGTCCTGAAGTGTTATCTGATTTGTATAACCCAGTGTTGGCCGACAGGTCCCTATGTACGCATGCCTCTGCACCATGACTGCCTTCAAATGCTTTGTACAAAAAAAAAAAAAAAAAAATGTCTGTCCTTCAAGGAGGCTGAGTCCACCTGTCAAGTCATTCTCTAGGTCTCTTGTCAGGATAGGAGCCACCACCTTTACTATAACCCGCAGCACATCTTGTAAAATCCTAAATTGAATTCCTGAGACGTCATCTGCTATAAATGACATTGGGTAAGGTGACACTTGCAGGAGGGGGGGGAATCTTAAAGGACGTCTACTTGTTGATCAGGATAAAACTAGCTAGGGGTGAAGTTATAGAGGGTGCAGGGGCACCAGGGTCCTAGTGCTAAAGGGGCCTATCATGTAAGCAGAGGATAGGGGGTAACTAGCTGATTAGTGGGGGTCTGACTGCTAGAACCCTCACAATCCCAAGGAGAGTCCTATGACCACTTGTGTAAACAGTGGTCGAGCATGTGCACTGCCACTCCAGTCACTCTTTATGGGACTGGTGAGGAAAGCCACGTATTGCATTTGGCCGACAAGACCACAGCACATACTAAGGACCCCCTTCCCATGATTGCTGGGGGTCCCCCACTAATCAGACACTAATAACTCATCCCGTAGATAGGTTATAAGTAGTGTTGAGCCGACTTATGTATCCAGGGGCGTAACTACCACTATAGCAGCCATAGCGGCTGCTAAGGGGCCCACCACATCAGGGGGGCCCCATTGCCAACTCCTGCAATACACTAGGCCCCTTGAGCTGTCATCATTTGCAGCACCAGGTGGGCAGCTTAGGGTCAGTCGGGAAGGAAGGGGGGCCCAATCAAAAGTTTGCTATGGGGCCCAGCCATGTCTAGTTACACCCCTGTACGTGACGGTTTAGGTTCAGCAACGTTCTCCAAACCCAAATGCTCAACATTTGGCATCTGGAGAAGTTGGATGGGCTGCCAGGAAAACATGGATACAGCCTATGGCTTCTACCCAGAGGATACATCCTGATGGCTTCTTCTTATTTTAATTTTAATAATAAGTCCTTAGAGGGAGAAACCTTGGGCAGAGGAGAAGTTGTCATAGCAACCAATCAGATCCCAGCTTTAATTTTTTTTTTTTTAATTAAAGTTTGAATCTTGTTGGTTGCTATGGGCAACTGCTCCGCTGTTTGATAAATTTGATAAATCTCCCCCTGATAAGAAATAGAGTGTCCATGTAGTGACTGCTGTCAAGATACTGACAGGACTAGTTGCTAGGGATACACTTGCCAAAGCAATCCTACATCTAGCACCTATTTGGATGTTTTTAAGGGGATAATGCCTTTAAAGGGGTTATCCAGGATTAGAAAACCATGGCCGCTTGCTCCCAGAAACAGCATCATTCTTGTCCTCAGTTTGGCTGTGGGTTTTGCAGCTCAGTTCCATTGAATTGAATGGAGCTGGATTGTAATACCACACACAATCAGGGATGGTACTGTTTTTGCAAGAAAGAAGCCATGTTTTTTCTAAAGCCCCTATTCCACGGAACAATTATCGTCCAACGACCGCTCGTTAACGATCACTAAGCGATTTTTTTAGCGAACGATAATACATAACACACTTGAACGATATATGTAGTGTAACGATTATTTTGCGGTCGTTACATGGTCGTTTAAAACGTTCGCCGTGGTGATCATGACCATACGACACACCTACTTTTTTTAAACCTTTTTACGAACGACTGAAAGATTTCTAAATTTACGAACCGATTAGCGAATTATCTTTCCAAGACCAGAAATTTTTTTTCAACATGCCGAAAAACTATTTTGAATGACTCACCAATGATTTTGCAGTTGTTGTTCGCTCGTTTATAGCCATTCCACAGAACGATTATAGTTAACGAGTGGTCGTTGCAGCGAGCTTATTAACAATAATCGTTCCGTGGAATAGGGTCTTAATGCTGGATAACTTCTCTCCTGAAGATGGGGGTCGGGCATGAATCACCACCTGACTTCTTTGTTCTGGTAGAGATAAGCTACAGCCAGAGTTCTCTAGCTATGACTTAACCCTCCCCTCCCCATAGAGAACACAGTAGCGCTCCGCCTTGCTGAATGCTCCTGTGTATAGGAAGAACGGGAGAGATACCTGACAGCTGAACAAGTGTGCGGCCATCAGGTACTGAATGTGTATGGGGACCTTAAGGCAAAGAAGCACCTATGTGCTGTTGTTGAGGAGGGGTCCTGAAATTCACATTGACATCATTGGGTCATTCAGCAACGAACCGCATGAAAGAGAAAAGACCTCACTTTTTCCATGTTTTGATGCAAAAATCTTGGCGTTTTTGAAATTGCGCATAATCTAAGCCAAACTTTATTGATGAAATCCACCCTATCCTCAGACTATGACCATACATTGAGCTGACTATAATAAGTAGTACAGCATGGGTGCGTCCTATAATGGATAAAGGAATACCGAAGACTACGAACATTGAGAAGAATATTATTAATATTTCCATATCTCAAATTCACTTAATGGTGGTCTTGTTGGCCTATTCCAAGGTATAAGCCGCCATGGTTATTTATTATTTTTTTTTTTTTTAGTTTATTGGTAGTGGTTTTTGAGTGTAATAAAATTCTTTAAAAAAAAAACTTTTTTTTGCAATTTTCTTTGTAGTAAGTAGTTACGGGCTGTGAAATTCTGACTCCCCTCATAGTAGGTATTACATCTGGGAGACACTTAAAAACTCGTCCATTAACACTTCCCACAGAAACAAAGAACAGGATGCAATCTAGTTTGCATATACACGTGTAGTTTACACAATGTTTACAAGGCGGACCTGATAGCATCTAACCTAAAACTGCACAGCTTTATGGATGGGGAGGGCAAAGGGGGTCTCATTTCTGCCCCTTGTAAGGAATGCTTTAATCTTATAGAAGGAATACACACATGCAATGGAAACATATATTCTTTATTATGCATTGTGTTGTGCACAGCACATACATCACCATATTGAAGAACACCTGTATAAAACTACAGACAAATCACAGAGCATTGTAAACTGCTTTATCTTGAAGGGTTAATACCGTAGTTGCATTGCTAAGAAACAGTACCGACCTGCAAAGATTGGCTTTATCCACCATTGCAGCATGACAATTGTAACATATACCCGACCCAGTTTATATAGAGAGTAATATTAGTACATTGGGATCTAATTTATCAACACACAATGTAGGTTCACACTTTTTTTTTTTTTTCCAAAAATTTTCAATGCAATAAATTTCTGCATCAAAAATAGCAGAATGATGCATCTAAAAATGTAAAAAAAAAATTATGTATGAAAAAAAAGCATGAAGCCGTGCATATAGGAAACATATTAGTAGATATCTACATAAAATAATAAAAAATAAAATAAAATCACCTGATTCTTTAAGCAGCAATGTCAGAAACTGGATGTTGGATGATCGAAGGGAAGAGTTAATAAGGAATGTATGTAAGAATTTGGCAATAAAAGTATCACATCGGTATATATCCTGTTATAGAGATCAGTGATATACAATATTTCAGTCCATAAACCAAACCGATCCTGGATTGAGGGATTTAAGAAAGTATTTTCGTCCCGGTATCGGTTTTATGAACGCTCCCCCTCCCCCCCCTGTCCCCAATGTCCCCAACGGGCTGTACATTTGCAAAGTATATAATGAAAAATATAAGGTTACTTGATGACCATATAGCGCAGACCGACAGCTGCCTGCAAATATTTTTACCATGATTATCCTTACTAAAAGTAAGTCGCAGGGTAAAGATAGCTGAAATGTGACAAGGCTGAAATAGACAGCCCTGGCCTCTACCTAGAGTACATTTGGCCACATATGGAAAAATTGAGGACCTGGGCACGGTTACAAGAGTTATAAGTCCTCCGGCAAGAGAGTGAGGTAGACGTTTAACATTTTGACGGGAATGAACATAAGAAATCAGCAGTGATCCTCCTTTTAGTCCTCCACAAACACCAGTGACATCATCAAACTTGAGACAGGTGACATCATCAGATCCATAACGTACAGGTAACGTCCAATCGGAAGCATTGTCTCCTTTCCCCACATTCTGAAGAAGTAGCTTTACGTCTTATTGTATTCTACATCCCTAGCGTAACTAAGGTGGGATATTGCCCGAGGTCTTGGTGAAGGAGCAAACATTCAAAATTTTTGCCCCAGTGGAGGAAAGCCTAGCTACGATTCATAGACGTAACCATATTCATGGACGACGTAACCATATCATTGATAGCCATTATACCTAAGCTATGGAAATTTTGGGCTTTTTTTTGCGGCCAAGATCTTTTGATTTGCGCCCCAGTATCCAAATTTTTTTTTTTTAAGAAGGACCGCAAGTTTTTACATCTATGAAGTTTTTGTAAGAATACGTCATCGATTAAGACTTCCGTCAAGTCCAATACATACAATAGCACCAAAAAAGTGAGAAATACGTTCCCTAAAAAGTTTACGGAGCAGATATATCGACAGGGTTGCTAAGTGCTAGCCAACAAAGGGGTTAAAAGACATGTGCTCCTTGGAGACACGGCTAAAGATTGACTGCTGGAGAAGTTCAGAGTTCAGCAGCGACAGATCTAAAAACAGATTTCATGGAGTCGTCCTCTTGCCCTGCACCTTCTATAAGACGTAAACTGACACGGCTCTCAGTTTAATAGTAACTGAGTCGGAGGAAACATTATTGGTAGCTTCAGCCTAACACTTGTTTCATCTTATCTGCTATAGCCAAGAGATACGTACACACACCGACCTTATGTGTACGGCTTGTAAACAGTAAAAAAAAAACCTGGAGTAGTGAATAGCAGCTCAACAATGGCACCAATACTGCCGCGACTCACAGTACATTGCATAGCAACACATTGTAGGCCCATTCAGCAGCTTATGAGTTAATAGACTATGTATTACCCTCCCCTCCCAACCCCCTTACCCCTCCAAACGAAAAAAAAAAAAAAAAAGGAATAAAATATTACAGTAAATACAAAAGTAGTCAGCTATAAATTAAATCTTCCTGGACCTTATATACAGACTTTAAATTATTAAATTAAATATTTTACAACAGCTCTCACTTGAAAACTTTTTGAAAGTGCACATAGTTCTTTCCCCTTCTCCCCCGTAGCCCTTTCCCAAGGAGATCTTAAGTTCAGACGTTCCTTTCCAAGGACTTCTAAAGGTCGGATGCCGTCATATCCGAGGCAGGAAATGCGTCAGTGTCATTGTCGGAGAAACTCTGTTCCCCTTTTTTGTCCTCCCGTTTTTGCTTAGGGCTATGTACATTCCGGGGTACCGTCTTGATTCATAGGCGTTGTAGTTATTTGGAAGAAGTGTCTCCTTGAATTTGCATTCGTCGGTGAAATGTTTCTGGAAGGGGATAAGAGGAGGAATGGTTAGGTAAAATAATGGTACGGGCCAGACACTGCAGGTAAGTTGGGGTCAGCCCACCGGTCTTCAAACATCCATTATTGGTATTCACTAGGGATTGGTTGGACTTGAGCATGGTTGGGTCTGATCATTCAGCATTCAAATACCGGTGGCTGAAGAAGTGGGATGCAGCCCTAGGGAGCCTGAGAAAACATGGATACAGTTGTAGGTTGTATCCATGTTTTCCAACTTCTTCAGTCACTGGTATTCAAACGCAGAGCGTTGTATAGAGCACCGTGAATGTTTTTGAGTTGGTCAGGGGATGGATAGTTGAGTAACATGCCAGTCTCCAATTTTTAACTTCTCTGCCCTCAATATGTTCCCAGCATTCCCTTCTCTGCCCTCAATATGTTCCCAGCATACCCTTCTCTGCCCTCAATATGTTCCCAGCATACCCTTCTCTGCCCTCAATATGTTGCCAGCATACCCTTCTCTGCCCTCAATATGTTCCCAGCATACCCTTCTCTGCCCTCAATATGTTCCCAGCATACCCTTCTCTGCCCTCAATATGTTCCCAGCATACCCTTCTCTGCCCTCAGTATGTTCCCAGCATACCCTTCTCTGCCCTCAGTATGTTCCCAGCATACCCTTCTCTGCCCTCAATATGTTCCCAGCATACCCTTCTCTGCCCTCAGTATGTTCCCAGCATACCCTTCTCTGCCCTCAATATGTTCCCAGCATACCCTTCTCTGCCCTCAATATGTTCCCAGCATACCCTTCTCTGCCCTCAATATGTTCCCAGCATACCCTTCTCTGCCCTCAATATGTTCCCAGCATACCCTTCTCTGCCCTCAATATGTTCCCAGCATACCCTTCTCTGCCCTCAATATGTTGCCAGCATACCCTTCTCTGCCCTCAATATGTTGCCAGCATACCCTTCTCTGCCCTCAATATGTTGCCAGCATACCCTTCTCTGCCCTCAATATGTTCCCAGCATACCCTTCTCTGCCCTCAATATGTCGCCAGCATACCCTTCTCTGTCCTTAATATGTTCCCAGCATACCCTTCTCTGCCCTCAATATGTTCCCAGCATACCCTTCTCTGCCCTCAATATGTTCCCAGCATACCCTTCTCTGCTCCCAATTAGTTACCAGCATACCCTTCTCTGCCCTCAATATGTCGCCAGCATACCCTTCTCTGCCCTCAATTAGTTACCAGCATACCCTTCTCTGCCCTCAATATGTTACCAGCATACCCTTCTCTGCCCTCAATATGTTCCCAGCATACCCTTCTCTGCCCTCAATATGTTACCAGCATACCCTTCTCTGCCCTCAATATGTTCCCAGCATACCCTTCTCTGCCCTCAATATGTTCCCAGCATACCCTTCTCTGCCCTCAATATGTTCCCAGCATACCCTTCTCTGCCCTCAATATGTTCCCAGCATACCCTTCTCTGCCCTCAATATGTTCCCAGCATACCCTTCTCTGCCCTCAATATGTTCCCAGCATACCCTTCTCTGCCCTCAATATGTTCCCAGCATACCCTTCTCTGCCCTCAATATGTTACCAGCATACCTTTCTCTGTCCTTAATATGTTACCAGCATACCCTTCTCGGTCCTCAATATGTTACCAGCATAGACTTCTCTGTCCTCAATTAGTTACCAACATACCATTTTCTGCTCCCAATTAGTTCCCAGCATACCTTTTCTCAATATGTTCCCAGCATACCCTTCTCTACCCTTAATTCCCAGCATAACCTCCTGTGCCCTCAATATGTTCCCAGCATACCCTTCTCTGTCCTCAATATGTTACCAGCATAGCCTTCTCTGTCCTCAATATGTTACCAGCATAGCCTTCTGTTCCCCTAACATGTTCCCAGCATATCCTTCTGTTCCCTTAATATGTTCCCAGCATACCCTTCTCTGTCCTTAATATGTCACCAGCAAACCCTTCTCTGTCCTCAATATGTCACCAGCATACCCTTCTCTGTCCTCAATATGTTACCAGCAAACCCTTCTCTGTCCTCAATATGTCACCAGCATACCCTTCTCTGTCCTCAATATGTTCCCAGCATACCCTTCTCTGCCCTCAATATGTTCCCAGCATACCCTTCTCTGCCCTCAATATGTTATCAGCATACCCTTCTCTGTCCTCAATATGTTACCAGCATACCCTTCTCTGTCCTCAATATGTTACCAGCATACCCTTCTCTGCCCTCAATATGTTCCCAGCATACCCTTCTCTGTCCTCAATATGTTACCAGCATACCCTTCTCTGTCCTCAATATGTTACCAGCAAACCCTTCTCTGTCCTCAATATGTTACCAGCATAGCCTTCTCTGTCCTCAATATGTTACCAGCATACCCTTCTCTGTCCTCAATATGTTACCAGCATACCCTTCTCTGTCCTCAATTAGTTACAGCATACCCTTCTCTGCCCTCATTTGGTTCCCAGCATACCCTTCTCTGCTCCCAATTAGTTCCCAACATACCCTTGGTCTCAATATGTTTCCAGCATACCTCCCCTCTATCAGGTTGTTCCTAGCATACCTTCTAGCTATTCCCAGCATACCCTCCTCTATCCCAAGTTGCTCTCAGCATATTCTAATTTCCCACTACCTCTTCCCAGCATACCCTTCTCTACCCTCACGTTGTTCCTGACATACCCTTCTCTACCCTTACGTAGTGTTGGGCGGACCTGTCAAACTCTTCGGGTTTGTCAGTGTTCTCCTATTTCGGGATTTGAGTCTCCACGGCTGCAGAAATTGCAGCTCTATGGAGTCCTAGAAAACATGCATACAGCCATAGGGCCCTATTACACCAGCAGATTATCTGACAGATTTCTTTGAGTCAAAGCCAGGAATGGACTATAAACAGAGATCAGGTAACGAAGGAAAGACTGAGATTTGTCCTGTTTTCAAATCCATTCCTGGCTTTGGCTTAAAAAAATCTGTCAGATAATCTGTTGGTGTAATAGGGCCCATAGGCTATGTTCACACAACGTTTTTTCAGCTCCGTTTAAAATGACTTCCGTCATTTTAAGTCTAAAATAACGGACGTCCTTTAAATGTCTGGCCTCCCCTCCACTAACTTCTGAAGCCGCAGAGAATCAAATGTGTTCAAGTTCGGAGAACATTACAGAGCCCGAACAGTTTAACAGGTCCACTCAACTCCTCTATGCCCAATGTGCTCCCAGCACACATCAAGTTGTTACCAGCATGGAAATAGACGAGTTTAAAGGGGTTATCCAGTGCTACAAAAACATGGCCACTTTCTTTCAGAGGCAACATGACTCTTGTCTCCAGTTCAGGTGCGGTTAAGCTCCATTCACTTCAATAGAACTAAGCAGCAAAACCTGCACCCAAACTGGTGGGGCTGTCTCTTTAAGTTGGCCAAAGGCATGAGATACCGAAGACATAACTGTTGGGAAATCCCACAAATTTTGGCAGAATTTGCATTCAATCTAATCTTTATAGTGGTCCATAGAACAAACCCATGTCATTGGCCAAAGTGGGATTTAGTATCCCTAATCTCCCAGGGGGGGCATGCCTTATAAATCATAGTTAAAATTGTTGGCGTAGAAAAAAAATAAAAAAATAAAAAAAATATATATATAGATATATACATATATATATATATATATATAATTTTTCCACCAAAGTAAAAAAAATGGAATGGAAACCGACAATAACAGATTCGGGGTTATAAAGCCCTTATGGGGTCTGCATGGTCTATAAACAATTTGACATTTATACTGATAAGAACAGATGTATCGACTTCTTCTGTTTTAATCTATAACTACTACTTTCTTGTGGGGACGAACACTTATTGGACCATTTCAGCACGTAATGACTCCCTCAGTAGTTGTCCTAGACACGGCCAGCACCAGCTATTGTGCTAGAAGTTCAAAGCCATCATGTATTGTTTAAGGCTTGAAAGGAGTAAGTACTGTGGAACGGATCCTTTGAAATTAACTCATTCTATCTATCTATCTATCTATCTATCTATCTATCTATCTATCTATCATCTATCTATCTATCTCCTATCTATCTATCTATCTATCTATCTTCTATCTACCTATCTATCTATCTATCTATCTATCTATCTATCTATCATTCTATTATCTATCTATCTATCTATCTATCTATCTATCTATCTATCTATCTATCTATCTATCTATCCTATCTATCTATCTATCTATCTATCTACCTATCTATCTCCTATCTATCTATCTATCTATCTATCTATCTATCTATCTATCTATCATTCTATTATCTATCTATCTATCTATCTATCTATCTATCTATCTATCTATCTATTTATCTATCTATCTCCTATCTATCTATCTATCTATCTATCTATCTATCTATCTATCTATCTATCTCCTATCTATCTATCTATCTATCTATATCATGTCTGGTAGATCATGTCTGGTTAGGTTTGATTTGATATGAATTCCTTTGCTAACCTTCTACTCCGATATTTTTATTCTATTGTTATATATTCTATAAAATTTCAATATTTATTATTAATGAGGAGAATTTTAGCTTTTTAACTGTATTTTTTAAAAAATGTCATGAAATGGAAACTTTTTTGGGTGGACGATGAATGTAACCTATATACTATCAAAATCTGTTATTTTTTGTTTTTTACTTTTTTGCTTTTTAGTTATTGTTTTAAGGGCCCTGCATTTTTTTTCATTTTTTTTTTTTGAGCCAAAGCTTAGGACAGAGATGTAGACGTCTCTACGTAATATTCTATGTTCCTTTCGAATCTGTTTCTGGCTTTGGCTCAAAAATCTGCATAAAGTGGCCAAAAAAATTTTTCCCCAAGAAAAGCTGTTTTATGTCTCTATAGTCATTTATATTGTAGTTATTCAATTTTTTTTTTTTTAAATATTCCATTGTTAATTGATGGCCCAAAATAACAGATGCCTGTTTCATTGAATATTTTTAAAGCATTACTTGTCAATAGTTATCGATCATTATGTGTATATATATATATATATATATATATATATATATATATATATATATACTGTATATATACGCCCCATTTCCGGTAATTAATTGGTCTTACCGCCAAGCCTAATGGTGAAGTGTTCAGTGCTTGGCTTACCCAGCTATAATATACAATCAGATAGAGTCTAAGCGCTGAGACCACAAACTTATATACTGTTCCTGCACATGTCAATGTTACATATTCTATAGATCCATACTGTAGACTCCTATGATTCCTATGGAAGATGCACAATCTAATAAAGGTGACACGTTAGGCCTGCCGGTAGCTTGTAGCTATACAGGTTGCCAGCTATTTGGTAACACAACAGGTGACCAGGATGGTTTCCCCATAAAGGAAAGGCAATGTGGTCACCATTAGCCGTGGGCGTCTCTCCACTCTTCGTTGTGCCCCTGAGGAAATATCATTACAGCATGAATGGTTTTCAGGGATCTGATCCACGTCCACCAGAGGAGATTCATTAAATGACGGGGCTGACAATGCTAGGAATGGCATGTGCTTTCAAGTATGCAAGTGGTAGCTTGGAATAACTCCCCTTACGTATTAAATGTACCGCACAGTATTACTAACCCGTGTAACAGCGTGTTCTACCCCCAAGTCCTAATTGTAGCCTTATGTAAAGTTATATTGAAAGGAGGAACTTACTGATCCATATAGCTTTCCCTTTCCATTCATGGCAACAAATAGCCCACTTTTGACTCCATATAGGCTCACCACTCCGACTTCCACAGGGGAGATTTCCAGCAAACCTGAAATATAAAGGTTGTGTTTGTTATTATGGATCCATTGGTGGCAAAATAGGAAGCTTCATACCCCCCTTACCCCCCATTATACTATATATATATATATATATATATATATATATATATATATATATATATGCATTAAGTATAGAAGAAGACACCACAATACTGATGCTGAGCTAAGAACCGACTGGGTCTGTTTCACTTCGACTCAAAATCCTCCCATAAGCTTAAGGTCTACAGACATAATTTTGATCATGTACAATCATACTCTATGGAAAAATCTAGTATGTCTATGGAACTAAAATTATGAATTTTGACCATTGTGCTCCTTCCCTGTGTATAACCATGACCAGCGTCCATGTGTACAATACACACACACACACACACACACAATACAATTGTGGTTGAGAATTACCCTTTAAAGTACACTGTAATCTATCTGCCTTTTGTAATATATATGGTATCTCTCTCTCTCTCATTCCCACTGAGACCATTCATTCCAGGGACTATTTCTCCTCATTCTCTGGATCAGTGGGGGATCCCAACAGTCAGATTCCCACCACTTGTTATCCCCAATCCATAACACCTGGAGATAGGAATACCCCTTTAAATCAAAAACTTAGGAGCCCGGTATCCAACACCTTCAAACTTTTTCTGCCAGTTCCTAACTTTTTTGGTTTTTTTTCTGTCGTATCTATAGTATAGCACCATGTTAGCCATCACAATATATGTGATGTATTGTAGTCTTCTCGGGACTTTACCATTATTTACCATTATATTGCTTTCTATAAAAGTTGACTGGACTATATCTGACATCATATGACTACCTCTAATAGACCTGTACTATTCCAGTGAGTGATATTGCTGTGTGCACGCTTCCTTCTATATCATGGACCTTATCCTGACTAGATATGGATGACATCTACGTATGGATCCCATATGTGAGCTGATCATCCTCACTTGCTTATCACCCAAACTACCAGAAACCTTTCAGATTTTCACACATTGAGATTGTCCAGTAGCAAACAGAGGGCTTAACTGATCGGCATTTGTCATCATGCTGTGTTATCCCAAATCCTATTGTTTCTGCTGAGTATCGAATAGAGCTGGAGGGCAAGGGTTAAGTCACTACCAGATGCTTTTTTCTGCTGGATAGTCATTCGTTACAGTGTTTCATTGCATTTGCATTTTTGATGAATTATATATATATATATTTATATATATATATATATATATATATATATATATATATATCACAGTGAGAAAAATGTACAGTAACTATAACAGGTGCTTGATAACTTATGTCACTCAATATATTATATAACGCGACTTTCATAGAACCCGACAACTTCTCAACAATGGAAAAAGTTCCACAATAGTGCCCTAGTGTATTCTTCTATTAAAGTCTGTGATCACAGACTACGTATAGCTATGTATAGACTCCAACTGAAGTATATGGGGCCATAATAGAAGTAACTATATATAGAAGTTTTAAATATTACCTATACCATCAATATGTGAAGACCACCTTATTTCATCTCTACTATTTGTTATGAATACAGGTCGAAAGAAGAAATCATAGCATGCATCATCCCATACTGGAAGTATTTTCTCCTAGAGCGCCATATGGCGGCACACAGAAGATGTAAAAGTTTTCGTAATCTTGGTACGTGTCTGTATCAGTTTGGTTGACTTAAAAATCTTTGCCTTTAAGTGACGAATGTTACACCGACGTAATTCTGCCTGTCAGTCATGTACAGCACCTGACGTCTACTGAATTCTGGCTGTGACAGGGCAAGTGAGCGATTATGGCGGCTTCTTAAGCCTTTATTAGTTCCTCTTGGAAAAATCCAAATAAATGCAAGACCACCAGGACCCCCTTCCACAGCTTACTTCAAGTGAATGGACAAGATCACATTTAAGTGACACTAATCTTGCAGCCTAGACAAGCAGAACTCAATCCAGCCGCAGCATTAAGTGTCACTTCCCTGTCACTTAACTATAACTATTAACCAGAACCGGTGCCCGGCGAAATTTCACAAACAATTTAGGAAAAATCAGACGGAGAGAATTTAGTTTTTAACAACTCAAATTTCCAAATCTCCCAAAAAATTAGATAAGCGGTAAAATACTCACTGTATCGGTTTTCGTTGTGCATCCCGTTTATTCTGCCATCCGGTAACACTTGAATATGAAATCCAATGCCCACATTGCAGTAAAGCCGTCGCAGCCTCTTGATGCCCAGCAAATAGTCACTTTCCCGGTTTGTTTCTTTTCTCTCTCCGGGGATCCTGGACATTGACCTCGAAAATAGGGACTCCCAACGTCGGTCCAGCGTGTCGTTTCGCTGGGGGGACAGTAACGGCATACAGTGCACCATGCCCGAAACCAGCACCAAGAGCAAGATTGGCACAAGGGCCGATTGAACAGTCATCCTGATCAACGTTGGCACACGTGGTTTAAGGAGTCAATTGCTCTAAAAATACCTCAACTCCAGCTCCACTTATACTTAGATCAAAGAAACCAACTGCTTAGCTGAAAAGGAGGTGGGGTTTTCTTAGCTTGCATGGAGTCTTCAGTAAAAGGGGGTTGACTCAAGCAAAGTTTATTCGAACTTGATCTCAACTTGTCTTTAGCTGCTGGAGACTTGTCTGAAGTGTTGATCTTTTCCCACAGCTCAGCCATAGCACTTTAGCTCTGAGCACGATATTTATATCCACCTCTGCTCATCCCAGTACAAGCTGACAGACCAGTTACTGCACTGGGGAGAGAGAGAGAGGAGGAAGAGTCTGCGAGACATGGGGGGTCAGTGCACTCAGACAGGCAGGAAGACCTCACTCCATCTGAAGCTGGGCAGCTACTATACATTATAATGAGCGAGTGCATTCATGACCAGTGCATTCATTATAGATCAGTGAAAACTGGTGCTAGATTATCACGTATACTGGACAAGGGTATAACTATAGGGGGTGCGGAGATGGTGGTGCAAGATCATCACATGTACTGGACATGGGTATAACTATAGGGGGTGCAGAGATGGTGGTGCAAGATTATAATGTATACTTGACATGGGTATAACCATAGGGGGTGCGGAGATGGTGGTGCAAGATTATCACATATACTGGACATAGGTATAACTATAGGGTGCAGAAATGGTGGTGCAAGATTATCACGTATACTGGACATGGGTATAACTATAGAGGGTGCAGAGATGGTGTTGCAAGATTATAACGTATACTGGACATGGGTATAACCATAAGGAGTGCGGAGATGGTGGTGCAAGATTATCACGTATACTTAACATGGGTATAACCATAGGGGGTGCGGAGATGGTGGTGCAAGATTATCACGTAAGCTGGACATGGGTATAAACATAGGGGGTGCAGAAATGGTGGTGCAAGATTATCACGTAAGCTGGACATGGGTATAACTATAGGGGGTGTGGAGATGGTGTTGCAAGATTATAACGTATAATGGACATGGGTATAACCATAAGGAGTGCGGAGATGGTGGTGCAAGATTATAATGTATACTTGACATGGGTATAACCATAGGGGGTGCGGAGATGGTGGTGCAAGATTATCACGTAATCTGGACATGGGTATATATATAGGGGGTGCGGAGATGGTGGTGCAAGATTATCATGTATACTGGACATGGGTATAACTAGAGGGGTGCGGAGATGGTGGCACAAGATTATCACGTATACTGGACATGGGTATAACCATAGGGAGTGCGGAGATGGTGGTGCAAGATTATCATGTATACTGGACATGGGTATAACTATAGGGGGTGCAGAGATGGTGGCACAAGATTATCACATATACTGGACAAGGGTATGACTATAGGGGGTGCGGAGATGATGGTGCAAGATTATCACATATACTGGACATGGGTATAACTATAGGGGGTGCGGAGATGGTGACGCAAGATTATCATGTATACTGGACATGGGTATAACAATAGGGGGTGCGGAGATGGTGGTGCAAGATTATCACGTATACTGGACATAGGTATAACTATAGGGGGTGCGGAGATGGTGGTGCAAGATTAGCACGTATACTGGACATGGGTATAACTATAGGGGGTGCGGAGATGGTGGTGCAAGATTATCATGTATACTGGACATGGGTATAACAATAGGGGGTGCGGAGATGGTGGTGCAAGATTAGCACGTATACTGGACATGGGTATAACTATAGGGGGTGCGGAGATGGTGGTGCAAGATTATCACGTATACTGGACATGGGTATAACTATAGGGGGTGCAGAGATGGCGGTTGTACCCATGTACCCTTAGACAAATATTATAGATGCATGTTAGTTGGGGGACCCTGATTGGGTGAACCCTGTTATAGTCCCAATTTTAGATTATCATATGGTCATAGAAAAAAATAGAAATCTCACTTTAAGGGTCCATTCACACTGAGCAAAAGAGGCGGAATTTCAAGTGAAGCCTGCGCTGCGGACGCCAGTTGAAATTCCGCCTGTCTCATCGATTCAAAGAGATTTCTTATGCTCCTCTGCTCTCCGCCCAAACAATTGGCGTGTCTGACTAGACTGCAGGTCACGTTGATCGGTGCTCAATCACTGAGACTATTACACCAGGGCTTCCATCAGCCACACATCTCCTATAAGGCTAGGTTCACTCTACGTTTTTGCTTTACGTTTAAACGTATGTGTATATGTCAAAAAGACTGCTGTTTTATGGCATACTGCAGGATCCGTTTTCCATTGACTTACATTATAAAAAAAAAATTAAAATTTGAATTTTTTAACGTACACAAAGACGTGGTTGGCTATTATTTTCTGTATGTTAAAATTTACATACATCAGCTAATCGCTGGCCTTATTACTCACAGTTATATCTGCTTCTTTTGCCTACAAAAAAGGTTTACGCCCCATTGACTTATAGGAAGTATATGTTAGGCAAGAATAGCCATGAAACATATATAACCTAACATGAACACGAACAGAGAAATTTCCCTATTGATTCCCCATTGCCGGACTTTCAGGTCCTCTGGCTTATTAGATGTTGGAATAAGGGAATTGCACTGTATATATATACACATAGTGGATTGTCAGGGGAGTATACACTTGGATTGTTTCAAGCCTTCTAATCTACAATAAAATCTATTGCTGGGCTGTTTATGGCTGTGTGCATTTCATTCAGGGCAGACACAATCCACAAGTGTTTGTTTTAAAGCCTTCCTGATACTAGAAGGAGCTGCTTGCCTTAAGCAAGATGGAAGAATCTGGAGGTGTGAAAACCTGGAGCCTTCCCCAAAGCTGCAGATTTCCTTCACTCCTTATAGGAGTAGTGATGGAGACGGCTATTGACAGGGTATATAACCCTATTATAGAGTTATATGGACCCATAGACTGCTATGGACCCATACTGTAACTCCATGTGTAACTACTGCCCAGTGCAGCACCTCACTTATAACATAAATTTATTATATTTCGAGGAATTCATCATGGCTGCAGACCGGGCAAGTAGTCGCAAATATCTGTGGGTGGCATGGCGTGAAAGAACGTTTACACTGCCATTTATTAGCACTTTAAGTAGCAACCCAGATGACAGATAAGGCTCTGTTCACACTATCATCAGACTTATGGAAGCAGAATGCAATGCTATGGTTACAGTCAGGCGAACAACGAGATGGAACCTGACAGACCCCATTATAAGTCATTGAGGGTTTGTTGTATTGTCCATCGTTTGTGGTAATTTAAGATATTTGCTTTAATGTTGAGCAAGCTCGACTCGAGTAAAGAACCCCATTGAAATCAATGGGAGACTCAAGGTGTCCCCTGCTAATGAGCTTCAAAACAGTTTAAATATTTGCGCTACTGTACTGACACGTTGTCAGTACAGTAGCACGAATATTTAAAAAGCACTCAACTGAGCATGCCTACTCACTAATCGGCATATGATACTGGCACACTTGTCACTCCGTGCACCAGTATTAATCTCCCCCAACCCCATTTTACAGGACCGGTTACCCATGGCAACCAATCAGAGCTCAGCTTTTAATAATCAAACTGTGTTTCAAAAGTGAAAGCTGCTCTATGAATGGTTGCTATGGGCAACAGTAAGTAGCTTTATGATTGGTTGCTATGGGCAACACAGCTTAATATGCTTGAGTACGATACCTGAAAGTAACCAAAACCATAGCAACCAATCATAGAGCTGCTTTCGCTTTTCAACTGTTCTTTAAGGGCAAGTTCACTTGGCTTATAATACGGAAATCATGTTAATGTAAGACGATAAACTGCACATGTCACTTCTTTTCTATGCAGTTACCACTCTAAGGCCCCCATTGAACTCAATGGGAGCATAAAGGGTGGAAACATTTCCCTCAGCTTGGGGATAGCCACGCCACAGCATTGTACATGGGTACGGGTTTTGCCGATGCCCTAAGAAATAAAAGCTGCGCTGTGATTGGTTGCTATGGGCAACCTCCTGAAGTCCACGATACGTCCTAGCGATACGTTTCAATGCCCATATACTTTCAATGCAATGCAAAATCATGATAGGAATGATCTGATATGATATACCGGCCATATTGCACATAGCGACCAATAGTGCTGGTAAAACATGGACGCTGGGCAGGGATTGGTTGCTATGGGCAACAAAGTCGGCCTTCATGTAGCCCTAGCCTTATACAGACTCACGCCATGCTCTATTGCTACATACTTATGGTGAATAAACGCATATGCCAAAAAGTATATTCACATATTTTGCATATCTAGTCCCGTTAGGTTGCAAAGTTCATATACAGCAGTGTTCCCCACCCTATGGCGCTCTAGCTGTTGCAAAACTACAACTCCCATCATGCCCTGACAGCCGAAGGCTGTCAGGGCATGATGGGAGTTGTAGTTTTGCAACAGGTGGAGTGTATCAGGTGATATACAGACATGAACAGGTTTATAGCTGATTTTATACAGGTGTAGCAAAGATAATTCAGTTTACCTACTTTCTCATAGATAGATAGATTGTACCAAAAGACAAACTCAGCTCTACTACATCTATACATCTTTTTTTAATGTTCTTTGACAACCTTTACCTTCTTCGTAATTATCAGTCCATACACTTGTAGTTCTCTACACCTTCCGGCGTGTTTCTTCCTGTGCCCTCCACTTGCTCTCTTTCGGTGAATGACCCCCACATTTCTTGCACTTGTTGCTTTCCTTCACTTGCATAAACAAATACTTATTGTTGTACGGACAATGGGCCGCAATTCTACTGGAAAAGATGGATGTGGCCGAACGTGTGCACATATCACAGGGATGATTACAATAATTGATTAGATTTACACCTGGAAGTGCGTCATCCCTATGCGCATCCATTTTCTCGTAGGACCTGTTGTAGCAACGTAAAAAAAAAAAAAAGAAAAGAAAATGTCATGTTGTATCTGTGTATAGCTAGAAATATATACCTTATACGCGTACCGGGTCGCAGCGGATTTTGCTGCAGAACTTGCATTGTGAAATCCGCTGCGATCCGGTACGTGTGAACACCCTTAAACAAACTGGAACCTTTGGAACTCTTCCGATCATAGTAAGTTATGGCGTATTGCTGGAACAAAGCCATGGGTCATTGATAAGCAATGTCCATCCATTAGCATTCTTCCTTGGACTTAAAGGGGGACAGTTATTAAATTAAGCCCCGCCCCCATTCACCTTGTCGGATTTACTAAGAGGTTTGCGCCTCTTAGTAAATCCGGCAGGACCTGTGCCTGCAGAGCGGCGGGTGCAGAAATGTACACCTGCTTCAGAGAAAGTGTAAAGGTGTGCCATGGTTTCCAGGCATAAACCATCTAAAATTAAGTGCGGGAAGAAGCCACGCCTCCTTTCTGCATCCAACTCCAGGGGCACAATTTGATAAATCTGCCCCATGGTGCCCATACACCTTCAGTAACTGACAGAGGAACAATTGTTCAGCTGTCAGAAATCTCTCCCGTCCATCCTCCAATGGCTGCATCTTATCTCCCCCAGAACAAAGGGGTCGGGCTGCAATCTTCCATTATGTCCAACCTCTATCTCCATCATCTGTTGGAGGTTGGTCAGGAGAGCCCCATATACAGTACCGACGGCCAGCAGCGGGTATGGCTCCTAAATGTATAACATGTATGAGGACCTTTAATCCAAAGTTAGCCAAACTCTCTGACTCTCTTGTTTATATGGCGGCCTACCGACTCTCAAGAGAAGGGTCAGACATGCCGAGTTTTCAACTTATCCTCTCTAATAATAAAACACGGCCAATGTCGATTGTTCGTGTTTATGGGAAGATCCGGAGATATAGCTGTCGACTAAACAACAGCCATTGAAAGTGTATGGCCACCTTAAGGCTGACGGAGTAATGGACCCCGAAGGATTAGCAAAAGACGACCCAACTGAAACCAATCATTCGGTCCACAATATAAAATGGAATTATAGGTGGACATTAGCATGTTCTATATAATTGTAGGGTGGGTTACCCCGAATCCTTTCCTACAGTGGGTCCAAGGCACCCTCATCCTGGGGAAAGGACTGGGTCAGTAGATGTGTACAGATGCCCATTGATACGTCCAGGGGAATGTAAAGATGAATGCAACTGATACCCCACCATGGGAAATGAGATTGAGGGCCTACCTTCCATCTATACAGAACATAGTGCAAATCCACTAACCGCATCATACACTGGAGAAAATTTATCAATACCTTCAACAGAAAACTAGAAAATGAGCAAATAAGTGATCGCTCAAAATTTATGACAATGTTACACAAAAACCTACACAAAACCATTGTGGCAGTATCCATGTTTTCCAGGGCTCCCTAGGGCTGCGTCCAACTTTTTTAGCCACCGGTAATCAAACTCCTCACGTTACGGTTCAGACTAACGGCCCTATTACAAAAAATCGTTGTATCATTCGAATTTAAACCATAATTGTTCTGTGTAATTGCAGGCAATGATCAAAAAATTGTTTGTGTGTCGTTAATCGTTGATTTAGTTCCGTAGTAGTAGTAGTTCTGTAGTTCCGCATTTTTTTTTACTAATCGTTCAGTGTAATTGCACATTGTTCATTGTTTTGCTCGGATCAGATGGAGTAAATGATTGTAGTAATGATTGTAACTTACGATCATCGTTCTGTGTGATATGGTGAATGATTTCAGGTTAACGATAAACAATCTTGTTTGCGATTGTTTATCGTTAATCGTTAAAAAGCGCTCTGTGTAACAGGACCCTTACCCAAGCATGCTCGAAGTTCGCTGAACTCTAATTATTTGTGATCCAACTTATGAGATATAAACCCTACTACAAGGCCCTATTACACGGGACGATTATCGTTCTAAAAATCGTTATATCGTTTGAATTTAAATGATAGTCGTTCTGTGTAATTGCAGGCATTGATTGAAAAATCGTTCATATGTCGTTGATCGTTGATTTAGATCTGAACCTAAAATCATCGTTAATTGTTCACTAATCATTCGCTGTAATTCCACGTTCGTTCGCTCAAGTTCCGCATTTGTTCACTAATCGTTCAGTGTAATTGCACATTGTTCATTGTTTTGCTGGGATCAGAATGAATAAACGATCATAGTAACGGTCGCAATCACGATGATAGTAACGATCGCAAACACGATCATAGTAACGATCGTAACGAACGACCATCGTTCTGTGTAATATGATAAATGATTTCAGGTTAACGATAAACAATCTCGTTTGCGATTGTTTATAGTTATGCTGCGTTTACACGTAACGATTATCGTGCGAATCTGCGCGATAACGGTCGAATTCGAACGATAATCGTACATGTAAATGCAGCGAACGATCGAACGACGCACGATAAATCGTACATTTTGATCTTTCATCAGGTCATCAAATCGTCGTTCATCGTACGCAAAAAAATTCGCAAATCGTTCTCTGTGAACAGTCGTTCGCCAATTTAACCAATGTGTGAGATAGGCTTAAACAATCGCAAAACGATCGCAGTGCGAATTTTCGTACGATATATCGTACCATCTAAACGCTGATCGTTATAAAAAAAATCGTAAATCCGACATCGCTAATCGTACGATCGGGCCAATAATCGTTACGTGTAAACGCAGCATTAGTCGTTAATTGCTAAAAATCGCTTTGTCTAATAGGACCCTAAAGCCCTTGATTGTCCGGGCAGCCCATAGCAGGTAGCAGCGGTCTGCTGCCGCCGCTCATTTTCCGCGGAGCGATGGCAGCAGATCGGGGCTGTATGAGTTGTTTGTATTTCAACAATGTTGAAAGACAAACGACTGCAACGTTTAGCCGACATCGTTCATGTCGGCTGATCGTTGACAGCCGATAATCGTTCCGTGTAATAGGGCTTTGAGCGTATAGCTCAAAGGTCCCCATCCAAATACAACCGTCTTCTACTGTATCTTTTAGGTCTACTATTATATCACAGACTGGACCCATTTGAGGATCCTTTTGTACTTTTGTGCTCCAATCTGGCCCAATCTTGTCAATGAAATAATGTAATATATAGATAAGCAAATATATATTGTAGATCATGTATGATGTCATGGTAAGATGCATTAAAGGCGGCACAGCTCCTTTGGTGCCACTTATCTCCAAGGGGAAAAAAAATGAGGATTGGGGAATCTCACCAGATCTTGGTGGCCTTACGATCTTGGTATACATGGCCTACAACCATCAGAACCTTTGAAAACCAGTATTTCAGAAATCGGTGACCGAATACATCGAGAATGTCCATTGCATGAAACATTTCATGGTCGTTTTGGCCTTTTCAGTAGACGGTTATCTTCACGGTCAATTTTTGTCGACCATATGTCATAGAGATAGTCCCCAGTTACCAGGGTGGGTGACACATAGGAATGTAACTTTGATCTTTTCTTGATTGCTGAGGAAGGAGGGAGCAATTACTTGTCCATCTAAAAGTATCGCTTGGACAAAACATGAAGCCTTTTTATGTTTTAATTTATCTCGGTCAAAGCAAACAAGAAGGTTCCTTCTTTATCTCATATTCCAGGAGCCCGGCATGAGCAGACTTTCTCACGTTCACGTCTGGGTGATTCTCTATTAGCAAAGGGCGCGGACCCCAGGAGAAGGGGCTGGATTGGAATGCAGGCGGCTCTGGAGGGCCGAACCCCAAGGAGCTTTGGTGTGACTGAGGAGGCCTCCTTGGCTTGGGTCCGTTGCCTTTCTAAATGTTGCACATCAGTCGGACATATGCACACAAACCATTGCTCCATTTGATCTCAATGCGTTTGTATAGATCCCTTGCTCACTTGGGGTTGTAAGCTCCTGTCCAGATAAAGCCTTATTATCTCCATCCATGTAGTGATGACACATGTCGGAGGCAGTGGACTATAGCAGAGGCCAAGCACAATGGTGGATGGCGTGTATCAAAGGCCCCAATAATAAAAAGTGCTTAAAGAGCCAAAGAAAGCCGTATCAAAGGAGGTCAATTTCATGTTATTTGTGATGCATATGGAGGCCCTTCCAACAACTGCTCCGACATTCTTTGACTATTAGGCAAGTGAACATATTAGAAAGGTATTTTCTTACTCTTCTTGTCTAAAGATATCATTGTTTTTATTTCTGAGCTGTCGAGCCTTTGGGGACGGGATTTCTGAAAAGACGGGACACATGTATTTTATCCGAAATAACTGGAGCGTTACTTCAGAGGCTGCTGTGATACATCCAAACCTAGGACGTACACATGTATATGACTTTTAGGGGGTTCGTGTTTAGAAATGGGGAAACTTGGCCTAACCTACTGGTTGACGCTTCATGAAAAATTTTTAAAAATTTAAAGGGGTACTCCAGCGAAAATCTTTTTCTTTGAAATCAACAGGTTTCGGAAAGTTATATAGATTTGAAACTTACTTCTATTCAAAAATCTCAAGTCTTTCAATACTTATCAGCTGCTGTATGTCTTGCAGGAAGTGGTGTATTCTTTCTAGTGCTATCTGCTGACATCTCTGTCCAAGACAGGAACTGTCCACAGCAGGAGAGGTTTTCTATGAGGATTTGCTGCTGCTCTGGACAGTTCCTGGCATGGACAGAGGTGGCAGCAGAGAGCACTGCGTCATACTGGAAAGAATACACCATTTCCTTCAAGACATACAGCAGCTGGTAAGTACTGGAAGACTGAAGATTTTTAAATAGAAGTAAATTACAAATCTGTATAACTTTCTGAAACCAGATGAAATATTTTTTTTCTGCTTTATAACCCCCTTAAGGGCCCTGTTCTCGAGATTGTGACGATCCTAGTAGTCTGACACTTATCCTTTATTTTCTAAATAGGGGTTCTGTACGTTTAACTAGGAATACTCCTAGTCTTGATTGGGAAGCCCTGTCTATTAAAAAGAGTTATTTCCATCTCATAAGGTGGTGGCACATGGTTAGGATATCCCATTGCTGATCAATAGGTTATGAGAATTTAGGGCAGAAGTATTTTTTCCTGTACCTCATTACTGCTGGTTATCTAGCTTTCTACTTTTATTGGCAATGCCTTGAAATTGCTGCATGAATGTATTAAACCCAACAGGCATATCATAAAGATACAAAAAGGCTCAAAAGGATGGAACAATGCGGCACTAAACCTTATGTATACAACGATCATGTAAAAAATAACCAATTTTTGATACTGGCCAACCAACCGCAAAACTATTCTCAGAACAAATAATCACTAAAGGATCCCAACGTGTTTCTCCCACAACATGAAGGGTTCATCAGGGGACCAGAAAAGTGTAATAACAGAAATCAAACATGGGCTAGGAAATTTATAATATAATAGCTACTAACCATGATAAAAAGGAGATACACAACAATTGATGATGCCAAGGTACATTAGACCTCATAATATGTATGTTTTGTTTCTGTTAATCCCCTGATGAACCTTTTAATGTTTTAGGGGAAATGCGTGGGGCCCCGGTAGTATTTGTTTTGGGAATAGCTTCAAGGTCAGTGGACCAGTATCAAGCCAACATGATTGTTATGCCCTTGAGATTCAGTCTGGTATCCTTCACGCATTTGTTACTTAATATCTACGTATTTGCTTTGGGGTCAATTTTTATGCTTTTTTGTGTTCTTCGCATTTACATGATTTAATTTTATATTTATAGAATAACTCTTGGGAAAAATTAACATACAAAATGTTTCATGGAGGTAAAGCGGGCATCGAAAAAAAGTGGTTTTCTATATACTGTATTACAAAAATATTCTTGGAACATGACCCCCTACCTACCATTTCCCAATTGTAATACTAGAGTCTTCCTATGTACAAGGACTCAGGCACTTAAAGGGGTTATCCTACATTAAAAAATAATCCCCTAACCATGAGGGGGGTTTGACAACCACTCTAACAATAGGGGATAACTTTTAATTGTACCCCCCCCCCCCCCCATTTCATACATCTGCACAATGGAAATAAAGTAAGGTTTTTTTTTCTTCTGTCTGTTCGGAGCCCTATATAGTGCTGTGAATGAGGGCAGAGACATCGATCCCTATGCATATAACATCATGCGGGGTGTGCCAGGTCAAACGACTCCAGTTTCTGTATTTTGGCAGCAGTAGTGTCTTGTGAGGAATAAGGATATCTTTGGCAAGATCCCTGGGATTAAAAGAGAAGCAGATTCAGAGACTGTAAATCTTTGTGAAATGCACTTACGTAAGTAACATCCAAACTATTCCACCTATGATCATCTCAAATCCGCAGATATTTTATCCCTTATGTATATAGTGCTGGTGGCTACAAACTCAATGGATAGGTTTCCCAGTGTCCTCCTGCTGCTGGTGGTGGTAGGACCTTTATTATATTATGATTTCATTTTGATATGAACCACTAGTGAGTCCAAGACGTTGAGTTAAAAACTTGATGAGGTCAGTTTTAGGCTGTATTCACACTGTGGGGTTTATGGGGTGTTTTAATTGTTTCATTCACTTCACCAATAAAAAAAAAAAGGCAAAAAAATGACTAATGGTTTACCGCGTAATATGCATGGAATGTGGCATCATGTTAAGTTTGTAGTATTGCATTATGCCATCTACAACTTGGGTTCACACTTGTTTATAGTGCACCTTCACTTAATGCAGAAACATAATAAAGAAAGTATACTTACCCATCCCCGTGCCCCCATAGGGCTACCTTACAGATTTCAGTACATGAAATGTCATGGGCCTGGGCATAAATCATGATAAATCAGGTGAAGGAGGAGGCCACACCTCCTTGCCCGCCTTGCCATTAACCCCACCCATCCATTGGGCGAGCGGGGGATACTGCAGGCGTACGAATCTGCACCCTCTCCCTGGCGTACACCAGTGGCACATCCTTTAAAAAATTTCCTCCTATATGTTTAGACATCCTATAGAGCAGGGATGGGGAACCTTCCCTGCCATAGAGAATGAATGGAGTGGCGGTTATGCATGCTCGATGCTGCTCCATTCACTCTGGAGGCAAGGGGCCTCCATTCTTGTTATTCTGACCCTTTCAATCAGCTAGTTATCCCCTATCTTAAAGATAATATAACTTTTTTATTTAGGATTTAATGCATAGTATGGAACCAACATCCACAAAGGCTTTACGAGGTAATGGCCAGTCACGTATTCATCTGGCAGAGCCCCGTAGTGTGATATAAAGCTCACGCTGTAACATCGCCAGAACTGAAAGCAGTGGATATAAGAACATCTACTCATTTATCTTTTATTAGGAAACTCAATAGCTCTCAATGCTTTATCCTTCCATACTCTACTGTATTGCTGCATCAGATCAACCCTTGAAATCCCTGCCAATCACCAGTGATCGCCAAGAGAAGTTCACTGCAGCCACAGCTTCTCCCTGCAGTGACCACTGCTGGGGAAATGTGGTATGACAGGCCATGAACAAACCCATAATAGATGCTTATGCAGAGTCCTCCAGTGGGGTCCCAAGTCATTGTATGGAACAACCCCCCAATTTACATGTATTTATATGACTCCGGTTGACGGATTGCTGCCTGCTTTGCAGCTATACAGCCAAGCTTGATGAATCTGAACAGAGAACGCAAGGAGCTCGCTCATTGTTCTGTACATCACGATTTTTCAGATCTTTGCTCTCGATGGATTAATTGTTGGCCTACGTTCATTAAATAGTTCCTTCCTCATAGAGGATCAATGTTATCTTGTATTGTTAGATACCCCCGTGAGACGGTAATTGGGAACGTCTGACAGGGAAAACTTCTCCACTGCTATTATCTCCTCGGTAGTAATTACATAGTTCCTCTAGACATTCAGCCCCGATCATTCTTGGTTTTTATTGTACTTGAAGTTAAATTTCTTGAAAGGATCATTAACCTCTTCATTGCTGGTCGCTGAATTACAGAGCCGGGATCTTGGATATCTAGTAATGGAGAAGCATTTTGCTGTAAAAGATCTGGAAATACAAGTTCCCGAGTCGTCCTCTTAAAGGGGTTATTCCAAGATTAAAATGTATCCCCCCTGGCCTGCGGATAGGATAGTATAGCTAAGTTCTAATCTTGGGACGTACCCAGCAGTTGTTGAGAGACGACTACTAATAGCTTTAAAGGGGGGAAACCGATACTCTCACTTTTTGCAGAAAATGGACTGTGGAGATAGCCTTTATTATTGGTTTTAGTGGCTTTATTGCTTTTGTACTGTGTATTTATTGCATTTCCTTTTAGATTGTCTAGATAGTGGGTCGTAATACTCTGCAGAATTGCCGGGATCTGCTACTGTGCCCGGTCTTAGGAATAAGATGGATAATGGAGAAGACCCCGGAAGAGTCAGGTGCTGCTGGTGAGATGTGTGTGATACCCTGCACTGCTGCATTGTCATGGCTGACTGCTGGGAGAAGCAGCGGGGAGGTAATTAAAGGGATATTCCCATCTCAGGTGACATAGTAAGGGTTTACACAACGTTTTTTTAATCCATTTTTTCATCTGTTTAAAAAAAAAAAAACGGATGGATTTGTGTGCATCCGTTTTGATAATTTTTTCTATTGACTTCCATAAAAAAAAACCCAAAAAGCATAATTTGATCTGTTTTTTAATGAAAGTCAATGGAAAAAACGGATCAAAATGGATACACACAAATGCATCTGTTTTTCCATCCGTTTTTTTTTTGTAAAAACGTAGTGTGAACCCAGCCTTATACTTGTAAGACTCATTATGTCAACTTGTCTCCTTCTCCTGATTTGCCGCCCTCTCCCTCCTAGACAGCTTGTTGTCTAGGTTACCAACCACCACTCTACTCTAAAAGCAGTGGTCCGGTATATCTCCAAGTTTTACTATATTAGTTGAGATGGGAATACCCCTTTACCTCCTTAAGGATTTAGGATGCACTAGTACATCGTGGCGTCCCTAAGGGGGTACATAGAGGGCTCACAGTTGCTACCTGATCGGCCACGCCAGCTGATTAACCATGTAAATGCTGCTATCAAAACTCACAGCTGTATTTAAATGCTGTTAAAACGCCCTCTTCGGTGGTCTAGGAGGAGGATAATTATAACTGATCGGCTTCCCACAATCGCATGGAGGGAAGCCGATCAGTTATAATTATCGGCCCAGGCCTCAGCAATGCTCCAAATTACATATGTACTGCATTGATCTCTATAAGCAATCAGTGCATTGCTCATAGGAGTCCCTTGGGAGGACTACACGTAACTGTAAAAAGAAAAACACTAATTTTTCTTTAAATAAAAATACTGTAAAAAAAGTTTAAATCACCCCCTATGTTTATTAAGATAATAAACATATTTGTTATTACCGCATGCAGAATCACCCAAACTATTACATTATCACATCCAAGATCTCGCATGGTAAACAGCGTAAGCACAAAAACCCACCAAAGCGCAAAATTGATGATTTTTGGTTCACATCACATCCAGAAAAAAATTGAATAAAAAGTTGCATATAACCAAGCAAAAAAGGCAAAAAAAAGTACAGATCATGGCACAAAAACTGATGCCTTAAATAGTCCAAAAAATAGATTTTTTAATTTTTTAAAATTTTAATAAAAAATAAAAAAATCACAGAAGTTCCCCTTTAAGGGGTTAAAGAGAAGGTTTAATGCCACTAATGGTGATCTCTACACCCTGGGGCGATGTTCAGGGCACATAGATGTAGACTGCTTTCTCGGTGATGTCTTCTTAGCTTATCCTGCTCCTCTGTCCATGGTGCTGATTGGGAAGTCACTCTTAGTATTATACACTGTCACGAATATAATAGATCAATATGGTCTCTGTCCTCACGTGCTAGCGTTTTGGGGGCTGATGGGAGAATGATTTATGGTGTATATGGGGGAGGGGAGCACCAGGCACTTCCAGGAATTCACTAACATTGGAGAATAAATCAGATATAATTGGTTTTGTCCTGTTCTGGCAGCGACTCATCCCTCATAGCCCATCATTTATGGTAATGGGACATCAAAGCTATAATGCTATGTAAGTCTGAATCACCATCTTCCTATATGAGCAGATCCTGAAGCAACCAGGCTTGGGTTACACTACGGCTCAAGGAGGAACAAGGACACTCCTTTCATTATGTTGTTTCCTATAGATCTCAGTGCATGGCCGCTCCTCCATTCATTCTCCTATTATAAATGGAGCTATAAGAGCAAAGAGGTAGAAGAGAATGTTGGATGGGGCCTGGAGAAGACCTCAATATTATAGATGGTGGGGGGTCTGTTATGCTGTTTGCATTCAAGCCTTATAGTTAATAACTATCTTCATATATTTCAGACCAGATTTCAATTCTACCCATATACATAGGCATGCTCATCTCAGCTGAGAGTGCATGTGTTCTGAAAACATAAGGATCGGGCATATTAAGATCCATATCCATCTGACATACTACTCTCCCCCCCAAGATGTGACATCACAGAAGAGCCTGGAGTCCCTCGACGCTCCAGCCGATGCAGCCAAAATCAGTGACTTCCACCGACTCTAATGTGTATGGCCTCATTCAGCCCCCCCCCCACCTGCATGTATGCTCCACTCAGCTAAGCATGCATGTGTTTTAAATGGGAAGAACAAAGGATTGAGCATACTGAATTAGCATTCCCATTTTTTCTTTTCTCCGCCATCCGCCATTGGTAAAGAGTCAAGGGATTGCCTCAGGGCCCTTTTACACCAAACGATTATCGGACGTACTTTACCGATTACTGATAGTCGTAATAGGTCATGGTAAAAGGCAACGGTCAGCCGACATGCACAATGTTGACTGAACGTTGTCTTAAAACATATTTAAACATGTCTGGGTTGATGTCTGTGAGGAGCAAGGGAGCGCTGACCTGACAGGTTGGTGCTTGCTTGCTCCTTAAGGCTATGGTCACACAACGTATCTTTTTCATAAATCACGGCCGTTGTTGCAATTAACAACAGCTGTGATTAATGCAGAAGATATGTTGTATATGAGTGAATGGAATCCCGGCCGGAGCATACACACATACATACATACATACATACGGCCGCACAAGACATGTCAGTTCACACAATGGAGAGTGCGGCTCTGGCCCCACGCTCCATTGCGTGCAATGGTGAATTAGGATGCGGGTGCACACGGGCGCGCCCGCATCCAAATTTAATAGAAATGAAGATCATCCGGCCGGTACTGCAGTACTGGCCAGGATGATCTTCTCTGACACCGGCTGTTCTGTGACACATGATGTGTGAACTCGGCCTAATATTGTACTGTCTAATAGGACCCTTAGGGCCCTATTATGCGGAGCAGTAATTGGCCCGATTCAGACGATTATCTCTCCGTGTAATAGAGACAATGATCAGCCGATGAAGCAAACATTTAGGCGTTTCTTTAGGCCCAGTCAGCATATCGCTACGTGTAATAGCAATGTGTGGCCCAGACAGGTAATACTGTCCATACTCCTGGTCTTCTCCTGCGCTTTGTATGCGTCCCAACACCACTCTGCAGCTTCAGAGTGGCCTGCATCAACTGACAGGCTGCTCAGTCAATCACTGCCCAGGACCGCTGCGGCCAGTGATTGGCTAAGTGTCCTGTCAGCTAATGCAGGCCACTCTGAAGCTGCAGCAGGGATGCATACTGATCGCAGGAGAAGATCAGGGCATGGACGGGTAAAGTATTAACAGTTTGGGCAAGGGCCGGACACCTGGTGTGCTGATCGCTGGTTACTACTTGAGCCACTTAAAGGGGTTATCCAGAATTAGACAACCATAGCTCCATTCTTCAAAAAAAACAGCGCCACACCTGTCTTCAGGTTGTGTGTGGTATTACAATTCCTTGTAACCGAGTTGCAATACCTCACACAAACTGAGGACAGGTGTGGCGCTGTTTCTAGAAGAAAGCAGCTATGTTTTTCTACTCCTTTATATGGGGCTGAGCTGCGACACCAGACAAAGCTTCTAATTTAGTAGCTTGTAGTATCTGAAGAGCTGACGTACATGTAATTCTCAGATATACTTGAAAGTTGGCCAAAGGTGAGTCCACGTGAGGTTTTTATGACCGCAGCGGAAGTAGCTAATTTATTTTAAAAATACCTTTAACACCAAGTAAATGACTTCAGCACAGGTTTCCGAATCTATAAAAGAGGTGGGAAAAGTGGAAGGCGACTCTTATCATGCTGTGAGAGGGAGCGGGCTTACAACAATGGCTGAACAAGGTAATAATAGTCACCTCCTAGGGACGGGGAGCCACAGCTACTTGCTAGCTGAGAAGGAGGTGCAAACAGTAGCTGCGCTTGTCACAATGAGTTGTCAGTTTCCGCACGGCGCCCTTATTGACACACACCATGAGGACCTGTCCAGGTCGTAGATCGTTCGCAGATCACTTAACCCCTCCGTGATAATCTTCTTCCCATTAGGTGGTCAGTGACTGTGTCAGATGCGGCTAGCATGTGCAGGTGTGGAACAACACTGTAATTGTGCATAAATAATACCGCTATCCAGCGCCAAGCCAAGTACATCAAATAAAGTGCCTGCACGATATATAGGCTTGTTAAGCCAACATAATAATGCCATGTAGTATGTCACTGTCCAATATAATACCACCATATAGTGCCCAACCTAACACAGTGCTATGTAAACCTCATATAATAGCGCCATATAGTAAGTAACTACCACCATATAGTGCCCAAACAAAACCAGTGCTATATAAACCTCATATAATAGCACCATATAAGGCTCAAACAAACACAGTGCTATATAAACCTCATATAATAGCGCCATACAGTAAGTAACTACCACTATATAGTGCCCAACCAAACACAGTGATATATAAACCTCATATAATAAGACCTTATAGTAACTACCACCATATAGTGCCCAACCAAACACAGTGCTATATAAACCTGATATAATAGCGCCATATAAAGTAACTATCACCATATAGTGCCCAACCAAACACAGTGCTATATAAACCTCACATAATAGTGCCATATAGTAGGTAACACGCCAACATGTAGTGCCCAACCAAAAACAGTGCTACATAAACCTCCTATATTAGCGCCATACAGGGGTGGTCTTGGCATTTCTGGGGCCCCAAGCGAAGTTATGTCTGGGCCCCCCCCCCCTCGACACGCACTCCACAACAATAGACCGCTGTGTGCTGCCCCCAGTAGTATATACCTCTTGTGCGCAGCTGGCAGTAGTATATACCCCTTGTGTGCTTCCCCTCAGTAGTATATACCCCTTGTGTGCTTCCCCCAGTAGTGTATAGACGCCTGTGTGTTCCCCTAGTTATATATAGCCCCCCCATGTGCTCCCCCAAAAGTATATAGACCCACTGTGTGCTGTCCCAGTTGTATATAAACCCCCTGTGTGCTGCCCCCAGTTACATATACCCCCCTGTGTGCTCCCCCACTTGTATATAGCTCCCCTGTGTGCTCCCTCAGTGGTATATAGCCCCCTGTGTGCTCCCCCACTTGGATATAGACCTCCTGTGTGCTCCCCCACTTGGATATAGACCCCTGTGTGCTCCTACAGTAGTATATAAACCCCCTGTGTGGTTCCCCCAGTAGTATATAGACCCCCTGTGTGCTCCACCAGTATTATATAGATCCCTGTGTGCTCCCCCAGTAGTATATAGACCACTGTGTGCTCCTCCAGCAGTATATAGACCCCTTGTGTGCTGCCCCAGTTATATATAGACCCTGTGTGCTCCCCCAGTTATATATAGACCCCCTGTGTGCTCCCTGTTATATATAGACCCTGTGTGCTGCCCCCAGTAGTATATAGACCCCCTGTGTGCCCCACCAGTAGTATATAGACCCTCTGTGTGTTCCCCCAGTAGTATATAGACCCCCTGTGTGCCCCACCAGTAGTATATAGACCTCTGTGTGCTCCTCCAGTATTATATAGACCCCCTGTGTGCTGTCCCAGTAGTATATAGACCCCCTGTGTGCCCCACCAGTAGTATATAGACTCCTGTGTGTTCCCCCAGTAGTATATAGACCCCCTGTGTGCCCCACCAGTAGTATATAGACCCCTCTGTGTTCCCCCAGTAGTATATAGACCCCCTGTGTGCCCCACCAGTAGTATATAGACCCCTGTGTGCTACCCCAGTAGTATATAGACCCCCTGTGTGCTCCCCCAGTAGTATATAGCCCCCCTGTGTGCTCCCCCACTTGGATATAGACCTCCTGTGTGCTCCCCCAGTTGTATATAGACCCCATTCTGCTGCCCCAAGTAGTATATAGACCCCCTGTATGCTGACCCAAGTAGTATATAGACCCCTCTGTGAAGCCCCAGTAGTCTATAGCCCCCCTGTGTGCTTCCCCAGTTATATATAGCCCCCCTGTGTCTTCCCCATTATATAGCTCCACTGTGGGCTCCCCCCATTTATATAGACCCCTGCTGTGCGCTCCCCCAGTTACACAGGGCCCTGTGTGCTTCCCCTCCCATATAGTATATAACACAATAAAACAAACACTTATACACACCTGGGTCCGGGCGTCTCCTCTTCTCTTCACTCTTGTGGCCGCAAGGGTTTTCCCTGCGGTCACAAGAGGCCGTGCTCCCCTTGTCCTGGCGCCGATGCCACTGGCATGATGTCACTGGAGCACCGACACCACAAGGACAGAGAGGCCACTTGTGACCGCAGGGAAAACACTTCCTGTGGCCACAAGAGTGACTGACAGGAAGGGAGCGAATGGCTCCCGCCCTGTCAGTGCTGCTGCTGCATGTAACTGTGAGCGCTCATTACGAGTGCTCATAGTTACAGTTCAGATCACAGCAGCGACCCTGTCTAGTGGTCTTGAGCACAAGAGAAGAGCGGGGCGTGGGGGCCCCCCTGGATGTTGGGGTGCTTGGTGCCAAAGACCGCTACTGTCGCCATATAGTAACTACCACCATATAGTGCCCAACCAAACACAGTGCTACATAAACCTCATATAATAGCGCCATACAGTAACTACCACCATATAGTGCCCAACCAAACACCACAGGGCTATATAAACCTCCTATAATAGCGCCATATAGTAAGTAACACGCCAACATATAGTGCCCAACCAAAAATAGTGCTACATAAACCTCCTATATTAGTGCCATATAGTAGCTACCACCATATAGTGCCCAACCAAACACAGTGCTACATAAACCTCCTATATTAGCGCCATATAGTAAGTAACTACCACCATAT
Organism: Dendropsophus ebraccatus; assembly: GCF_027789765.1. Classification (NCBI taxonomy): domain Eukaryota; kingdom Metazoa; phylum Chordata; class Amphibia; order Anura; family Hylidae; genus Dendropsophus; species Dendropsophus ebraccatus. Next base: position 18,052,613 of record NC_091457.1, on the reverse strand, counting down.
AGTGCCCAACCAAACACCACAGTGCTATATAAACCTCCTATAATAGCGCCATATAGTAGACAACTATAACAACTATGCCAAATACTATCCTAATCTTACTACTAGAACTACTGTAACTAAAACTTGATACTCAATGGACAGATGTATGGACAGTAGAAGCCATTAAAGTAGAAATACATGTAAGGCTGGGTTCAAACTGCGTTTTTGTAGTCCATTTTTTATCTGTTTTATGCAAACAAAAAGGATGAAAAAAATTAAGTTTTTGTGTTCATCCGTTTTGATCCGTTTTTCCATTGACTTCAATTATAAAAGTTATAAAAAAAAGTGGTCAACCACATGTGTACGCTAAAAAAAGGGATGCGTTTTGGAATGGAAATGAAAAAACGGATCAAAACGGATGCACACAAAAACATCTGCAGTGTGAACCCAGTTCACAGTGTGAACCCAGCCTTAGATATCTGTCAGCGCAACACTTGCATTACTACTGATTCCCTGTGCATAGAAACACTCGGCTTAGGTCAGAAAGTAGCAGAAGGATAGGGCAGTGGAATCCTATATGCCTGATCCTTCTATCCCTCCAATATTATCTGTAGGGGAAGAGCCAGGAAGCCCCTATATACATATTAATGGTGGAGATTTATCAAACATGGTGTAAAGTGAAACTGGCTCAGTTGCCCCTAGCAACCAATCAGATTCCATCTTTAATTCCTCACAGACTCTTTGGAAAATGAAAGGTGGAATCTGATTGGTTGCTAGGGGCAACTGAGCCAGTCTCACTTTACACCATGTTTGATAAATCTCCCTCATAATATACAGAGGTCTGGCTGGTGTATATATAGCTATATTATACATCAGGGGTGGGGAACCCCCGGCCCGCGGGCCACATCTGCCTCTGATGCAGCTTGTGGCCCGCGGCTCTTCTGTGACGTGCGCCGCTCTGGTGGGGCAGGAGCCGGCATACACAGCATCTTCCTGTGTCTGTGACGGCTACCAGACACAGGAGGATGCTGTGAGTGCCGTCCCCTTCCCCACCAGAGCTGCGCACATCTTCCTTCTCCTGCAGGCCGCGCGCGATGACGTCATTTTATCTCACGCTGCCTGCAGGAGAAGATGGGCACTTTGTGTGTATTCAGAGGTAAGCCTTGATTTACCTTTGAGACACAATGTGGACCCTGTGAAGCACAGCCTGAAAATTCTGGAAGAGGCAGACAGGCTCAGAGTGTTTACCCATAACTCAGGCTTTGTCTTGTAAAATATGAAGAAGAAGTAGGAGAACACTCACCAACCTGGAAAACTTGAAATCTTTATTCCATTAGATGATAAAATCCATAGGACAACACATGCTTCAAGCAGCTGTGACAGCTGTTTCAAGCTTTGTCTTGTGCACAACATTATCTAAGCCCCACCCACCATTTCCTACATTCTGTCTTGGTCCTTCTGCTGCTAGAGACAGAATTACCCTAACAACAGGCAATGGACAGGAATTTACAGGGATCCCCCTGTAAAGACCTATTGTGGACAGGACTTTTTTTTCTGGGATTTTTGGTCAAGGATGTGACTTGGAAATATATTAGGAGGGGAATTGTGACCATTGAACTCCAGTGCTTTACTAAACTCTGAGACTCCAGCTATTGCAAAACTACAACCCCCATCATGCCCTGACAGCCTTCGGCTGTCAGGGCATGATGGGGGTTGTAGTTTTGCAACAGCTGGAGAGTCCCAGGTCGGGGAGCGCTGCTCTGGAGGAACAGCAAGGGAGGCAAGGAATATTTCTCACCAGGGCAGAAATACAGCGAGTAAATTTTTTCTCCGTTTCTGCAGATTACTGTTTCCAGCACATATGTCGTATCACTGAGAGGTGTAAAATTATCCGCCCTCTGATATAAGATACAGTTATAAACAGATTGTTTTTGTGCCCGCAGATAGAGTTTCGTGAAACCTATATCCACATACACAGACTTCTTCAAATACCCGCAGGTCAATGCTTCAGCTTTCCTATACGGCCTAATGTTTGAATATTAAAATGCTGTAATGTTAAGCTAATTACAGCTGCTAACATCTATAAATACAACCGCCACCCCCTCACACCAGAGCCCCGGCTTAGAGACGGCTCCTAAATTTGTCCCGTTGTGATAGGGGGAAAAAAAAACAGCAAAAATCTTAGAAATCGGAAAGTTCTTAAAGGGAAAGAATCATCTTTGCGGCTTCTAAGCTTGTTGGTTGCTGCTGTTATTAGTCTATCTATATGGTTCTTTTTCTGGTTTTGGTTGTACGGGGAGATGATATAGAGTCGGACAGGCCTATCGCTGACTGACTACTTATTCACCATTCTTGGTCGGGCCAATTTTTTCCCCATTCTCTTCTGGATGGCAGTAAAATTATTCCGATGGGGAAGGTGGTGGTTGTCGTTATTTAGGGGAGAAAGGGGCGACTTACCGAAATGTGGGTACAACTGGAGGAAGATTGTGGGAAATGGTGACATTATGCATCTAAGCATGACTCACTCCATAGACTTCTATGTTACATGCAGAACCCAGAACACTACAACCCCCAACATGACTAATTCCATAGACTTCTATGTTACATGGAGAACCCAGAACACTACAACCCCCAACATGACTAAATCCATAGACTTCTATGTTACATGGAGAACTCAGAACACTACAACCCCCAACATGACTCACTCCATAGACCTCTATGTTACATGCAGAACCTAGAACACTACAACCCCCAACATGACTCACTCCATAGACATCTATATTACATACAGAACCCAGAAGACTACAACCCCCAACATGACTCACTCTATAGAATTCTATATTACATGCAGAATCCAGAACACTACAACCCCCAACATGACTCACTCTATAGAATTCTATATTACATGCAGAACCTAGAACACTACAACCCCAACATGACTCACTCCATAGACTTCTATGTTACATGCAGAACCTAGAACACTACAACCCCAACATGACTCACTCCATAGACTTCTATGTTACATGCAGAACTCAGAACACTACAACCCCCAACATGACTGATCACTGGGAATGACCGTAATACTATTCTGTTATACTCTATACATAGAGCACTACAACCCCCAACATGACACACTCAATAGACTTCTGTATTACATGCAGAACCTAGAACACTACAACCCCCAACATGACTGATCACTGGGAATGACCGTAATACTGTTCTGTTATACTCTATACATAGAGCACTACAACCCGCAACATGACTCACTCCATAGATTTCTCTATACATGCAGAACCCAGAACACTACAACCCCCAACATGACTCACTCCATAGACTTCTATGTTACATGCAGAACCCAGAACACTACAACCCCCAACTTGATTTGACTACTGGACATGACTATAATACACTTCTGTTATATTCTATACATATGATACTATTACAACATGATCTGATTGGTGGACATAACCAAGCCTATTATACTCTACACATGGAAACACTACACTCCCCAACCTGACCTCGCCACTGGAAGTAACCATAATACAATTCTATATAATCTAAACATACAGTAGGACACGACCACAACCCCCAACATGATTGTCCACTGGACATGACCACAATAACTACAACCCCCAACACTGGACATAACCATAAAACAAGCATATTCTACACTTTACATAGAATACTACAACCCCCAACATTGATGCGTCCATAGGCCATAACCATAAATTAAGCCTATTGTATTCTATACATGGAATACTACAACCCCCAGCATTATCTGTCCACAGGACATACCCATAAATCAAGGTGATTACATTCTATACATAGAACACTACAACCCCCAATATCATCTGTCCATAGGACTTAACCATGAATTAAGCCTATTGTATTCTATACATGGAATACTACAACCCCCAGCATGATCTGTCCACAGGACATACCCATAAATCAAGGTGATTATACTCTATACATAGAACACTACAACCCCCAACATGATCTGTCCATAGGACATACCTATAAATTAAGCCAATTGTATTCTATACATAGAACACTACAACCCCCAACATGATCTGTCCACAGGACATACCCATCAATCATGCCTATTATATTCTAAACATAGAACACTGCAACTTACAACCTCTGGACTATAAGAGTATGTGCACACTACGAAATCCAGGCAGATCAACCACCGCTGGTTCCGCAGCTAACCTCGGCTCGCGGCCGCGTGCATCTCCACTGGTCCCATAGGCTTCTTTCTAGGGTTTGCCAGATTCCGCCATCCGCCCGAAGAATTAACCCGCTCATGTACCTATATAACTTGTAAATCACATTTTTCACCAGTTTTTTCCTCTGCAGTCTCCATCTCTAATTTGCAGTTGTCCCTGAGCTAGTGGGTGGAGCCTAACCTCTATAATGGCTCTCGTACGCTGGACACTCAAAGAAAAGAAGCTCCTCCTCTGATTAGTCTCTATATAAAACTGAGGAAGAAGCAGCATGGAGGACATTATAGAGCAGTACTGAGCAGTCTAAACTGCAAATCAAGCCCTGGGGGGAGATCTAATAGTCACAATAAGCTGTTGTGTAGTCTCTTTGCCGATGACTCCTCATCCCATCTTTCCTCTTGCCTGTTCCCTTTCTATACACTAGTATGGGCAGCATGTAATCTGATCCCTAAGTGAACAGACAGAATTGAGCAGTTTTTTTCTGAGTTGGATAAGAGGAGAAATGGTGCTAAGTTTAATCTTGTGGAGTCCCTTCTTTTCTCTATAAAGAAGAGAGGGTGGAAGGATAATGAATTTAGTCGGTAACAAGAGACATATAGCTCTGCATGGGAGCTGTATACCCACAACGATTTGCCTTGGAGCAGTTAAAAGTGGACATACCCTTTAAGGCTGATGCAATACCACTGTAGTGTTACAGGTTTAAAGGTACAGCAGCAGCTTTTCCCTATGGAAAATAATATCTATATTGAGCTGAATAGGATTGCCGCTATATATAAAGAGCCGCCACCTGTCGTGCTGCGCAGAGCCAGTGGGATAAGTAAGTGGAAGTGCTTATTAGTTTTTATTGGTGTCTAACCCCCTCCATAGAAATAGATACAGCATGATAATCCCGTACATATAATTTCTGCCGCCATTCCCAGCACATCATGGTATAGGGCATGTATTACTGTGTTGTCAGCTGCTGTGGGTTCTGGATATGTGAAGAGACATGACTTCACGTGGGCCTAATCACATTGTTATTATAGACCCTATCACACCAGTAATGATATTACCACCAGCGTCGCTGCCTTACCAGGAACCGAATACGCTTACAGCACATGAATAGTTAATATTCTTCACATGGGGGGGGGGGGGGGTATTTCAGCTGCTGATCTGTATTGTACATAGGAGGTTTTAATGATATTTCACTGGAGGACTGGAGTAGATCCGGCAGCCCACTCCACCATATCCCAAACATGTTCATTGGGGTTACAGTGGGGTAAGTTTTAAAGGGGTACTCCGGAGAAAATCTTTTTCTTTCAAATCAACTGGTTTCAGAAAGTTATATAGATTTGTATTTACTATTTAAATATCTCCAGTCTTCCAGGATTATCAGCTGCTGTATGTCCTGCAGGAAGTGGTGTTTTCTATCCAGTCGGTCTAAGTGCTCTCTGCTGACACCTCTGTCCATGTCAGGAACTGTCTCCGCCTCTGGACAGTTCCTGACATGGACAGTGGTGGCAGCAGAGAGCACTGTTTCAGACTGGAAAGAATACACCACTTCCTGCAGGGCATACCACAGCTGATAAGTATTGGAAGACTGCAAGTCCGCAGCAAAATCCGCTGCAGATACCATCCCTGTCACTTTAATGAGATTACATACCCACAGCGGAATTGCCATCCCTCAGCGAGTATGTAAATGCCGGCCCCCTTAACCCTCCACCGCCCAGAGCTTACTTTATATGCATCTGAGGCTCACGGTCTCTGTAGGTCCCGCTCAACCAATCAGTACATGGCCCCGCCGCAGTCACTGACTGGCTGGCCTTGACCCCTGGGAGCTGCAAGTACGTAATCTTATTGAAGTGACAGAGAAGGTATCCGAACTCGCAGAGTGAAATCCGCTGTGGATACGGTATGGATGTGTGAACCAATTTTTTTTTACATCGTTTTGCATTTAAAAATTAGCCATCTCTAGTGTGGTGGGAAGTTTAGGTTATGTTTTCCAGGCATCCAATTTCTCTGAGAGTTAAAGGGGTTATCCAGTTCTAGAAAAACATGGCCACTTTTCCCCCTCTCTTGTCTCCAGATTGGGTGGGGTTTTAAACTAAGGGGCCTATTCCACGGGAGCGATAATTGGCCGAATCAGCCCCATTCGGCCCTAATCGGTTGATTATCGCTCGGTGGAATAGAGAAAACGATCAGCCAATGATCCTGTCACCGGCTGATCGTTTATTTAGGGCCAGACCTAAAATCATCGGTCCCCTACCGCGCATCGCTATGGTGGAATAGCGGTGCGCGGCGGGCAACCGACGATTTGAGAAGCAGCAGCATACATTACCTGGCAGGACTTCTCCTCCACTCCGTCTTCCTCCCGGGGTCCCGCGGCACAGCATCAGCAGCTCCGGAGCGGCCTGACTGAGCTGTCAGACCGCTCAGCCAAACACAGGCCAGGACCGCCATGGCCAGTGATTGGCTGAGCGGTCTGACAGCTCAGTCAGGCCGCTTCGGAGCTGCTGATGCTGTGCCGCGGGACCCGGGGAGGAAGACGGAGCGGAGGAGAAGCCCTGCCAGGTAATGTTTGGTGCAAGGGCTGCAAGGACATCGGTAACGATGTCCTTGCAGCCCTCGCTCAACGATCATTGGGCCGTGGAATAGGACCAGTAAACGAGCACCGATCTAGCAGATCGGCGCTCGTTTACATCGTTGATTGGGCCCCCATCGGCCCGTGAAATAGGAGCTTGAAGTAAATGGAGCTTAATTGCAAACCACACCTGAACTGGAGACAAGAGAGGCGGAAAAGTGGCCATGTTTTTGTAGTGCTAGATAACCCCTTTAAACACCGAGCACCCAGGTTTGGCCATGTGGAAACTTTCCTAAAGTTTGCTCATAACTAGAGATGAGCGAACCTGGAGCATGCACGAGTCGATCCGAACCTGAACTTTCGGCATTTGATTAGCGGTGGCTGCTGAACTTGGATAAAGCCCTAAGGCTATGTGGAAATCATGGATATAGTCATTGGCTGAATCCATGTTTTCCAGACAACCTTAGAGCTTTATCCCAGTTCAGCAGCCCCAGCTAATCAAATACCGAATGTTCGGGTTTGGATCGACTCGAACCCGAACCCGGTTCGTTCATCTCTACTCATAACTACTCACAGATAAGTGAGCAACATAGTCCAGTGTTACAATTCAGCATACCCTATCCTTCTTTTTCCTGACCTCATCTGCTGGGGAGACTCGGTCCACTTGAGTAGCCACAAGACAGTAGGACGGTCTTGCAGCAGTCGGATGGGATTGGCCTTGTTTGCTTCTATGGTTGATGGAGACTCCCAAGGTCCTCAAGATAGTGGTGTTCCCAAAGCACCTGTTCCTCTAGCATTTTAAAGTCCTTCTCAATTCAATTCTAATATCAACTTCTAAACCTCAAAAACTAATACTACAAGTTAAAGATATTTGGAGCAAATTACAACTCGCCATAGACCATGACTGTAACCACTGGGGCAATTGTCGACTTTTCCCTTCTTCATATCCAGCCGAGGGTTATAAAGTCCCAATTCTGCTAATAGTCCCTTCTATCAGCTGTTCTATCTGACTTCACATCTCTACGGGAACTTGAACTTGTTCTCCTGCCGAACGGTTCAAAAAGCCATAAAAAAAGGATATACCATAATGAAACGTTGCACCAATGGAAATTAAGGAGACGGAGAGGAAGTCGTTACAGAGAATTAGAGGGCAAATTGCAGCTTTGCTGGAAGTATTTATTAACATTCCGTGTAACAGGACGCAGTGACTTCACTAGGGTTCCCATGCTCCGTGCCTTCTGGTTCTTTTAACCCTTACACCACCATTTTGGTGACTACAAAAAATTTTTTAAAAAACTTTTTGTGGAGAAGATGTAGTTGTCTCCACTCAGTTGCCATTTCTTATACCGGAGCTTGTCTATCCCCACAAATCTTCTTCATACTTTCACTTTAAATAAAATTTTCCGAGCTGTGTGTTTACTCCGGGTGTAATAAGAACCGCATGGAGGCCGCTATGGGAAACATGCCTCGCAGCGAAAACCTGGAATGAGGGTTTACGACTTAATGTGGGATTTTTATTAGTTGTTGATAATAAATGAGATAATAGGTTTTGTTTTCCACTTTAGTGAGATGTTTGCGGAGCAACGTGTCCGAGTAATGTCGTGGCTCTGATTCTTCTTCTTCACGTAATACTATGTGCGTTATGTAGAGCTACAGGATTAATATATTTCTAGGGTCCAGAGTTCTAGGACCTTAGAACCTAATGGAAAGTAATAGGAGGAGATTTATCAGACATGGTGTAGAGTAATACTGTCTCAGTTGCCCCTAGCAACCAATCAGATTCCACCTTTCATTCCTCACAGACTCTTTAGAAAATAAAAGGTGGAATCTGATTGGTTGCTAGGGGCAACTGAGCCAGTTTCACTTTACACCATGTTTGATAAATCTCCGCCATAGTCTCCAAATTTGTCAAAGTCTTCTGCTCAACCCTTGAAGCCCATTATTTTGTCCACATTACAGGGATATTCCACTCAAACATAGCTTTTAATATGTTAGTGCCCATGGTGAGACTAACAATTCCTTCCATACTTGTTATTATCTATTCAGTCTCCTTCTTCCTGTTCTGAGCTGCTGCTTTCTGCAGAAAACACAAAAATCTGTGTGTAAGCTTTTTTCTCTGTCTCCCCTCCTCCCCCCTCCCTTCTGAGACATCTATTGTAAACAAGTCCCTGGCAGGCTTTATCTGCAACATTGTAGCTTGTTTGTAATGCTGGGAATGTTATTCTAAGGTCAAGTTGCTAATAAACTCACTGTGATTAACCCTCCCAGTATTACAAAGAAGCTACAATATTGCAGATAAAGCCAGTTAGGGACTTGTTTAGATCAGCCGTTTCAGAAGGGAGGGGGGAGGAGGGGGAGATGGAGAGAAAAGCTCACACACAGATTTTTGTGTCTTCAGCAGGAAGCAGCAGCTGAGAAGTGGGGGAAGGAGACTGAATAGAGAATAACAAGTATGGAAGGAATTGTTAGTCTCACCATGGGCTGCGACATATCAAAACATATGTTTGAGCAGAATACCCCTTTGAGATCCTCCAGTACTCTGGTAGGTCTGTCTGACTACTGGTTGATAATAGGATATGTATATACTGTACTGTATAGTATATAGGCAATAATAAACATTGTCATACTTTCATGAACCATATGGCACATAATAGACAGGAGTTAAAGGGTTTGTTTGGTTAGATATACCCCTGGCAAATATCTGGGGCAAATCACACTCAGCCATAAATACCCCTTTGAGTATTACATGGTATCCAGGGCAAATGAATGGTTTGAGTTTTGGAGTCTTTTACATTAGAAGGGCAGGACGGGTGATCCAATGGTTGTTCAAGGCTTATTTAAGGGGTAGTTCACAAAAAGAAAATCTTTCAAATCAACTGGTGCCAGAAAGTGCAAGAAATTTGTAATTTACTTCTATTAAAATTTACTTCTATTAAAATCTCAAGTCTTCCAGTACTTATCAGCTGCAGTATGTCCTGCAGGGAGTGGTGTATTCTCTCCAGTCTGACACAATGCTCTCTGCTGCCACCTCTGTCCATGTCTGGAACTGTCCAGAGCAGCAGAAAATCCCCATAGAAAACATCTCCTGCTCTCCAGACTGTAAAGAATACCACTTCCTGCAGCAGGACATACAGCAGCTGATAAGCACTGTAAGACTTTGCAGCCCTTGTTTAAGCACCATACTTTACCTAAACATGTTGCAGGGCTTCTCCTGCGCTCCCCGGCGCAGCAGCAGCTTCTGTGCAGCCTGTCTGAGCTGACAGACCGCTCAGCCAATCACTGGCTGCGGCAGTCCTGGCCAGTGATTGGCTGAGCGGTCTGTCAGCTAAGACAGGCCACACCGAAGCTGCTGCTGCGCGCGGGACTGGGAGGAAGAAGAAACGCAGGAGAAGCTTAGGTAATGTATGGTGCTTGTGAAACCGTTGGTCGCCCACCGCGCATCGCTAAACCTAAATAAATGATCAGACGATGACACAATCATCGGCCGATCGTTGTCTCTATTCCATGAGTCGGCTGATAGGACCCTTAGATTGTGAGTCTCAGACGGACTGGTCTGAGTGGTAATTATGTTGGCACTATATAAATATAGGAAACTAGGCACAAGTTGTCAGTCGTAAAGTTTCTCAGTAGTATTGAGCGCACTTGTTGAACTGTTCAGGTTCGGCAACATTCTCCTAAAGGGAACGCTCGACATTGAGAAGGTCATAGGCTTTATCTAGTTTTTCCTGGCAGCCCTGGGGCAGCATCCAACTTTTCCAGCCGCCAGGAGTTAAATGGCGAGCATTCGAGTTCGGAGAACATTGCCAAACCCAAACAATTCGGCAAGGCCGTCCAACACTATTTCTCAGCACTTGCCAGATTTAAAAACTGCAGAGAAGCCAATGCATATACTTGGGCCCAGGTCCGAATTCTAGTTTTTCCACTTTCCACACAATTTCAAACACCATTCTTGCGTCACGTATTCCAAATGATCAACTTAGTCAATATTAATAAATATATTTTAATACTTGCCCTCCTGTACAACCCTTAACTTTGTTTCCAATATCTAATGTTAGTGACTTGTCGATGCATCGTAGCATAATAGGGCCGGCGAACAATACACAGATACAGTCTTCTAATGGAATGTGAGGTAGACCGAACCACTGTCCAGAGCGCGGTGTCCTGATATCGGGAAGAAGCAGATGGAAGGAAAGGTAATAATAACATCTCATCCAGAGATACTTGTCTTTCAGTCATTGTAAGGGAAGACATTTATAGGTTGAGCCAATTCATAAACTGGAGGTATGAGTACCCCAAGGCTTGGTAGTTCCTCAAGTTCCTCGAATTCATACCGTATATACAGTCATCCCTCACTTAACAGTTACACTTCACTTTGGCTTTGACCATTGTAAAAGTGATTGGCCAGTTGGTATCCAAGCTCCACAGCAATGGTGGGTCATGGATTCTCTTATGGTAGTCAAGAAATTCAATACCTTGGTCTTGGAAGACCCTTGGTGGAGGTGGAGGAGGCCTTGGTGGAGGTAAAGGAGGAAACTTTCAGAGACAATTTACAGACATTTTGTTACGTAAACCAAGCTGTCATGTTGGTGACCAAGCTCTACAGCAATGGTGGGTCATGGATTCTTTTATGGTAGTCAAGAAATTCAATACATTGGTCTTGGAAGACCCTTGGTGGAGGTACAAGGAGGGAACTTTCAGGGACAATTTACAGACATTTTGTAAAGTAAACCAAGTTGTCATGTTGGTAACCAAGCTCTACAGCAATGGTGGGTCATGAATTCTCTTAAGGTAGTCAAGGAATCCAATGGCTTGGTCTTGGAAGACCCTTGGTGGAGGTAGAGAAGACCTTGGTGGAGGTGCAAGGAGGAAACTTTCAGGGACAATTTACAGACATTTTGTAACGTAAACCAAGCTGCCATGTAAGTGTAGATGTAATAATACATCTTGGGTTTGCATAATGTTGTAAAGTGAGACATGACTGTATTAGGGTGTGTCAACCCCCCACCCCCACCCCAAAGTGACCAGATTGCAGGTACAATGTTATCAGCTGAATATTGGTCCTTCACCTTGATGACCCTACAGTGACACGTATAGGTTATGACCAATACAATCTGTAACCAGTATTGAGACTGACTAGCCAATGACCACTAGTGGGTCCACCATGTTAGCAGACTCAATAATAAATTATTAAGTATCCATGCATCATGAAGAGACCAATGGAATACATATAGTCCTAAAAGTGAGGTAATCCATGATAGGCTCTATAATGTAATAGCTGTCGAAGTTCACGAGTATAGAATTCTTGTCCGCACAAGATCGGGAAGACCTTCCTTCATGACTCGTCTCCTCAATGTCCTCTTCGCTGTCTGCCATTGTTTCTCTGTGACTTTGGAATACTTTCTCTATGTTTTCCATTGGTGTGAAATAACCTCACAGCGTCATGGTCCTTGTTGTCCAGTACTCTCGGTAGGAAAAGGGAGGATTTTTGAGTCCTCCGCGTCTTAAAACCTCTTCGGGGTCGTCCTTTGCCGTTAATAGACAAATACCAGAGTCTTTCCGCGCTGGCCTTGCGTTTTGTCCCAGCTCCATTCGGAACTGTCCTGTGTAATCGGGACGCATATGTATTATATCCAAGTTCGTGGATCCTTTCTACAAACTCACATTCGGGGTTGTAGATCTCCTGAAATAGAACGTGAACAGCAAATGAGTAAGATGGAATGATTAAGAACAACAATGTATTCTGTATCTAAGTTGGTCCACAAGGGCAAGAAGAGGTGAACCCATTTTTTCTTGGAAAACCATGAAAACATCTATATCAGTGGAGCAAGAAAATGAGTCACAACCGCTTTCGGCTCTGATTTCGTTGACCAATACATCAATAGTCTGACCGTCAATATTGATCGTGAGACTGAATGTTCCTCATTTTTCAATCCTTTTTGTTGAGTTTTCCAAAAAGAAAACAATTGCAGGTTATCCCAATGTTACCACTCTCATTGATCAACCTGTAATCTGCAAGAGTTAGGGTCCTATTCCAGGGGCCGATGGGGGCCCGATCATAATGTAAACGAGCGCCGATCTGCTAGATCAGTGCTCCTTTACTGGGCCTATTGCACAGCCCAATAATCGTTTAGCGAGGGCTGCAGGGACATCGTTACCGATGTCCTTGTAGCCCTTGTTTAAACACCATACTTACCTAAGCATGTTGCAGGTCTTCTCCTGCGCTCCTTCTGCCTCCCGGTCCCGTGCGCAGCAGCAGCTTTGGTGCGGCCTGTCTGAGCTGACAGACCGCTCGGCCAATCACTGGCCGTGGCGGTCCTGGCCAGTGATTGGCTGAGTGGTCTGTCAGCTAAGACAGGCCGCACTGAAGCTGCTGCTGCACGCGGGACAGGGAGGAAGAAAGAGCGCAGGAGAAGACCTGCAACATGCTTAGGTAAAGCATGGTGCTTGTGAAATCATTGGTTGCCCGCCGCGCATCGCTATTCCACGCAGAGATGCGCGGTCGGTGCCTGATGATTTTAGGTTTGAACCTAAATAAATAATCAGCCAATTACAGAATCATCGGCTGATCGTTGTCTCTATTTTATCGCTCCGTGGAATTGGACCCTTAGATTCCTCTGCAGCACCACCACTGGTGAACTGAGATATTACATGTCCAAAACAATGGTAAATTTTAAAGGAGAAGTCCATCGGATTATAAAATCCTGCAGCCGGGGAGGGGTAAATTACTACTTACTAACTTAGTAATCACTTTACCCCCTACTGGCTGCTGGATTATATAATCCGCCGGACTTCTCTTTAAAAAAAAAAGGGATATTCCAGCCACAGAAGTCAGCGATTAAGGGCAATAAAGAAACAAAGGCATACTCATCTACCCTGATCTTCTGCAGATTGCATTCCCCACTGCTCACCATTGCTTTCTGACTTCTCTTATGTGTCATCCTTACAGGAATTGATCACTTAAGCAATCACTGATGCAGACATGCCCCACCTCAACCAGCGACTGGTAGTGCAGTCAGTTCCTTCAGGGACAACACATTACAGGAACCAGGAAGGAGCAGTGAGTAGTGGGGACCGGGAGCCGTTGGAAGCTGCAGGGGATCAGGGCAGGTGAGTATGTTTTTTTTTTTTTATATCTGGAGGCTAAAATACCATGTTTTGAATTATTTAATATGTTTTCTTACCAACATTCAGCTAATGTGAGTTTTCTGTCTATTTTTTTTCAGCTTTTTTTTTTTTTACTACCTTTTTACTATTACTCCACAACCAGTGATAGAAGGGCAGCAGCAATTCTCACCTTGAACATCCTAAGGCATTAGCTGATAAGATAGGGAGAGAGGCTTTTATCGACAGCTCACGTTACCTTATTTCCATAAACAGATAAGGTGACTAAACAAACTGACCTGTCACCCTTTGAGTAATCGCTATATTCTACAATGGGTTTTCAGCCACGCCGCAGCTTCTGTTCACATGTGATGTTTTTAGATCTCAAACATCATGGTGTCCGGACAGCATTACAGTGACGGCCGTCTATCCTATCTAGCCTTGGGGGTGGTCACTGTAATGTGATGGACTGATATACAAAGGAGTGAATGACAACATTACCATCACATTCATCAGCATGACAATCCCCGGCTCTACCCAATACACAACATGTTATGTCCTGTACAATCCCCGACCCCAATGTTTTCACTGGTGGACACACAATACGACTGGAAACTATAAATGGCGTCTAGGCTAGGACTAAAGCCCCTATTACACCGGGCGATTCGGAGGAGCAAGCGAGCAATTACCTGTCCGGTCAGCGCTCGCTTGCTCCTCATTCCCCGCTTGCTGCCGGCACTATTACCCACATCGACAGCGAGCGGGTAAGAGCTGAGGGAGGGAGCCGCGGGGAGCTGCTCCCATAGAAGCGGTCTACACAGGGTGACGGCAGCAGATCACTGCTATCCTTATTGTTGATATTTCAATATGTTGAAAGACAACGATCGGCCGACATTGTGCATGTCGGCTGATCGCTGTCTTCTATTACACGAGACGATTATCGGTCAAATGTGGCCGATAATCGCTTCATGTACTAGGGCCTTAAACCTAGAATTTTAATATTGCCTCCCTACAAATTTAGATTAAAAAATGTAATCAAATGGGGTTAGACTGCAATACCGGACTCAGCCTATACACTAGAGCGGCGCTGTTTGTTTTAATTTTCTATTTTCTACATTCAAAAAAAAGGGTTATGATCTCTCTCAATAATGAACATATAGGGGGGATTTATGAAGGGGGATTTATTAAATTAAGCCCTACTCCCTTTTCCCCGGCTGGATTCACAAAGAGGTGCATGCCTCTTAGTAAATCCGGTCGAGCGCCCAAACCTGTGCCCAGTGGATACCAAATCTAAACCTCCTTCCAAGCAGGTGTAAAGCATGATAAATGCGGCGTGGGAGGAGACCACACCTCCTTCCCACTTTGCCTCACTACCAGACCCCCCCCAGTTCCCCCTGCCCGGGCGAGCGGGGGATATGGCAGGCGTACGCTAGGGAGAAGGGGAATCTGCTCCTTCTCCCTGGCGTACGCCCCTGCCAGAACATTGATAATCCATAGTGATCCAAGTCAATGTAGTTGGAACCTGAACCTCTTAAACCCTGGTCTAGCCCCAAACTAGAGAACCATGTTACTGTATGTATATATATATATATATATATATATATATATATATATATGTATGGGTTAGATTGGCTTACCAGAGTACCAGAGGGCCCAAACTAGGAAGAAAAGTCAGTGTCTGACTCTAGTAAGAAGTCCTAGGACATGACTGGGAATGTAGGCCACGCCAGACAGAAGGAGTGTTTTACCCATAGAGAGTTGTCTTACATTCCCAGTCATGTCCTAAGGTTTCTTTTCAGACACTGACATCCACTGACATACTCCCAGTGGAGTATGAATGGCCTATAAGCGTTTTTTAATGATTGCAAACGAGATCGTTATCGTTAACCTGAAATCGTCCACCGGATTACATAGAATGATAGTCGTTAGTTACGATCATTAGTTATGTCAGTTACTGCGATCGTTTAGGGTGGTATTACACAGGCAGATGGGGGCCCGATAATACCTGTAAACGAGCGCCGATTTGCTAGATCGTCGCTCGTTTACTGGGCCTATCACACAGCCCGATAATCGTTTAACAAGGGCTGCAAGGACAGCGTTACCGATGTCCTTGCAGCCCTTGTTTGAACTATATACTTTACCTATCCACGCTCCAGGGCTACTGCTGCGATCCGCTTCTTTCCGGGTCCGGCGCGCTCTAGCTTCAGAGCGGCCTGACAGGCCACTCTGAAGCTAGAGCGCGCGGGACTCGGAGAAGAAAACCGCAGGAGCAGCTCTGAAGCGTGGATAGGTAATGTATATCGCCAGTCGACGGCCGCGCACTGCTATTACAAGTAGCGGTGCGCGGTTGGCGCCCGACAAATATAGGTTCTAAGCTATATCAATGATCAGCCGATGACAACGATCATCGGCTGATTGTTGTCTTTATTACACGGAACGATAAACGGACTATTATCGTTCCGTGTAATAGTACCCTTACTCCATCTAATCCCAGCAAAAGAAGGAACGATGCGGAATTACCCGGAAACGATTAGCGAACAATCGTTTAAATTCGAACTACATAATGATTTTCCGCACGATAATCGTCCCGTATAATTAGGCCCGACACTCTGCTCAAGGAGAAACATCCCTTAAGTTTCAAAAGTAAAGAAAAAAGTCTCACTTTCCAAAAACAGCGCCACTCCTGGCCATGGGCCCTGCCTGGTATTGCAGCTCGTAAAAGAATGTGGCTGAACCTGATGGTAAAAGTGAAGATCAAACCTGTCCCCTCGGATTTTTCCACCCAGGTCAGAAGGGCCTTGTGGTCAATTACACTTGGGCCAGTTTCGCTCCCACTTCTTTGTTCTCTCCTTCCTCACTACCCAATAAAGGACTGGGACCTATGGGTGGCGCTATTTATACTGTTTTTTTTTTTTTTATCTCTCTTTGGGACATTTATGGTGCGTTCACACCTACAGGATCTGCAGCTGATTTTCTGCAGCAGATTTCATTTAAATAACTGAACACAGCATCAGATCTGCTGCAGATCCTGTAGGTGTGAACGCACCCTTAAAAGAATATTATGAAAACCAACTTGTTTCATATATTATTAGTTTGATGTCTTTGTCTCCTTAAAGGGAAGCGTTAAAGCCCCACGTTTTCATGTCGTCTAAATGGTGCGGGTATTTGGCAGGTTGCAGTGTCCGTAAAACAAACACGACACATTAGATCCTAAGGAAGTTCTGTCATGTGTACTGGGACTGTGTGTTTTTGGCTTTCCGTGGATTACTCCATCTCCTCTCTCTCTCCGCCAAACCCCAAGCCGATAGAAGTAAAACAAACACAAGACCATGCAGGCAGAGCTACTGTTGCAAAAAGAAGTAAAGACTTGGGTTCCTGGGATTTAGCTTGGAGGAGTAAAAGGTGTTTGAGCATTTCAGAGTACTCACTGAGGCGTAAAGTCTCCCTCTTTTGTTCATAGCCAGGTATCTCCCGGAGAACAGTCCTTTGATGGCGACAATTCCCACATCCACCGCGGTTATTTCTAGAATACCTTGAAATAAACAAAACAACATTATTTAATCCCCTTCAGCCCAAGCATTACCTCATGTACCTTCCCACATAATCTTATTGAATTGAAGGAGATGTATATAATGTTTTTTAAAAAATTTTTTTGTATTTTTAAGTTATAGTTTAAAAAAGGCCATATTGGACCCTTTAAATACAGTATATTTATTTATATTTATTTATTTATTATATTATATATTTATTTATATAAGAAAAGGAGGATGGTCCCAGCACTCCGAAAGTAAAAATTAAAACTTTATTTCATATCAAAAAATAGAGAATATAAACAGAGCTCATGTAGAGGCTGCTAGGAAAACCAATGCGTTTCGCGCGCAAGTGCGCTTATCCATGATTAAGTGCTCATGCGCGCGAAACGTGTTGGTTTTCCTAGCAGCCTCTACATGAGCTCTGTTTTTATTCTCTCTTTTTTCATATGAAATAAAGTTTTAATTTTTACTTTCGGAGTGCTGGGACCATCCTCCTTTTCTCATTTTTTGCTGAACCAACGCAGGACCCGTGCACCCTCCATCATTGACCGATATCCATTCAACCATTGGAGGTGAGCTGACAACCATTGTTGTTTATTTATATATTATATGTTTATATATATTATATGTTTAGTTATTTATATTTTTATTATATATTTATTTATATGTTTATTATATATTTATTTATTTAATATTAATTCCTCATTCCCAAATTTTCCGGATGATAACTGTTTGTAATCCCCCCCCCCGCCTCCCCAATGGCAGATCTCACTTATCACTATGGGGATGATAATAGGAATAAGAAAAAAGCTGAAACAAAGATCCCATGCTGTGCTAGTTAAATAAAATGATCCATTGTAATCCGTTTATTGTCATTGACGTCAATGGGATAATGGGGGTGAACAAAAAATGAGATCAGTCATGATCAGTTGTGATCAGCTGCTCAATATGGTTTTCAATCCGTCACCATCAGATGATGACTGATCATGACGGATTCCACTCCCCCACCCCCCTTCCTTGACTTTAATGGTCGATTTATAGACTTTTGCCAAGTGGGTTGAAAAAATGGTAGTTTATTTTTCTGGTCAATTATAGAACAAAATTTAAAAAAAAAAAAAAGTTTTTAGGGAAACTCCTGATCCATCTCAATCCACGATGATCCTTTTATTGTAACACTGAGGTCAATAGGTGAAGGATTTGACAACTGATGCACAAAATGAGAACGCTTTGCATCAGTTTTTCGTGATTTTTTTTTTTCTCTTAACCATTGATTTCAATGATGTCAAATCTGACCCTGACTGAAGGGTCAAGTTTTTTCTTTCTTAAGGGGCAAAAAACTTTATTTGTTTATTTTCATTCAGTTGATAATTGGTATCCATTGTGAATTGATTATCAGTTATTCAATCTGACTAAATTTGAAAAATTGCAAAAATGTAAATATTTGTCATTTGTAAATTCAATTTTTTTTTTCAAAAAATTCCAAAAATATTCACTAAATCTGTTACATTTTAAAAACTGAAGGTCCTCCATGGCCACTCACATGATACCCTTAAAGTAAGTGGCCCTCTGCATCCATTCTGGTTGACCATTCTATGTAACTTTAAAAGCTTTCCCTAAGACCAGCTTCCTTTTAGGAAATCGTGGTTTTCCCCTCACTCCTCCCCGAGCCTTTGAGGTTTCCTAATCTTTGTTTGCCATCAAAAGGAAGAGTATAAACGTTTTAGAAGTTTTTCGGGGGGATTAGAAAAACAAATGCAATATTTGGCAGGGTATTAGTGGCACACTTAGATCGATGGGGCAAAGGGAGTCAGGTTTAATCTTGACAATCCCAAATGTTAGGATAATGCATGACAACAAATAGGCGGCCCCGGTTAATTTGTTTTATTGAGTATAAGAAGCTTTAGCTAGACCTGAACGTATTCAGTGCCAGAGGGTCTTGTATATTGTTGCAGCCAGGCCTCCTAGGGGAGATCACCTTGTAATTTGTTACAGGGACTGCTTCATCGTGTTTCTGCCGCTATTTAAAAAGCATGTCCAAATGTGGAGAATCGATTGGTGTGGGATATCAAACCCTCCTGAGCTGAGCTTGATCTAGCTTTATGGATCAATGTCTAAGTATTCTCTTACATTACCATATTGTGTCACTCCCTGGCTCCATTATGTCACTTTATGTAATTTATATGCACAAGGATAAGATTTTTTTCGCGGAAGTCCATATTATCGACATAGTACCATAATATATCATTACAGCTATCATGTATTAATAGAATAATATAATAAACAAGCTGCTATGTATATAACTTATACTTGGCTTCGGTATATTGACGATTTAATTTTACTTTTTCAACTTTATTTTATTAAAAAGATGCAGAAGAATAAGATTTTTTCACAGAAATCCATATTATTGACATATTACTATAATATATCATTACAACTATCATATATAAATATATAGATTAATATAATAAATAAACTGCTATGTATATAGATTATACTTGGCTTCGGTATATTGACGATTTAATTTTCATTTTTAACTATTTTATTGAAAAGATTTAAACTCTGCTATTGATTTGTATTGATCTTGGGTTAGGGCTATGTAAGATCCAATCCTGACCTTCAATCATGTGACCTGGTTGATGTAGCAGAGCTGAGTGTGTCATCAGTTTGTTCAGTCATTGAGTTAGGACAGCACTGTAGATGTACCAACAGTATAAGTAGGTGTTGGCAGCATGCATCAGCACGTGTTTGCCGGTATGTTCACACCTTGTCTATTTACTGTAGATTTGATCTGCAGCAAATGCACATGTGTGAACTTACCCTTAGGGTGCATTCACGCAGGACTGAAATTTTGCAGATTGTTGCGTTTTTTCCCCAATTATCTTCAACGGCATGTCAAAATCTCCAGCATATCCGAAGCAAAACTGACGCATATGTGAACAAAACCTAAGGTGCACTCGAATCAATATATTTACCCCCCCCCCCAGCAGATACGCAGTGTGTGAATGTCCCCCTATATCTGTAACAAACTCAGCTCTGCTACATTTCTACACACTAAGATGCTACAGACCTTAATGCCCTCAGTGGGGATGTGACAACTGAGCCTTGCGGCAGAGACGTTATCCTGCCTTTTGGCAAGAAGCTTTCAGGAGAGCCAAGACGGTGGACAAAACTCACTGAATGTAGTAACAGCATGCCGGACTAATCCATTGTTCTTGCTGCGACTGCCTTTTTTTTTTTTTAAACAAAAAAACACAGCTTATCTGCTCTTAAACAAATGACATGTTAGGAGAACCAGCTGAGGGATGAAGGTACATCCTTTCCCTCCAGGTTTATTGAGAGAAAGGCACAGTGAGAGGGAGATAATGCTTCGGCAGCTCATTCATTCCTACATCTTATGAATGAAATAAGAGACAGCATGAGAAAAGAGACTGGCAATGTCTCTCTATTAATCAGGAAAATGTTTGTTTCTACGTCTAGACCTCATAAAATAAGCTGCTTGGATCCCTTCCAGTCTTGGATCCCCAGCTGGCAGTATTTTATCCCATCGTACTATTAAAGGAACACATGGGAATTATTCTTTGTTACAATGTTGCAAATATTATTCTAAGGAATTTGTGTCAATATTTTGAATTGTTCTCTTACGTCGATGAATTCTATATAAATACCCCTAAGGCTATAATGGTTGTGTTAGTACCTCCTATATATATATATATATATATATATATTTGTATATATCCATATAAATGATAATATATTATAATGGCACTTACTGAAGATGCTGTTCTTCTCGAGCGTCCCGTTGATTTTGCCGTTCAGATGGATCTGTAGGTGATACTTAGTCGCACAATAAAGCTTCCTGTGTCGAGGCGCCCCTCCGAGGTGTTCGTAAACCCCACCGCGTCCTCCCGCATCTCTTCTTAGCCTGGGGTCACACAGTTTGCCTCCGGCACAAGGCACTTTAGCAGTACCAGACAAACCCTTAGCCCAGGATACCTGCCGACCAAGATCGAAACAACTGAGCAACAAGATCCAGATTATAACCATTGTGGCATGGCCGAAATACTGAAGGCTGGAAGGCTGGAAGCAAATGTCACAAGGGGTCCCATTAAAGAAGTCTTGTTAGCAGCTCTTCTAAGTAGCAAGTCACACTACTCTGATGCACGAGACATCGGAAGCGTTATCTGACCTTTTATCTGTCTCGTCTTGATCTTCTAAGTAAATAGATGTCAAAGGAAGAGGCCACAGGTTCATGGATTAGGAGCAGCGTTCAGGGTTTAACCATCTCCCAAGTGATGCCTTCTAAATTTTATGAGTTTACAAGAAATAGTGGTGCTCGACCGCACTGAAATAAAAGCCCCCCCCCCCCCCCTCCCCTTGCAACAATAGACAGATCCCGACCAATTGATACAAAGGAGGCAGGCAAGGTATCAGTCTTGTGTGAACTAAAAGTGCAGGCTGGATAAAATTACACAGCACTACTTACAGTGGCTCAGTGCAAAGAAGAAGAAAAAAAAAAAAAAACACATCACAAAGAGTCAGCAGCCCGTCGGAGGATAGGGTTTGTGTCCAGCTCTGCCTTTTCAAAGATCCCCCCAAAAAAAGAACAATTCTGCATAGGAAAATTTTACATTGGAGAATGGTCCCTGCTCCTATCAATCCCCCCCGGATCACAATGTGTGACAACCAGGATGACGGATGCTGCAAAGTAACAACCTGGGGAAATCGCTCCTTAAAATGCACATGTGAATGGCGCATATAAAAAGGAAGCAGACGTGGGTTGTTGGGAGAAGCTGTGCCTCTGTTTTAACCCAAATTGAAAGGCAATTTATTTCCATTGTAAAGAACCTTCCCTTCAGGTCAATTTGTTAGTATCAGTGAGACTAATGAGCTTTCACTGGATAGAAGAGGAGAAAAAGAAGAAGAAGATGAAGAAGAAGTGTTTATTCATTGCCTGGACAGGAATATTTATGGCCCATATCCGGTGGACACTTAAAGGGGTTGTCCATGTCTAAAATCGAGCAGAGAGTAAAGCATATATATGTTAATTAAGCATCTAACTCACCAGGACGGCTATGGGGCACCTCCTCGCACAAGGTGTAACACGGAGGAAGAAGCATCCAGCGAACACTGTCACCGTATATAGAAGCCGGTGTCTATAAAAATGCCACAAGCGGGGCTCGACCTTGACGCGTTTCAGCCCTTAGTCATGAGAAGAGATTGTCTAAGCTTGAAACGTGTCGGGAT
The DNA here is from genome assembly GCF_027789765.1 of Dendropsophus ebraccatus. NCBI lineage: Eukaryota > Metazoa > Chordata > Amphibia > Anura > Hylidae > Dendropsophus > Dendropsophus ebraccatus. The sequence continues at coordinate 18,029,973 of NC_091457.1, read as the reverse complement.
CATGGTATTTTTATGGAGGCTTGCTTGTATACAATAAAGATTTACATGGTCTGGTTTTAACTAACGCAGTTCAAGCCTGAATGGCGCTTGGGGGGTTGGGATGGGTTCACAGTGCAGCAAATCTGACTTATATGCATGTACAGGGATGGGCACCATTGACTTTCAAAGGGATAGTTCTCAAAAAAAATTCTTTTAAATGACACAGTGACAGATGAAAGTGACATAGATTTGTAATTTAATTCTTCCAGTACTTATCAGCGGCTGTATGTCTTGCATGAAGTAATATTCTTTCCAGTCTGCAGAGAAGGAGAGGTTTTCTATGGGGATTTGCTGCTGCTCTGGACAGTTCCTGACATGGACAGAGGTGGCAGCAGAAAGCACTGTGTCAGACTGGAAAGAATACACCACTTCCTGCAGGACATACAGCTGCTGATAAGTACTGGAAGACTGGAGATTTTTAAATATAAGTAATTTACAAATCAATATAACTTTCTGATACCAGTTGATTTGGAGTTCCCCTTTAAGATGCAGGGCTATTCCCTATTAAAACAAATGGCAGCATGGTAGATGCCCGATGTGGTCTATCAGGCACCACTGGTATCAGTCATATTTAAATTACGGATCTATATAAGTTTCTGAAACCAGCTGATTTGGAAAAAAAAAACTTTACGTCAGAGTACCCCTTTATAGGCCTAAAGGTGGTATAAAACTAAAAAGATTAACTATATACTCACCTATCCAGGGTCCCCATAGGTGTTTAATTGTCAAGTGTTTAAAAATTTATATAGCAAGACAGCTTACAAGATTCTCTTTTTGAACTTTACTCATTGCATTGCAAAAAAAAAAAAATGTAAAGAAAAAGGTTAAAAAAAAAGTAAAGAGAAAAAAAATTCCGCTTCATTGGCTTATAAGGTTTTTTAACAGCCCCCTCCCTGTTCTAATGTTATTAGTCATGACTCATAGACCAATATTGACTCACGGCCAGTTCTAGGATAATCCTTATTACTTCACCCATAGAGTGCTTAACCTTAACATAGACTAATATGAGGGGAATCCTCCGACCACTCCAGGGTCATTTACATCTTAACCTGTGATGGGACGTGTAGCAGGGGGCTGAGTGCTTCTCACCTGGTTAGTAAATATAGAGCTGGGGTAATTCCGTCAGTATATTGACATAGGTGTCATTCATACTCATGGTATTAGAAAACTGAACACAAGTTTGTGCTGGATCACCAGAGAACAGACATATCCTCGAAGAACAGGCATGATGGGAATTTTAGTTGGAGGGTCTTGGGTTTCTCACTACTATACTAAAGCAATGGTTGACAATGGACGAGACCGTTCAAACATTTTTGTTTATTAGATATAGAAAAAATTGTTGAGTCCCAAATCGCATCAGTATTAATATTCTGCACATACTGACCCTATCTCTATCATCACTAACAGCAGGGGTGCTCCGCCACCTCAATCATCGGCTGTCCCCCTAACCAGACCCTAATATTCCCCAAAAGTCCACATGATAGGGGACATATTGTTCAGTAACATAATTCTAGATTTCTTGTCTCGACGTGTTTCTCCTTTTTAAATGAGAAGGTTTCTCAGGGGGCTCAGATCCAAAACTAAATTAGATCAAACCAAACGTGAAGTGAGGAGGTTAAGATTCATATCACAGAGAATATTAAAGGAACGGGGGACTGCAGAACCAAGGCAGGTTAGCAAGCTTGGGGCTATTTAGTTTGGAGAAAAGACGTCTGATCGAAATGTGCAAATATATGAATGGACAGTACAGAGATCTTTTCACTCCTAGGGCCCTATTGCACAAAACAATAATCGTCTGATTCGGCTGATTATTGCTCTGTGTCAGAGAGACAACCATCAGCCGATGACAACGATCATTGGCTGATCATTGGTTTAGGTTTGGACCTAAAATCGTTGGGCGCCAACCATGCATTGCTTGTGTAATAGCGATGCGTGGCCAAGTGCTGACGATTGCCCAAACACCTGATACCTTACCTCTTCCCGCTCCTGGTCTTCTCTCCTGTGCTCCACAACTTCCCGGCAGCTGCAGCGTCTAAGTTGCCTGTCAACTGCTGAGCCAATCACAGCCCCGGGAAGCTGCGGAGCACAGGAGAGAAGACCAGGAGTGGGAAGAGGTAAGGTATCAGGTGTTTGGACAAGGGCTGCATGGACATCGCTAATGATGTCCATGCAACCCTTACTGCCCGGTCTACTGGGCCATCTAATAGGTCCAGTAAATGAGCGCCATTCTAGCAGATCGGCCCGGGCAATAGTACTCCTAGGCCTGTAACCATGACAAGGGGGTATCCTCTACGTCTAGAGGAAAGAAGGTTTCATCACCAGCACAGATGCGGCTTCTTTACTGTAACAGCAGTGAGACTATAGAACACCCTGACACAAGATGCTGTGATGCTTTATTTACTGGATCTGGATTCTTCAAAAATATATTACAATTTACAGTTACTAGACTTATGGGGATAGAATTGCTGTTCCGGGGATTTATTCTTATAGGCCTGTTTGGGTCAGGGAGCAATAGGTATCTGCCTTCCTATACTGTAGATGGACACAGTGGGGTTATAGGTTAAACTTGATGGACTCTTGCCTTTTTTCAACCTTATCAACTATATAACATGTAACATAGGTGATATTGTTTTCCTGGATCTGGACGGAATGTACATGGGCAATAGAGACACAATGAGGGAGATTTATCAAACATGGTGTAAAGTGAAACTGGCTCAGTTGCCCCTAGCAACCAATCAGATTCCACCTTTCATTCCTCACAGACGCTTTGGAAAATGAAAGGTGGAATCTGATTGGTTGCTAGGGGCAACTGAGCCAGTTTCACTTTACACCATGTTTGATAAATCTCCGCCAATGGGCCTATGAGACACTTTCACCCAAAGCTATTATATAAAGCTCTTGGGCCTTGCTATATTGGCCCCAGAGGCCACAAATCCTCCCATGCTATTTGTAATGTATGGCTATGTAGAAGAGCAGCCAATATGATTTCTATGATATGACTACTAATGGCCACACAGTATAGGACCCCCTTATAATGTGTTGTGTGGATTACTTGCCCTCCATCAGATTGTTATTTCCTCTTCATCTTGATGACATCCTGCAAGTGATGAATAACATCCTCTTCCTTATCTGTGTGGATCGTGACCTAGAACCATCAAGGCCAATTACATCGCTGAGATGGCGGCAGAACAGTTCCCAGTTGTATACTGTAATAGATAGAGGGTCTGATGGTATATGAAGTGTGTATGCTTCTCATTGTTAGCTGGAGGTAAAACTTTCTCGATATAATAAGGCCAGGACTCCGCTCCGGGGAAAAGAAAAACAAAAAAACTTTTTTTTTTCTTACGCTACAAACACATGACCCAATTATCTTCCTGAAGCTGGAAAGTAGAATTTTACTAAGATTTGTGGGAAGACTTGATTTACCTGTGTGGAACATCTTCAGCAGACAGACAGGCTCAGTTCACAGATACTTAAAGTGTCACTGTCACTTCACAAAACTTTTGAAATGTCATAGAGACATGTCAAAGGTTTTGATCGGTCAGGGTCTGAATGTTGAGACTGATCTGGGCATAGAGCCGGGAGAAGACGTGCTGCAGTGCGTCCTCTCCCAGCTCTGTGTCATGTGATCAGTCAGACTTATTATAGAGCTCTATGGAGCCCGACTGATCACGTGACATAGAGCGCATCTTCTCCCAGGTCTATCTCCCGATCGATAAAGGTGTGAACACTCAGTCCCGGACTGATCAAAACTTTTGACACTTTAACCCTGACTCTCTTTCTCTCCTGAACACAATACATGCTAAGCCCTGCCTCTACATCCTGTGTTCTGTCCTGATCTAGCTGTTACTAGAGTAATAAATGGATCCTGATTCCTGAATCGCTGGCACTTTCTGGCACCAGTTGATTTGAAAGGAATTTTTTTTTTCCTTTTAATGACCCAAACTTAATTAGCTATTCACTCTGTTCTGATCATTTTTCGAATATATACATATATATATATATATATGTTTGTTTGTTGCCCAAAATCAGGTATATTTGTGGGAAATGAATGTTGTCACTAGTTGAGGCCATCAAAGTCTATGGGGCCCATACCTGTCTGTACTTTTATATGTCGGCATCCTATTTTAAGAGGTTGCTTATGTATACCTGCCACGAGGGGCTCTATTATGGTATGGACCCACCCTTATAATAAGAGGACTGGTGGGGTATGTGCCGGATAGGGGGGTGAACTGAATATTTGCCCCAGGTGAGGGCAGCCTGACTTGGTTAAACAGAAGCAATGGGGTAATAGTTTCCAATTACTAAAGAGCGGTGTTCTTCAACCATCGAAACTACAACTCCCAGCATGCTTTGACCTCATAGTAGTTTCCCCACAAGTGGAGAGGCACAGGGTCAGAGACAACAAAAAAAAACACAGATGTTTTATATTGAGGTTATGGATCCTCTTCTCCTCCCAGACAGCGAGGAGTTAATGTATTGGTCCATAGCATATACAGTACAGCACCCGGCCTATCCCAGGGGGGTACAGAACAGCACAAATGACTTGTGCCAAAATTGCTTCCATCTTGGTCACATTACGTCTCGCCATTTTCATAATTAGCGCCGTCATCTTGAAGTCTTTCTGCCTTTGGCTTTAAGACATTCAAGCTTCAAAGCTTTGCGTCTTCAGCCCCGGAGAGGGCGGTTCGGCATTTAGTCGGAGCATTAATTGTTTCTTTCTAAATAAAGGACATGTGACCTTCTCTGAAATATCAAAGGACCCCCCAGTCTTCAGCTCACTTTGTCAGACATTCAATGGGAACCTCCAGACATCTATACAATAAGCCGCGAGTCCACTCTTCTGAATTGTATACTGTCTGGTGACCATTTTCGGGGGAGAAGAAGAAAAAAAAAGCAAAAACAAAAAACTCCAAAAACTATTAAAAAAAGTTCCCTTTGATGTGGTATAATCCTGAGAAGGGGCTTCAGATGAACACTGCCCGTATTTTAATTACACTCAATGCCAACTACACAGCGCCCAAATGTGCTCTTCACAAAACCAATTCAGCCCTAAGACAAGAGAGCGGTCTGGGCAGCACACGGAGCCCGGTGGCCCCAGCTTTATCAGCCGCCTCTGATTTAACGCCTCCTGACAGGTGGACTCTTTAGAGGGTCGCCCGCTAACATAAATGTATGTAAATCAGCTATTTAACCCCGGACAAGAGGGAAGGCGTCCTGTGACAATGTTTGCCGTCCCTGGGACAATGAAGGGTCTATAATGTGTGGATATACAAGACGGCCGCTACACTATACAGGACACGTCCAGGTCACAGCAACAAGGAGAGATGTGCTCATAATGTCACTATATTATGTATAATTATCTATCTATCTACCTCCTATCTATCTATCAAAAAACAGATATGAAAAAAAAAACGGATGCATTTGTGTGCATCCGTTTTGATCCGTTTTTCTATTGACTTCCATTGTAAAAAAAAAAAAAAAGGATCAATACGGATGCGTTTTTTTTGACTGACACAAAAACTTAGCTGACATTACTTTTGTGTTCATTTAAAAAAAATGGATCCGTTTTGATCCTTTTTTTTTTTTTACAATGGAAGTCAATAGAAAAACGGATCAAAACGGATGCACACAAATGCATCCGGGTTTTTTTCCATCCGTTTTGTGCATAAAACGGATGAAAAAAAACAGATTGCAAAAATGCACAGTGAACCTAGCCTTAGCAAACAGGTTGCTCTAGACTTCCTCTCACTAGAGTGGCTAGCTCTCCACCAAGCATCCTTCTCTCTGTAGAGAGGCTAGAACAGAGCAAGGTGCGTAATGAGGGGGGGGGGAGTGCAGCTGCCCGAGGGGCAGAGACCAGGGGGGCGCCTGGACAGACAGAGAAGAGAGAGAAGGATGGCAGGGGTTGGGGTGACCCTCTCTGTCAGTGTGGGGAGGCAGGGGAGGATTTGTAGCTGATCAGCATAATACTTTCCATGCTGTACTGTCTCCTGGCTGCTGTTTAGTTATGATTTGCGCAAAATTGCGTTGTTTTTACCACAATTTCGCACAAATCAGGGCCAGGAGACAGTACAGTAAGGTGAAAGTAGATGTTTAAGGACCTTGACATGATGTGACTATGATGTCACTGCAGGTCCTGTATGTACACTCTGCACTATGGAGGAGAAAGAAACAAGATAGAGGTGTGTGAAAAGTTGAGGACACTCAGGGGGGAGACACATAAGAGAGTTGGGGTCCAGTGTCTGTATTTAGGGGTCTGGTTGTACATTACTCTATACCAGGGCTAGGGAACCTTGGCTCTCCAGCTGTTGCAAAACGACAACTCCCATCAGCTTTAGCTTTGGCTGTCCAGGCATGATGGGAGTTGTCGTTTTGCAACAGCTGGAGAGCCAAGGTTCCCTACCCCTGCTGTATACTTAACCCCTTAATGAATGCTCTCTCCAAATAATTGGGGGTGCCCCGGGTGCAGGAGAGCCTAGCTATACCTCTACAGTAACTATGAGGTGCAGGGCACTTTCCAAGTCCAAGTTGCTGTGAGACGGACATGCTGCTGTGGAAGTGATGCAGATCTATGCCGGTCATTCTGCCATCCTTATGCTGGGAGTCCCATGGGAGTCAATGCCTGGGCGGTATTAGGGGGTATTCCCACCAGATGAAGTTATCTCCTATCCACTGGATTGGGCATAACAAGCTGACTAGTGGGGGATCCGGCTACTGGGACCCCTACCGATCCTGAAAACAGGGAGAAAATTGTGCCTGAAATGAATAAAGTGAACGGCATGTGCAGCCAGTGCTCTATTCATTCTCTATGGGGCTTTGGAGCATTGCCAAGCTCAGTGCACGACAATGCCTGGAAGCCCTATGGAGAGTGTGTGGTTAAGGTGGCTGCTTATCCAAAGAGGCTGTAAGTTGGCTATACAAAGTATACAGTGCGGCCTAAAGCTAGGGGACAGGGGTTGCAGTATAGTACAGAAACATTTAAAGGGGGTTGTTAAAGTGAAAGTACCACTAGGTACATTGCTATGGGCTTTTTACATTAACAGACCGGCAGCAGCCTGGGGATGCCGGTGCCACAGGACTTTTTTTTGAACCGCCACCCGATTCCCGCACACTGCACCAGTTTATTCCTGAGCATTGGCTGGGCATGAAGCACTGGGAGTGGGCCCGCCAACCCCCTGTGTGGTTTCGTCACACTGGGGGTTGGCGGGCCTGCCTCCAGTGCTTCATGCCGGGCCATTGCTCAGGAATAGACCGGCGCCATGCATGGGAACCGGGCCGTGGTTCAAAAAAGGAACGCACCACCGGTGTCCCCGCATCGGTCCGGTTGTGATAATGTAAAACCCCATAGTGGTGTACCTACTGGTGCATTCGCTTTAAGGCTAAATTTAAAAAAAATGTGCTGGACAACAGGAGTGCTGCAAAATATAATAACACACCACATCCATCGCTGGCCTCCTCTATCTCCTGCTTCCTGTGACCATAGGAACTGCCTGTCCCACCCCAATCACAGATCGGCTTACCCGACACCTCCGGTGGGGCCATAACGTCACCAGAACTGACACCAGCGAGCAACCCCTTTAATCTGGGTGCTGGTTTGCACGTGGATCATAGAGGGCATCACCATCATAGCAACATACGAGAAAGACTAATCCGGCTCAGATGGTCCATGTAAAATATTCCGCTTATTTAGATGTAGAAACACAAATTTTTACAGGTTTGAGGCCTTACATGAAGCTCATAGCCATTCTATGACTGAGGGCCTCATGTAAAGCCTGAAATGCGTTAGTATTACATGCAAATAAACTTGATTATTTTATTGGAATCTTCTGAGCGGAATTAAAGGGGTATTCTGCTCAAACATAACTTAAGATATGTCGCTGCCCATGGTGAGACTAACAATTCCTTCCATACTTGTTATTATCTATTCAGTCTCCTTCCCTCAGCTCTGAGCAGCTGCTTTCTGCTGAAGACCCAAAAATCTGTGTGTGAGCTTTTCTGTCTGTTTCCCCCTCCCTTCTGAGACAGCTGATGTAAACAAGTCCCTGTCTGTAAATTTCAAGCAACTTTGTAATGCTGGGAGGATTAATCACAGTGAGTTCATAAGCAACTTAAGGGAGGGGGAGGCGGAAAGAAAAGCTCACACACAGATTTTTGTGTCTTCAGCAAAAAGCAGCAGTTGAGAACTGGGGAAAGGAGACTGAAGAGACTGAGACTAGATAATAACAAGTATGGAAGGAATTGTTAGTCTCACCATGGGTGGCAACATGTGTTTGAGCAGAATTCCCTTTTCATTTTTGTCCTATCATGTCACCTAACATGGGACGATCTGGTATTTGCTGGTTGAGATGTGTTACATGTTATGAGTAACATCGAGGGACATGGGTCGGTCACACTTCCATGTTCCCATGACTCCTCTAGGCATGCTGTAAACCTAGGCTCCTACCAGACAGGACCTCTTCATTCTTCTGCAGCAGGTTAATATATGCCATAGAATATAATGACCCTCCTCGGCATGAATCCCATCTGGTAGTCATTGAGTGTGGAATGTGTCAGCCATTAGTCGGGACCTCAGTCGTTTGACTCATTGATAGGTTAGAGCATTGACTAATGAAAAGAGGAAACTACAATTTGTACAACAATAAAAATAAATATGGAGGGTGGCGGAGAAGGGTCTTCCTGCAGGAATCCAGGAGCGGCAGCAGCAGCCACCCTCCTGCATTATGGAGCCATTACCAGTCCAGACCTGCAGCCACTGCTCATCAAAGAGACCCCCCCCCCCCTAATTATCAGGTGTCACAGGGGTTAACCCTTACCTGCTGGGAAGTCTGCACCACCACATTCACACATCTGATGTGGCCCAATTTTGGGATTTAAAAAGCATGATACCCGAAACCATTGTCAGCCCTATTGTCTGAATAATGGCCGAAAATAGGACGATATGAGAAAATGTGTATGTGCATTTTTGGAACAGGTCTATCTATCTATCTATCTATCTATCTATCTATCTATCTATCTCCTATCTATCTATCTCCTATCTATCTATCTTCTATCTATCTATCTATCTATCTATCTTCTATCTATCTATCGCCTATCTATCTATCTATCTATTATCTATCTATCCATCTATCTATCTCCTATCTATCTATCTATCTACAGTATCTATTATCTATCTATCTATCTATCTATCTATCTCCTATCTATCTATCTATCTATCTATTATCTATCTATCTATTTATCTATCTATCTATTATCTATCTATCTATCTCTCCTATCTATCTATCTATCTCCTATCTATCTATCTATCTATCTATCTACAGTATCTATTATCTATCTATCTATCTATCTATTATCTATCTATCTATCTCCTATCTATCTATATATCTATCTATCTATCTATCTATCTATCTCCTATCTATCTATCTATCTCCTATCTATCTATCTATCTATCTATCTACAGTATCTATTATCTATCTATCTATCTATCTCCTATCTATCTATCTACAGTATCTATTATCTATCTATCTATCTATCTATCTATCTATCTATCTATCTATCTATCTATCTCCTATCTATCTATCTATCTATCTATCTATCTCCTATCTATCTATCTATCTCCTATCTATCTATCTCCTATCTATCTATCTATCTACAGTATCTATTATCTATCTATCTATCTATCTATCTATCTATTATCTATCTCCTATCTATCTATCTACAGTATCTATTATCTATCTATCTATCTATCTATCTATCTATCTATCATCTATCTATCTATCTATCTATCTATCTATCTATCTATCTCCTATCTATCTATCTACAGTATCTATTATCTATCTATTATCTATCTATCTATCTATGTCCTATCTATCTATCTATCTATCTATCTCCTATCTATCTATCTATCTATCTATCTATCTACAGTATCTATTATCTATCTGTCATCTATCTATCTATCTATCTATTATCTATCTATCTATCTATCTATCTATCTATCTATCTCCTATTTATCTATCTATCTATCTATCTATCTATCTATCTATCTATCTCCTATCTATCTATCTATCTATCTATCTATCTATCTATCTATCTATCTCCTATCTATCTATCTATCTATCTATCTACAGTATCTATTATCTATCTATCATCTATCTATCTATCTATCTATCTATCTATCTATCTATTATCTATCTATCTATCTATCTATCTATCTATCTATCTATCTATCTATCATCTTTCTCTCACCATTTACCATGGCCCCAGGGCTTCTGTAGATGGGAGACACATAAGTTAACCTGACAGGAGCTCTGGCACAACTTTCTGCCACCATTCCCAGTCCTGATCCCTTATGTCCACCATTGACATGCATGTTTCGATCGGCAGGGGTGTTTCTTAACAGAAGGGGGAAACAAAAGGAGAAATACATCCAGCTGGGACCTTCTTTTGCCTTTTTGTGGTCCTCCAATGGGGGCCCCATAGGCGACTGATTGTCCTGATCTGTAGACCACATAGCCGACTTCTATGTCTGGACTCTTTTTTAGGTGGGTGGTGGTGGTTGTGGTGTTGGGGGCTTGAGCACCTTATACCCGGTCCCATTGGATCGGCTTCTGGTTTTGGCCTCAGTATATCATATACCTAGCTAGTTTGCTTTTTCCGAGCTGCGGTGATACAAGGGGTTAAGGGCTGAGCGTTCATAAGAGTATGTCTGAAACCAGAATTGGCCAAACAACGACATTTTAATTGCAGGCAATCCCGGCGCAATTGTATACAAAAGAATTTTTTTTTTTTTATTCCCTCCCCCGGACATTAACAAAGGTTATTATCCTGTTCATTCTCAGGTTTAAAAGGAGGCTCCCATAATCCAAACCAAATCAACCTGACCTTTGAACCTTTTCTGCTGTACTTTTTCTCATGCCACGGTTTCTTTAGTGCTAGTGAGCTGAAGGCCCCGAGCCGGGCTGCAGCTGATTTCCCAGACAGTGCTGCCTTTCGTCCCCTGACAAATCACTGTGGAGCCCCTTTTGTCCTATGTCGCTTTGATCTCACCTGCCTGTCAGGGGAAAAACGAGAGCTCCGGTACAGGCAAAGGCATTGCAAACAAATTGGCAATAGGGCAGCTTACAGGGGGAGGGAGGCTACACAGGGGGCAACTATAGCCCCACTGGGTGCACTTCACTACGGCGCACAGATAGTTAACTCGTGTTCTCATGCCGTAATTGTAATAAACCTTATAAGGATCATGCAGTCAAGTGGTTGCTTTATTTGGGATCCATTAAGACATTAAAAAATTGCAGATTTAAAGGGGTACTCTGGCAAAATGTTCTTTTCTTTCAAATTAACTGGTGTCAGAAAGTTATATAGATTTGTAGTTTGCTTTTATTTAAAAATCTCCAGTCTGCAGGAAGTGGTGTATTCTTTCCAGTCTGACACAGTGCTCTCTGCTGCCACCTCTGTCCATGCCAGGGACTGTCCAGAGCAGGAGAGGTTTTCTATGGGGATTTGCTACTGCTCTGGACAGTTCCTGATACGGACAGAGGTGGCAGCAGAGAGCACTGTTTCATTTAACCAAAAGTAATAAGTCATTGATGACTAAGGCTTCATTCATATAAGTTTAGTATGGCATGTGTCTTCTCCACTTCAACTAGCCTTGTTTGGTAGATCTCTCACTGTTTGGGTATAGGGACAGATGTCTCAATCAAGGCCAGTGGGGCGGGGAGAAGATACAGGGGACCGCCCTGGTGGCTCTTCACCTTAGTCAGGTGCGCACTTCTCCACACACATTCTTACATTATTGTAAGAAGCCCAACACAAATTCCTCATATCCCAGTGGAAAAGCTATAGCAAGGCCCTGTACCTATCATTTGTCACCTATAATCCTAGTGTCTTCTTATATAGGGCTATTTAGTCCCTATTGGGTAACTGCAGATACCAAGCTATGAGCTCAGTGCTTAGCGATGGTCGGAGGCCCCATCCGGAATAGACGGGGAACTAGCTCTGAAAACAATGGGGGAGATTTATCAAACATGGTGTAAATCAAAACTGGCCCAGTTGCCCCTAGCAACCAATCAGATTCCACCTTTCATTTTCCAAAGAGTCTGTGAGGAATGAAAGGTGGAATCTGATTGGTTGCTAGGGGCAACTGAGCCAGTGTTACTTTACACCATGTTTGATAAATCTCCCCCTATGCACCAGTCCTCCATTCCTGTAATTGGTAGCAATCCCAGCAGTCAGACCCCCACCGATCAGTTTGTTATCCCCCATTCTTTTGATAATTTTGGAGATAGGGATACCCCTTTAATGGGATATTCAAACAACAGACAGTCCGTTATACATTATAACTTAAGATGAGTGCTACTGGAGCAGGCCCAAGCCTGATCATTCGGCATTTTAATACCGGTGACTGAAGAAGTTGAATGCAGCCTTAGGCCATGTTCACACAACGTATACGTATTGTATAAATCACGGCTGTTGTTGCCATTTGCAACAACGGATGTGATTTATACAACACATACGTTGTATGTGAATGAATGTAATCCCGGCCAGAACAAATACACATAGTATACACTCCGGCCTGGATTGCATCCGGCCGCATAAAAAACTGACATGTCAGATTTTTGCAGCCGCTATTCATTGAACCTGTCAGTTCACACAATGGAGCATGCGACTCCGGCCGCACGCTCCATTGTGTGCAGAGTTGAATTCAGATGCAGGACCACACGGGTGCATCCGCATCTGAATTCAGCAGAAATGAAGATCATCCGGCCGGTACTGCAGTACCGGCCGGGATGATCTTCAGTAACACCAGCTGTTCTGTGATCCATCCAGGTCACAGAACGGCCGGTATTATACACCATGTGAACATGGCCTTACAGTGTCGGACTGGCCCACCAGAGGATCCTCCTGTGGGCCCCCAGCTTTAGAACCTGCACTAACACTGACTGACATGTCATTTCTCACTGGTTCTTCCTTAGTGGGCCCCCAGGATCATTTCCTGTGGTGGGCCCCAGATACCCCAGTCCGACACTGCAGCCTTAGGGAGTCCTGGAAATCATGCATAGGGTCTATGGCTGTATACTTGTTTCCCAGGACTCCCTAGGGTTGCATCCAACTTCTTCAGCCACCGATATTCAAATGCCGAGCGATAGGACTCGGGCATGCTCAAATATCGCTCATATCTCTTTATAACTATACAATAGTTGGGTATCCTATCTGATCTGTGGATGGATTAGAGATACGTACGGAAAATATCAGAGTACGCCATTGGGCAACTGACCAGTATTCCAGCAACAGTGCCCAAAAAGGTAGAGGAGGTTGTGCTTCCTACTCCCTCCATTTACATCTATGGAAATGATACATTGACTTGAGTGATATGATGGTTCCTGCACCTGTAAATGTCTATGGTTGGAATACTGTAACTCATAAGGTTACATGCTTTTTTTTAAAATTTATTTTTATTTTTTAAATCTGTAAAAACTCTTTTCCTACATCTCATTTTTTTCCACAATAACCCCCAGTTTGTGATATGGATACTGCTGGGGACCAGATTATTCATTACTCCATACATATAGGTTAAAAGGGAATTGAATCATATGGTTTAGCGGGGATTTGTTTTCTGGCATTAGGGCAAATCTATATAATTATAGGATTTTGACATTTTTGTAGGGCTGCTAGGCCTCTAAGTATATGGCATTCTAGTCGTCTTAACCCGTATTCTTCCAAGAGATCTTTTTTCCAGTAGTCAAGGAGTTGGGGAGAATGGGACATCCCGCACACAATGACTTTAACAGACAAGTGTTCAGGTCGCCTTTGTGATTGAACTTGTGTATGAAATAGTTGGTTAGAAATGTTCCCTTTTAAAGTCCCCTGTGAAAAGAGGAGCTCTCTCTGAAATGAAACCGGATAGGTGTTCTTACACATTCGCTTCTCTTTGATTTGCAACTTCAATTTCAAATACCTTTTCGGAAGGCAGTGCCTACAGTAAAATCTTTGTGTTGGTTGTAACACTATCGGATGAGTGGAGATCTCGTTCTAGCACAGGTCGGATCTGCTAGCTAAGCACCTTGTTCGCTTCTAATGTACGGCAGAGCCAGTGGAGTGATATGGGTCTCCTGCTTTGCATGTCAGTATACTCAGGGGCGGATTAAGTGTACTCTGGACCCCAGGCTGTCCACCAAACCTACCCCCCACCTCCACTCTAGTGCGCAGACGCAATGAAGCGGCACCCTACAGCGCTTGCGTCGCCCTTTAATAGAGGGCCCCCTGTGTAGTCCACCTAAAATAGATCTTCACCTGTTTAGGTGCCCCTCTAGTAGATGGCCCCCCTAGTCCCCCTTTAGTAGACGTCCCCCAGTGTAGTCCCCTTTAGTAGATGGTCCCCAGTGCAGTCCCCCTTTAGTAGATGCCCCCAGTGCAGCCCCCCTTAGTAGATGGCCCCCTGTGTAGTCTTGTGTAGTAGATAGTCCTCAGTGTAGTCCCCCCTTTTAGAAGATGGTCCCTCCTGTGTAGTTCACCCTTTGGTAGATGGCCCCTCTTGTGTAGTTTCCCCTTTGGTAGATGCCCCCTCCAGTGTAGTTCCCCCTTTTGGAAGATGGTCCCTCCTGTGTAGTTCCCCCTTTGGTAGATGGCCCCTCTTGGGTAGTTCCCTCTTTAATACATGGCTCACAGGCAGCGCGTGTGTGACCTGCGGCCACTTATCGGTGTGCACACAATAGAATAATGCGTGCTTTCAGGGATAGCCCTGCAGCTGCAATTTACTCGGTGATCTTCCGGTAAGCCCCTGAGGGATGTGAAGCTGCAGGACAAGATGTGGGTGGTTTGGGCCTTACATTATGATTCGCCACTGAGTAGACTATATCTATCTATACTAGTAAAATGAAAGTCAGTCAGGTTTCCATGTGATAATACCTTTAGTATGCCATATAGAAATGCATTGTATACCAGGACTGACCTTAAATGGGCACCGTCACTTAAAAAAAAAAAAAAAACTTTTGACAAGTCGTAGGAACATATCAGAAGGGAGAAGAGTCCACCTGACTAGGATAGACTTTAGAGATGAGCGAACCACGAGCATGCTCGAGTCCATCCGAACCCGATCGTTTGGCATTTGATTAGCGGTGGCTGCTGACGTTAGATAAAGGGCTATGTGGAAATCATGGATATAGTCATTGGCTGTTTCCATGTTTTCCAGACAACCTTAGAGCTTTATCCAAATTCAGCAGCCCCAGCTAATCAAATGCCGAACGTTCGGGTTCGCTCATCTCTTATAGACTTCTATAAAAGAAAAAATCTACAGGACCATCTCCTGTGGCAAAAAGCAGCACTTAGCTCCAACATTGGTTGAGAAAATGACCAAGTACCATCCTGGCCCTCTTATTCTCTAGAATTGAACCCGCTTTATTATCTGTGGCCATGTTTAAACTCCGAACCCTCCAGCAGCTGTGGGACGCTCTGCATGGTTCCTAATACCTGTGACACCTATTAAGGCCTTATAAAGTCACTCTCGGCCCATCTAGCTGCTGTCCATGCTACACATGGTGGTTGCTCTGTAATCTAGAATTAGCACTGAGCAAAAATCCTGATGTTCGGTTCGTATCCCGAACACGAACATAAAAGTAAAAAATGATAGTGATCGGTTCGTGTTCGCCGAACATTCATGAACAAATAACGAATGTACAGTAGAAGCGTACATTTCCGTTTACGCACATGCGTACAAATTATCAGGTGCAAAGCGTAAATTACACAGTTGCGTACGTTTCGGTGTGGAGTTCCACACATGTGTACAGATTTATCAGGTGCAAAGCGTAAATTACACAGTTGCGTACGTTTCGGTGTGGAGTTCCACACATGTGTACAGATTTATCAGGTGCAAAGCGTAAATTGCACAGTTGCGTACGTTTCGGTCTGGAGTTCCACACATGCGTACAGATTAACAGGTGCATAGCGTAAATGCTGGGTACATCACAAGAATATGTTTGAAAATGATTTTTATAACCATTCCGATCATTGAACAGATTGTTCATGATCGTCAAACACTAACAATTAGCGTCATGTTTGTACGAATATAAGAACATGTTTGCCCATCACTATGTAGAACCACTGAGCTGCTTCTAAGTCACCTGTGATTATTACAGGATTGAGCAGAGGTCATGTTCACACAACGGAAGATCCGTACTAATCACGGCCGTTGTTTTAACAGCCGTGATTACTACGACACTTATGTTGTGCTGCAGGCCGAGGGAATCCCGGCCGAAGTGTATACACATGGTATACACTCCGGCCTGAATCCCCATCGGTGCCGTAGAAAACTGACATGTCAGTCTTCTGCGGCCACAGAAAACCCTATCAGTGCACACAGTGGAGTGAGCGGCTCTGGCCGCACGCTCCATAATGTGCAGTGGGGAGTTCTGATGCGGGCGCGCAGAACCCAGCGGCGCAAAATATCATCTTTTCTGAGACCGGCCATTCCGTGACCTGGTCGGGATGGCCGGTCTCATACCAAATGCCTTAAACATGCAATCCAGACATGTTTGTCCAAATGAAATTTTTTTTTTTTACAAAATTGCTAAAAAAAAATACATTTCTTACTAGAGATGAGCGAACCGGGTTCAGGTTTGAGTCGATCCGAACCCGAATGTTCGGCATTTGATTAGCTGGGGCTGCTGAACTTGGATAAAGCCCTAAGGTTGTCTGGAAAACATGGATACAGCCAATGACTATATCCATGTTTTCCACATAGCCTTAGGGCTTTATCCAAGTTCAGCAGCCCCCGCTAATCAGATGCCGAAAGTTCGGGTTCGGATCGACTCTAGCATGCTCCAGGTTCGCTCATCTCTATTTCTTACCCTTTGCATACAACTTTTTTAATTTATCAATACATAAACACTTTATCAATACATAAAAATGGCTAAAAGTCTAGTTGAGTAGAAAACAGACTCTACTAACCAGATCTGGTCTCCCGGCACTACTGCCGGCTAGTGAGGCTACTTAGCCCGGCCACTAATTCTATTAGGTTGAGTAAATGTCTTGAATTCAAGGGTTTTCTTGGAAGCGGTCCTTATAATGAATTATATTTCTGAATAAAAGATCTTATTCTTTGGGGTTTAGGGTCGAAATGTTTATTTTTCATTGTTTCCCTAAAAGAATGCTTTAGAAAGTTGTATGTAGTGTCATGTAAAACATCCCTCAATGAGCTCTATACTAATCCAGTAAGAGGCACCACATCAAACAAGGTTGTGTTCTCCAGGCCTAATAAACCTGACTGTGACAGCTCTCCGAGCCCCTCGCTCCTGGGGGTCTGGGACCTCCCTGCAGAGCAGCAGTTAGAAAAATGTTTGTCTTTTACTTACAAAAAGGGTCATGGACCCATGATACTAATTAGGGCGATGCCTGAAGAGCGGCTTTTCATCACAGATCGCCCCATGTTTTCTTCACAGCGCTCTGACTGACAGCCGACGGTTTGGTCCTCGGCTCTCTCTTTTTTGAGAGTCGTTCACACAGTTCCATAGATTGAGAATGGACGGTTTGACTCCATAAATGTTATTGTACAAAACATTTCACGGCAATTAAGCGATGTTTGCATAAATGATAGCTCGAATGTCTTCATTTGGGATGGAATGTAAAAAAAATAAAATATTAAACTATCGAGGGGAAAAAATTCTGGTCAATTGTATAATTTTTTTTTTTTTATGTAGCAGAGCTCTATTGTGGATCTTATGTTTTGTCGAAAGTAGGCATGTTGGGGCATCAGGCAGCTATTGAACATTGCCTGGTTATACCAGCGTGCAATCCCTATAACATGTACCCACCTCCCTCTGGTCTTGGAAGGTATATTCCAAGATGAATTAAGGGAGGAAGAGGAGTGCTGGGGGGCAAAACAGGTAAGAGCCTTTCTGCTCCCCCCTTTTAATGCAAAACACATATAGTAGAACACTATGGGGGAGATTTATCAAACATGGTGTAAAGTGAAACTGGCTCAGTTGCCCCTAGCAACCAATCAGATTCCACTTTTCATTCTTCACAGACTTTTTGGAAAAGGAAAGGTGGAATCGGATTGGTTGCTAGGGGCGACTGAGCCAGTTTCACTTTACACCATGCTTGATAAATCTCTTAGTATATCCAGGATTAGAAAAAAACAGCTCTTTTTTTGTGTGTGTGTGCAAAAATAGCGCCAGCCGTGTCCTCAGGTTGTATGTGGTGTTGCAATTCAGCTCCATTCACTTTAATAAAATTGAGTGCAAAAAGTACACCCAAGGACAGAAGAGGCGCTGTTTTTTAAAGTGTCCATGTTCTGTTAAGCCTGGACAACCATTGTAACAAATTTTTTGGGCAGTAGACAAGAGGAAAGTAGTGGTTTCAGCAGAGGAACTAGAGATGAGCGAACCTTGAGCATGCTCGAGTCGATCCGAACCCGAACTTTCGGCATTTGATTAGCGGTGGCTGCTGAACTTGGATAAAGCCCTAAGGCTATGTGGAAATCATGGATATAGTCATTGGCTGTATCCATGTTTTCCAAACAACCTTAGAGCTTTATCCAAGTTCAGCAGCCACCGATAATCAAATACCGAACGTTCGGGTTCCCATCGACTCAAACCTGAACACGGTTCGCTGATCTCTAGAAATGACCAATAGCTGACCGATGTTACATCACTCGCACGTAATGCCTGCAGCACCCGCGAAAAAAAAAGCTCATACTCTCCATCTCATCTGCGGAAGTTATCAGCAGAGATGGTCATTGGGAGGGAGTGGAGTTCTGGAGAGCAGAAGGGGTAGGACCTTTTCTGTGGTCCGGAAAACCCCTCTAAGGCAGGGGCTGCAGGGCAATTCCTGGTTGCACAATTCCATCACTCATACGAGTGAATGAGGTTGCATTGCCGCCTACAAGCAACTGCGACCATGATCCTGCAGTCGCAAAAGACCCATCCTGGGTCTGCTTATGGGTCACAACACAACCCCATTAAACGGAGTATGCAGTGTTAGAAAAACATGGGAGCTTTCTTCTAGAGACAGCACTACTTTTGTCACCGATTCAGGTGTAGCTTGAAATTAGGCTCCATTCACTTCAATGGAACTGATTTGCAAAACCTGTACCCAAACTGGAGACAAGAGTGGTGCTGTCTCTGAAAGAAAGTGGCCATGTTCTTCTCACGCTGGATAATCCCTCTAACTTGAGCGATGGAGTCGCAGACTAAGGGTCCTATTCCACGGGACGATTATCGTTCGCATAATCGTTAATGATAAACGATTTCAAACGCCCGCTATTGCAAACGGCCTGAAATCGTTCACCCATTTACATGGAACGATAATCGTTACTTATGATCGTTCTTGCGGTCGTCTTGTCATCGATATTGTGTTTGTTGCTACTGCGAACAACCAAACGACGTCTTGCAAACAGTTTGGGAACACGCAACGATAAAAATAGGTCCAGGTCTTACTAAACGATCAACGATTTTTCGTTCGTTGTCTAATTGTTAACTGCTATTCATTTGAACGATTATCATTTAGATCCGAACGATGTAACGATAATTCGTACGATAATCGTCCCGTGGAATAGAGCCCTAAGACTCACAGTGTAGCTGTAGCCGAATACTTGAGGTTTGTCATAACTAGAGGAATTTTTTAATTTCTGTTTTTTCTATTTGTTGTATTTATTGTATGGGTTTATATAGCGCCCCCATATTCTGCAGCAATGTACAGAGATTGTCAGTACTTACATCGCCAATATCGGTCCCTATCGCAATTGAGTCTCACGAAGAAAATCCTAAAGTAACCTATGAGTATGAGTGCACATCTGCAGAGACCACACAAACTCCATGTAGATGTCCTTGATCATATGTAAAACCTGGACCCCAGCAATACTAACCACTAAGCCACATGATGGATTTACTAAAAAAAAAAAAAAAAAAAAAAAAAGCAAAGATTTGAATGCACATTCTATTAATCTATAATAACCGGTTTATTTTATTTTTATTTTGTTTTGCTATAAACAACATGTGCAATCTATTGGTAGCAATTCATCATCCTGAGCTGAAATCCCTGTACAGTGCAGCCTGCAGGTGAATATGAATGGCTGCCCCCTTGAGTGATTGATGAGGGGCTGTCAGATCCGGCTGTCAGTCACAAGCGGAGCAGGTGTTCAGGATTGAAAGCATTGATCCCCGGCCATCATGGAATGCGGCTACAGCTAACACTGCAAATAGCCTATCAAGCTGTGCCCCCCATAATCATCCTCACCATCTACTCCTGAACGCAACATACAGGTGCACAAGAATTACACTAAAAGAGGCCTACTCCTTTCTTCCCTATGATTTGTAGGAATGTCATTATCGTGGATTTATTTCTTCTTGTTAATACTTATACTTACCTCTAAAGATCATTCATCTATATAGCAATCACTTTTTACTTTACATTACTTATCCTGTACTGATCCTGAGTTACATCCTGTATTATACTCCAGAGCTGCACTCACTATTCTGGTGGTGGGGTCACTGTGTGTAACGACTGATTGTGGATCTGCTGGCACATGGCAAGCAATGGGCTTTGCTGAGGCAGATGACCCCCAGGTCGCTACCCCTGCTTTGGCTTGTTTGTGTTGGTGGGTGAGGTGCAACAGAAAACAAACAGAAAATAGGAGTAGCAGCAGGGAATGGTGTTATGGACAGGAACACGGGCAGGGAACACCTTTTCTGATGTCTGCAAGCAACAGCTCAAACAATCTAGATTCACTCCAACGTAGAACCTCCCCAGTCCTCCAGTTGAGGTTAGGAGCATGAAGTTGCAGCCACAGGAGACCCAGAAGAATTGGAGAAGATGAACAAGGCAACACATACAAGTCAATTTTCTCCATGTACAAGATGCCCACTTGAAGGGTCACCAGTTCCATACAAAACTGAATAGTCACACTTAAAGAGGATGCACCACCAGGTACGTCCTCTTTAATCTGAACCGACGGTTCCGGTGCATAGAACGGCGCCGTGCACGGGAACCGGGCCGCAGTCCGAAAAATGGACCGCGGCACCGGCTTCCCCGTGACGGCGCTGTTCGATCCGTCGGTTCAGATTAAAGAGGATGTACCTGGTGGTACATCCTCTTTAAGGGTTCTCCTTCCCCAGTAAGAAATCCACAAGGCTTTGACAAGTTGGACTACCGAGAAGTGCCATTTTTTAAACCAAGGAGGCATCTATAAAACTGCCTGCAGATCCGGAATCCAGGAAAGCGGTGGTTTGAAAGTGAAGACCGCACAAATCAAGAATTAGGACCGGCAGGGACCAGAGAGAACACATTCACACCTAGGGAGCCCTCCCTTACATCTCCTAGGTGCATGACTTTCCCGGACACTGAGGACGCTGTGGGCAGTTCAAATGAAAATGGTCTGGACTAGCACAGTATAGACACAAATTCTGCTCCTGATGGCAAATTCTCTCTTCCTGCAGACTCTGTCCACCTGCATAAGTTCATCGTGGGTGGCTGGGACAATGGCGAAGGTGGCCTTTGGAACGGCAAAGGCAAAAGGTACGGCAAGGGAGAGCCAGTTCGCACTCCAGGTGGACCTCCTCTTCTCTTTTAGAGAACCGAGCATCGATCCGAGTAGCCAGATGGATCAAGTCATTTAAAGGAGACCTGTCACCCCCCGTTTCCGACGGGGATATCTCCATCCCGGGACCGGCTCCAGGCGCGGGACTTGGAGAGAAGGGGTAAGTATAAGGGTCTCTAGCGGGGGGTCGGGTGGCCTTCACCCCGACACGGGGGTTGACAGGTTCCCTTTAAGAAGAAGGTAAGATCTCATGGAAAGCACATCCTTCATGCAACTGGCGAGTCCCTTTTTGAAAGAAGTGACAAGAGCAGAATTTTTCCAGTCGAGTTCTGCAGCCAAAGTATGGAATTAAACTGTGTATTCGCTAAGGAAGAATTTCCTTGCCAAAGGTTGAGTAGAGCAGTCTCTGCAGAAGATGCACGTGTGGGCTCTTCGAAAACGCATTGGAATTCTGACAAGAAGGCTTGGAAACTGGCAGTGACTGAATCATCTCTATCCCACATGGATGTAGCCCATGCCAGTGCCTTCCCAGTGAAAAGACTGATCACAAATGCCACCTTAGAGCATTCTGATAGGACCACCATCATACTTGGACGGAAGCTCCAAACTCTGATATGCTGACTTTGCTGGACGACCACTCTTGTGGGCATCTAGCACCTTGCTTGGATCCATGGTTGGAGCCTACTGTAATTATTGATTGTGGATCCACTAGACCACCAAGCTACTTGGGCGTGTCACAAAACTAGACGTGGTGGTCACTGAAACAGGAACTGATGTAATTTGATTGACAGTAGTAAAGCAAAAGGATAATGCACCAATCACATGGCACTGTATTCTGCATCCGGTACATAAGTCTTACGTTGTTTTGACTGGACTTACACTTAGACACCGAAGACAGACACCATCTTCTCCATACATATATTTATACCGCTAATTGATCGCATTGTCCACCTGGGGTATCAGCTATACCATTGATCCAGCGCCTAGTGCTATAAGTCACAACAAACAAAAGCACCTTTAAAACGAAGTTTCCTTAAAACGTGCCGACTCTTTTGTTCAAGTCTTGTCTGTCAGCGGCGGATTCACTGAATTATTCACATATTACCATGGGATCTGTTTGTTGCTCACCAAATAATAGCTAGCTGCATGCATGTAATTTTAGACACAGTTCAGGTGTGATATGGAATATCCCATATAACCCTACCCAAGGCGTTCACAGTCAAATCTCTTGTTGTGCCGCGTTGTCTGGTCACGCCGTGTTGCATCCCAATAGATGATTCAGGTCCTAACAGCGTAGTGGAATACATGTAAAAGGTGAAAACATTGACTAGATACTTTTTTATTAAAGTAGGTCATATAGTGAACAGTGAAGCCTTGGTCTGGTCTTCAGCTGCCTTTAGATATTAGAAATGTTTCTTAAGCTTACAGGTTGGCCACTTTATAGTAAAATTGTTCAAGGTACAGTATTAGTATGTGCACTTACTGACAGCAGTTCCTTGTATACCCCATAGAGCTAAAATCAGACTCCCCTCCTCCAGGCTGTCCTGCTCTGTGGTGATTCTGTCCACAAGAGGAGACGATCATCGACCGATCGTTGTCTTTTAACAAGTTTGAAAATTATCGGCAGCCGCCTCACTACGTGTATGAGGAGCTGTGTGGCTGATGAAAAAGTATAGTAAATAATAAAGTAATACTTACCTCTCCAGGTTTCCCGGTGTCCTCCTGCCTCTTCCCCGCTCACCACATCCACCTCTGACATTTTCTAACCCCTCTGTGCAGTGACAGCCTGCTTAGAAAGTCACTGGCCGCAGCGATGTCAATGCAGAGATGGGTTTGGCAGTGTCAGCTGTGGATGTGGTGAGTTTTCACCAAGTTTGAAAATTATTAGCAACCGTATTAGAAGCTGCGTGACTGATGAAAATATATAGAAAATATTAAAGTTATACTTACCTTTCTCAGTTCCCCAGTGCCCTCCAGCCTGTTCCCGGCTCACCACATCCGCCGCTGACACTTCCTAACCCCTCTGTGCAGTGACAGCCTGCTTAGAAAGTCACTGGCCACAGCAATGTGAATGTAGAGACGGGTTCAACAGTTTCAGTGAGCGGGGAACAGGCAGGAGTACACTAGGGGAGCCTGGAGAGGTAAGTATAAGTTTATTATTTTCTATATATGCCAGAATACACAATCATTGAGCCTTGTAAGGGTATGTTTACACTGAGTCAATTCCCGCCTGCCTCAGTGTCTCACAGTATCTCTATGGGAGGGCTCGCGTGCCTGCGCTCCCACCGCTCTCCGCGTAAAGAATTGACATGTGACCCTAATAGGCTCAGTAAGTTCCAATCTAGCAGATCAGCTCTGACTTACATAGAAAATCGGACCGTGTAATACAGCCCCTAAGAGTGTGAGCACCTGCTACCAGGAAAGTGATTGCACCCCCCTTGTAAGGGGTATTGAGATGGATAACTTTTCATCTTCTGGCACTCATCCAATTCCCACGACCACCTATACAGTAGTGTGCAATCCCCGAAGGAGAAAGTGATAAGGAAGCATGTCATTTGTCTTGTTTCTCCGGCAGGGGGTTGCTCCTTGAAGAACCTTTTGATGCTCCCAAGGCGAGATCCCGTCTTATTGTTTCTTGGTTCCACCCAATTAGATCCCATGAAGTAAAATGTATAGGAACATTTACAGCTACATAAATCGGTTTAATACTTGGTGAAATATTCATTAGTCACGGCTTCGAGGAGAGATTGGGGAGGTAAAAGGAAGATGACACAAGCCTTTAGCGGTCTACACAAAACAAACAGTTGTGCGTTGCGTAGGAGGAAGTCTACGGAGTACCATGTCACCATTTAAGTTGTGCTAGATAATAACATTGTTTCCTTTTATCTCTCTTCGCATTCTCCGCATGTCCCCCCCCCATTGAAGTTCCCGTACAGAAGCCCTGAATGGGAGACGGAATAAAGGTTTATTTGGTAATGCGTTGTTTGAAAGAAGTGATGCAGGGATTGTCACACAGGTGTAATCCCTCTGAACGATAACAGACGTGTGAGCATTCGGCCCATCAGACCCAGCTCCTCTTTAGATCTCGCTCATAAAAGGATCATGAAAGTCCTGATGGTAAAGCTCCACCTGTGTGTGTCATGCAGGGGCGTCAGGTGTGCGGAGCAGGAACATTAAAGCATCTCGACCCCCCGATACCAGCTCACCTTTTATCACTAATCGTGTGTTACATGTGCCACCTGTAGGGATAAACCGAGGAGGGTTTAGTCCATGTTTATCGTAGCTAACATCTCCACCGTCCCGCATATTCAGCAAGCTAAGGACTTCTTAACTTGACACTTTGAGGCTGCCCCTATGAACGCTAATCCTATAATGCTTAGTAATCTTTTTTGTTTTTTAAATGGCCTTGGAGAAGAAAAAACACGGAGAGATCTTTGATGTGGCTTTACCCTTTACTAATACAATGGCTAGGTTGCGTGCAGCGTGTACTTATGCCAAGTTCAATCCAATGGAGCGCCCACTGACAGCTTTATCGTGGCTTGTTGTCTGGATTGCAAGATTTTCAAGTTTGGTGTATACAGTAGGTATTGGTATTGTTCTCCAGTGTTGTTACGTAAAGAGGGAAGGAATTGATGGCTGGTGTTGGGTTAAGATGGTGTCTTATATCCAGGTACATACAGATATGCAAATATCTCACCTCCAGAAAAAGTTTTACCGTTCATATGCATGAAGCCGAAATCTGACGATACACATTAGATCACCATCATCAAATAGGTGGCCGTCTAACCACAATTTCCATCTTTGGCTGGCCATGCATGATGGGTTCTACACCACTGCATTATATTAACATTGGCTGACCCTACTAAGTGTGGAGGCCTCAACCAGCCAGCAAATTTGGGGGGACAAAGGGCTGAGCAATAGTGGTGAATGGACCTGTCAAACCGTTCGGTTTTGGCAATGTTCTCCAAACCTGCATGTTAGGCGTATGGTTGTATCCATGTTTTCCAGGACTCCCTAGGGTGGAATCCAACTTCTGCAGTCGTGAGGAGGCAAACGCTGATCGCTAGGGTTCGGTAAGGTTCTCCAAATCCTAGTGATCAGCATTTGTTTCCTCGCGACTGCAGAAATTGGATACCGCCCTAGGGAGTCCTGGAAAACATGCATACAGCCATACACCGAGCATGTGGGTTTGGAGAATGTTGCAGAAACGGAAGTTTGACAGGTCCCCTCAACAATATTGAGCATGTTGAATGTCTATGATTTTTTTGCCCTCTCCCCATCCAGAACACATGCAAACTTGACTGAGCCAAGAGTGCCTGTGTATGCAGGGATCTGACAACTATCTGAAATGTATGGCCCACTTAAAGGGGACCTGTCACCAAGACAATGTTACCTAACCTATCGCCATCATGTTATAGAGCAGGAAAAGCTGAGAAGATTGATATATCTGTTTGTGGGGAAAGATTCAGTATAATTTGTAACATGTTGAATGAAATCCATGCTCATTCTGTGATAAGGAGTCCAGTGGGCGGTGACTCAATGGCCTGGACTCTTTAGCATGGAAACATCAGAGATTTCAATCAATAAATTACAAGTTATACTGAGTCTTTTCCCATAAAGATATATATCAATCTGCTCAGCTCCTTCTGCTCTATAACATGATGCTGAGTGCTAAGGTGGCATTTTGATGGTGATGGGTTCCCTTTAAAATTCTATAGACAGCACATTACAAAGCTAGAGGAGCTGACTATATTAATATAAAGGTTTGTAGAAAACCAGTTAGTAGAACAGTATTGTTGATCTAACTTTCTACTCATTCTGGGATTAGGAGTCCTGTGGGCGGCCCCTAAACTTGAGCAGAGACTTTTCCCAGCTTCTCCTGCTCAATACCATGATGGTAGATTACATTAGGTTCCCTTTAGGCTTATTTTTAATGATAATATGACCTATTTTGGTTGCATAATATATGTATGCAGTTTTTTTAGCTGACTCTTGATACATCTTTACCTTTATCATTGATATTTCCATAGACGTGTTCCTACAAGCCACTTCTTCATCCACAGCTCAGACTCCACTTCAAAGGAGGACGGCATTTATTGGAACTACTTAATAGATCCTCAATAGCAAGCGTCAGAGTGACGAGTCTCTCAGACAGATTACATCTATTGTGACAGCCATAAACTGCCCGTGAGATTGACTTGTATGGATTGTAATTTGATTGCACTTAATGTGTAATTTTTGTATCCGCAATTACGGTTTATTAGTTTGACGACTGTCTAAGAAGCGCGGAAACTGAAACTACAACTCCTACGAGAGGCTACGGTACTCATATAGCACCATATGGACCTATAAGGAAAACCATAGCTAAAGTGGTCCTTGTGTGGTGTAGCACTGATCGATGGATGTTATCAGTGTTGCTGTACAGCTCAGCCAGTGATAGTATAGTTGTGATGCCAGTGCTAGTCCAGCACAGGTATGGTGGTAGTACCTGCTTTGTGTTGTGGCTGGCTGTACTCCCCAAAATGGTGGGTGACCTGCTGGGTTGTAGTGGGTCCCTTGGGCTCCTGAGTGGCAATTGACCCACCCGGACTATCAGTACTGCCACCCACAGAATGGGAAAAAATAACTCAAGGTGTGTGGTTAGTGTGTACAGGTGCTGGTGCAGAGGAAAGGATCGCTGAGTCCCAGTCGTATAAAAATATAACAGCTTTACTGTACAGCCTCTTGGTAATACAATACACTTTTGTAGAAAATAGATAAATCTTTACATAGACTTCAGTGCTTAAACTCATTTGTGCTCAGAAGATGCTTGAAGAAGTAGAGTAGAGGTAGTTGTAGCGGTGCTTGAAGAGTTAGAAGTAAAGTAGAGTAGCATAGAGAGGAGTTTGTTGAGAGAGTCCCAACCCAATGTAGCAATGTACTCTACCAGAACTTGAGAGAATACTTGAGAGTGAGAGGTTTAGTTGTACCTGTGTTTAGACTTTAGTCTAACCACCTTCTTCCCTACAGTGTTGAGTGACTCATCCTCCTAGGGTGATACAAGCCCCAGTCGTGGATACCTGGGTGAAACTAAGCTCCCGGAGGTGTCCCAGTTACCTGCACTGCGAGATAGGATACGTAGACCTTCTGGTAGCTTTGTCCTATCCAGGCTAGTTCCTCTTTTTAGACTGGTTCACGGCATGGGCTAGGATGTTCCTAGACTCTTCTCCCTTTGTAGTGTTTAGCACTGCATAGTAGACATAGTAGGAATGCTGAATCAGATTCCACCTTTCATTTTCCAAAGAGTCTGTGAGGAATGAAAGATGGAATCTGATTGGTTGCTAGGGGCAACTGAGCCAGTTTCACTTTACACCATGTTTGATAAATCTCCCCCATAGTGTCTATAGTTGCATCTGCATACACATGTGTCTTAGACTGCACTGAACTAAACTGACTTCCTCAGGGAGCTAACTAACTCCTCCTACTGGGTGTCACGGCCGCGGCGGCGTCCCGCGTTCCGGGCCGCCGCCGCGACCGCTTCCTGCCCCATGCAGCAGCCGGTGTCCATAGTCGGGGACCCGGCGCTGCTATCACCTCGGCCCCGGGGGGCGCCTCACCTCTCCACGCTCCTGTCTCCCGCTGTGCCGGCCGGCGCGCGCGTCCCCGCCTCCTAGGGCGCGCGCGCGCCGGCTGTCTCAGATTTAAAGGGGCAGTGCGCTCCTAATTGGTAGTTGCACCTAATCACTCCCCTATAAATCCCAGCATGCCCTGTCCCCTGTGTTGGAGCCTCTACATGCTTCCCATAGCGTTTGGCCCAGCTCCCTGTTGTTCCTGTGTCCTGTCCGTTACCTGGTCCCTAGTCCCTGTTCCTGAGTCCTGTCCGTTACCTGGTCCCTAGTCCCTGTTCCTGGTTCCTGTTCCCCTGTCACTCCACCTGTTCCTGTGTCCAGCTTGTCACGTGCTCTCTCATCTGCAGACTATTGCCTGTGCCATCTCCAGCCACGCCTCGCCTGCCGACACCAGCAACCAAGCCAGGGGTAGCGACCTGGGGGTCGCCTGCCGCAGCAAGTCCATCCCGCCTTGCGGCGGGCTCTGGTGAAAACCAGCGGCCCCTTAGACTCCGCTCCCTGGTGAGGTTTGTGCCATCGCTGGTGCCGGACCAGTGGATCCACTACTCCGGGCGTTACAGTAGGCTCCAACCATGGATCCCGGCGAGGTGCCTGATCTCCGTGATGTCGCCAGAGTGGTCACTCAGCAGGCGCAACAAATCCAGAAGCAGTCACAGCAGATCCAGCAACTCACTGCCGCCTTACAGCAGCAGACTACTGCCCAGCGCACACCACCTCCTGACGCTTCTTCTTCACTCCGACTGGCCCTCCCAAGCAAGTACTCTGGGGACTCTAAGTTGTGCAGAGGATTCTTGACTCAGTGCACCATGCACATTGAACTTTTGAGTAGTCAGTTTTCCACCGAGCGCTCTAAAGTGGCTTTCATCATCAGCCTATTAGAAGGTAGAGCCCTGGCCTGGGCCACGCCACTGTGGGACCGTGATGATCCAGTTGCTGCCAATCTCCGGGCCTTCCTATTCGAGTTTCGCTCCGTCTTTGAGGAACCTGCCCGTGCTTCTTCAGCCGAGACTGCTCTCCTCAACCTCTCTCAAGGCAGCTCCTCTGTTGGTGACTACGCCATCCAGTTCCGCACCCTGGCAGCCGAATTGGACTGGAACGAGGCCGCCCTATTGGCCACCTTCAAGAAGGGCCTGTCTAGTCGTGTGAGAGACGTGCTCGCTGCCCGAGACCTGCCTACCTCCCTGAACGAACTCATTCTACTGGCCACCCGAGTTGATACTCGTTTTTCGGAGAGGGAGGAGGAGGTTCGGCATGAACATGTACTAACCCGTTCCCGTCGCCATCCCCAGCTGGCGCCGGTTTTCCAGAATCCTGACCTTTCGATGTCCCAACCCTCTCCTGAGATTCCTATGCAGGTGGAACGGGCTCACCTGACGCCTGATGAAAGAATCCGGCGCCTGGAGCAGAATCTCTGTCTCTATTGCGGTGGTTCCGATCACTTCCGGCTGGGATGTCCCCTACGTCCCCAAACATCCGGAAAATGCTCGCACCTAGGTCCGGTGGGACAGGTGTCCCTAGGTGTGAATGCCACCATTCCAAGTCTGTCTATGCCAGTTTCCATCCGGACTCTCTCAGGACGAAATCATCAGACTACTGCCTTCCTCGATTCTGGGTCAGCAGGCAGTTTTGTTGCGGCAACATTGGTCCAAAGATGGCGGCTACCCGTGACCCGACTAGCCAGGCCTCTGTCTATCTCCTCGGTCACAGGCGAAATTCTTACCGACCGTGTGTACTACCAGACCGCACCTTTAGTCCTCCAGGTGGGTCCTTTACATCAAGAAGAGATATCCTTCTACGTCCTGCCCCATTCTTCCCCCGCGGTCCTCCTGGGACTCCCGTGGCTGCAAGAACATGCCCCTCAACTGGACTGGAGAACCGGGGAGATTCTCAGTTGGGGTCAGGACTGTTCCAACCAGTGTCTCAGGTCACCTCAGACCAAGTGTACTATGTCGTTTCCTGTCCCAGCCAAGCCTCTACCCGACCTACCGGCAGAAGACCAAGACTCGGCGGATGCCTTCTCTGCCGAGGTGTACCCTCTCCCCGTACCCAAGACTAAGGTCGTGTCCTCTCACCACCGGGAGAACTTACAGAAGGTCCTCGTCCACAGACCCACAGTCCCTTGCCATGTTTTACCGCCTGATCGCCTAGCACCAGTCGTCACCTCCTCGCCTCAGAGAGTACCCCCCGGAAAGACTCATGTTCACCCTGCGCTTCGAAGAGGTATTTTGAAGTGGGGTCATTCCTCGTTGGAGGCCGGGCACCCTGGAGTCCGTAAGACCGGCCAACGGATCTCTCGCCACTACTGGTGGCCTAGTCTGTTTCCTGATGTCAAAGACTTTGTGGCTTCCTGTGCCATCTGCAGGCAAGAAAGAGGGGGAGGCCAAAGGGGGGGGGTACTGTCACGGCCGCGGCGGCGTCCCGCGTTCCGGGCCGCCGCCGCGACCGCTTCCTGCCCCATGCAGCAGCCGGTGTCCATAGTCGGGGACCCGGCGCTGCTATCACCTCGGCCCCGGGGGGCGCCTCACCTCTCCACGCTCCTGTCTCCCGCTGGGCCGGCCGGCGCGCGCGTCCCCGCCTCCTAGGGCGCGCGCGCGCCGGCTGTCTCAGATTTAAAGGGGCAGTGCGCTCCTAATTGGTAGTTGCACCTAATCACTCCCCTATAAATCCCAGCATGCCCTGTCCCCTGTGTTGGAGCCTCTACATGCTTCCCATAGCGTTTGGCCCAGCTCCCTGTTGTTCCTGTGTCCTGTCCGTTACCTGGTCCCTAGTCCCTGTTCCTGAGTCCTGTCCGTTACCTGGTCCCTAGTCCCTGTTCCTGGTTCCTGTTCCCCTGTCACTCCACCTGTTCCTGTGTCCAGCTTGTCACGTGCTCTCTCATCTGCAGACTATTGCCTGTGCCATCTCCAGCCACGCCTCGCCTGCCGACACCAGCAACCAAGCCAGGGGTAGCGACCTGGGGGTCGCCTGCCGCAGCAAGTCCATCCCGCCTTGCGGCGGGCTCTGGTGAAAACCAGCGGCCCCTTAGACTCCGCTCCCTGGTGAGGTTTGTGCCATCGCTGGTGCCGGACCAGTGGATCCACTACTCCGGGCGTTACACTGGGCTGTGTGTGTGGAGAGCAGGGATAGGCAAAAGAAGAAAGAGCATCTCCTATAGGTCAGCACTGAACACATGGTACAACAATACCATTAACCCATCACTAACTTCAGCTATGCAGCCAAGAACAGAGGTGTAAAAAAAACACTGACATCTAGTGGTGAAACTATAGAATACTACCTTCATCACCACGTAACCTGGAGTGAGAAGTTTGCAACAAGTGCCTAAGGCACTTGATAGTGGGACACCACAATTGCTCTTTTTGATTTCCCTGCTCAGCAAGTGAGCAGCTTTGTTAGCTTACAGGGGAACTCCAGCTATTTTTGTAATCAACTGGTACCAGAGGGTTATATAGATTTGTAAATTACTAATTTAAAAATCTCAAGTCTCCAGTACTTAGCAGCTGCTGTATGTCCTGCAGGAAGTGGTGTAGTTTTACCAGTCTGACACAGTGCTCTCTGCTGCCACCTCTGTCCATGTCAGGAACTGTCCAGAGCAGGAGAGGTTTTCTATGGGGATTTGATACTGCTCTGGACAGTTCCTATATGTTCGAAATGGACAGAGGTGGCAGCAGAGAGCACTGTTTCATTTAACCAAAAGTAATGGATCATTGATGACTAAGGCTTCATTCATATAAGTTTAGTATGGCATGTGTCTTCTCCACTTCAACTAGCCTTGGTTGGTAGATCTCTCGCTGTTTGGGTATAGGGACAGATGTCTCAATCAAGGCAAGTGGAAGTTACAGATTTGTAATTTATTTCTATTTAAAAATCTCCAGTCTTCTCATACTTATCAGTTGCTGTATGTCCTGCAGGAAGTGTTGTATTCTTTTTAGTCTGACACAGTGCTCTCTGCTGCCACCTCTGTCCATGTCAGGTACTGCCCAGAGCAGTAGCAAATCCCCACAGAAAACCTATCCTGCTCTGGACAGTTCCTGACATGGACAGAGGTGGCAGCAGAGAGCACTGTGTCAGACTGGAAAGAATACACCACTTCCTTTAGGACATACAGCAGCTGATAAGTACTGGAAGATTTGCGCTTTTTAAATAGAAGTAATTTACAAATCAATATAACTTTCTGATACCAGTTGATTTGGAGTACCCCTTTAAGATGCAGGGCTATTCCCCATTAAGACAAATGGCAGCATGGTAGATGCCCAATGTGGTCTATCAGGCACCACTGGTATCAGTCATATGACAAGTTTTTTTTTTTTGAGTTTTAGTCCTATCCCACAAGGCGTTTTTCCCGCTTAGGAGTTAAGGTATCAGTAAAGTTTTGCTTTGGCTGGGAACAGTTCTTGGAGGAATGTCTGCCATAGAGATGAATGTTATTTTTCTTCCACCTGTCACAGAAGCAAGTGCCGCCACCCTTGTAGCTATGGTTCACATGCAGTGTGTGTATACAGGAAACAGCAGTTGTCACATGCATCAATGACCCTCATGACAGCTGCATTTTTGGACTCCTTCAAAGCAATTTACCTTTCTTGTATCTTGGAGACGTTTTAGTTCTGTCTGTCTGGTTGAATCGATGTCTGGGTTATAAAACAGATCTTTAAATAATCTATTGAGGAATTTATAGTTAATAAAGGGGGGGTTCCCTGTATAAAAGCCTTTATCTGCTAGCCAGAGCAGAGAGCAGCTACCCAGCACTTGTCTCATACTGGAGGACCCATTATCTGTAATACTTCATTTGTCCTGTGGGGGTGCTGCAGGGGAACTGAATGCTTATTTTACAGATTCTGATTGATTGATTGATTGATTGATTGAGAAGCATGGTTTAACATATATCATACTCATAGTTAATTAAAAAGAATGGGGAAAAAAGCATACCGATTAAAGGATTCCAGAGGTAATTTTTTCTTAAGGGGGAACTCCAGTGATTTTTTTTTCCCTTTTAAATCAATTGGTGTCACAAAGTTATATAGATTTGTAATTTACTTCTATTTAGAAATCTCCAGTTCTCCAGTTCTTATCAGCTGCTGTATGTGGTGTATCCTTTCCAGTCTGACACAGTGCTGACATGGACAGAGGTGGCAGCAGAGAGCACTGTGTCAGACTAGTAAGAATACACCCCCTTCCCGCAGGAATACAGCAGCTAATAAGTACTGGAAGATTTGAGATTTGAAAATAGAAGTAAATTACAAATCTATATAAGTTTCTGAAACAAGTTGATTTGAATAAAATAAATAAATTATTTTGTCGGAGTACCCCTTTAAAAAACTAAACAATACTTAGAGTCCCATCCAGAGTCCCCACAGGTGCCATACCAGTGCCCCGATCTCTGCTTGCTGCCATGGTGTCCTATCTCAGTCAGTGGTTGGCTAAGCAGGAAGTTCTTAAAAAAAAATTTAACCCCCCCCCATTTAACCTACAGCAGGCCACTTGTGGTGGGACTGGCTAATGGGTTTAGGGGTGTCCCTACTCTTCCCTCATGGCAGATAGATGAAGAGAAGGTTCAGGCAGTGGGATTTTAACATGGCTGAATCTTTTGTTCTCAGGGGAGACAAGCCGCTGCCAGAGGGGGCTGGGAGGCCATTACTAGCATTGATGACCAATAAAAAGCGTAAATGATGTAACTGATAGCGAGAAGGAGAAGAGCCTACCATTGATGTGTGTGTGTCTTGAGACCTTGGATGGAGGTCACCATGACGGGAAGTCAAGGTGAAGTTATGTGACCTTCGGGCCAGAAGATACGTGTGGTTGAGACCAAGAACAGAAGTGCCATCTGCATAACGTGGTTCGCCATCTATTACATTGGGAGCTTGTCTGAAGACTATCATTAAGTCCTCTTGAATTCCATAGTTTACTAGGCGAGAGGAATGTAAAGTGTCAAGCAGTGGGAGCTAAACCGATATGTAATCTAGCTCATCAATAACAAGATATAACACCATGAGGAACCTCGGCTATAAGTCCAGAACATGACAGATATCAATGATGCCCAAAGCAGCTTCGATGCCAGTCATTTAACCAGTCAAGGGGGTCCAATTCTATAACAATGAAAACAGGAACAGCGCCGCACTTGTGGTTGTGTCTGGAATTGCAGCTAAGCTCCACTGATGTGAATGGGGCTGAGATGCAATTCTAGACACTGCCTATGGAAAAGGGTGGCACATTTTCTAGAAAATTTTTATGGAAAACGTTAAGTAAGGTTTGGCCTATGCATCTATCTAGGTATCTCAAGATGGATACTCTATGGCAGAGGTCCTGAACTGGCGGACTGCGGTTCAAGTCCGGCCCCTGCTGCAGCTCAGCATACCTATACACTGAGCTGCGCTGCTTCCCTCTGCACAGTAACTATGAGTGCTCATAACGAGCGCTCATAGTTACCGTGCAGGTTCAGCACTGACAGAGAGGAAGCTATCGGCTCCCTCCCTGTCAGTCACTCTTGTGGCCGCAGCGGTCACAAGAGGCCACTCTGTCCTGTCTCTGCTTTCGGCACTCGAGTGCGGTCACTGAAGCGCCAACACCAGGACAAGGGGAGAGCGGCCTCTTGTGACTGCTGCAGAGCGGCCACAAGAGGGGAGCACAGGGGGGCTATATAACTGGTGGAGCACACAGCAGGGGTGCTATATACTACTGGGGGAGCGCACAGGGGGACTATATACTACTAGGGGAGCAACAGGGGGGCTATATACTACTGGGGAGCACAAAGAGTGGGTCTTTATACTACTGGGGGAGCACACAGGGGGCTATATACTACTGAGGAGTGCACAGGGGGGCTTTATACTACGGGGGAGCGCACAGGAGTCTATATACTACTGGGGGAGTGCACAGGGGGATATATACTACTGAGGGAGCACACAGGGGTCTATAAACTACCGGGGGAGCACACAGGGGGGCTATATACTACTGGGGGAGCACACAGGGGGGCTATATACTACTGGGGAGGTGCACAGGGGGGCTATATACTACTGGGGGAGCGCACAGGGGGACTATATACTACTAGGAGAGCAACAGGGGGGCTATATACTACTGGGGGAGCGCACAGGGGGCTAATACTACTGGGGGAGCGCACAGGGGGGCTATATACTACTGGGGGAGTGCACAGGGGTCTATATATTACTGGGGGAGCAACAGGGGGGGCTATATGCTACTCGGGGAGCGCAACACGTTTACTAATGATGTTCAGCTCGGACCTTCACCTGACAAAAGACCCCGGTAAGTGGACCTGCACTAAAAGTTGTTGAGTACTCCCGCTCTATGGTCTTGTACATCATTATCCATCCCAGTCATATAGTATAATGGGTTCAGCCCCATGAGACCGGCCAGCCTCATTCACTCTCATCTACCTTCAATGAGGACACATTCTCCACTAGGAATAGTCAGCATCTGGCTTCAGAAGCAGCAGGATTCCAGGCATACATGGCGATGGCAAAGGGCATAAACAGCATCACAATACAACAACACCTATTTTCAGTACATTGTTAGGAATCCTGGGAACTACAGGGCCCGAGTCTGATGCCATCGACCTCCATGATGACTAGATCCAGCAGCTGTGAGTGACAGATCACCACACACTATTATTACAATCACTTCCTATTTTGTCATATATAACTTTGTGTAAACAGGAATAAATACGGCA
This sequence comes from Dendropsophus ebraccatus, assembly GCF_027789765.1. Classification (NCBI taxonomy): domain Eukaryota; kingdom Metazoa; phylum Chordata; class Amphibia; order Anura; family Hylidae; genus Dendropsophus; species Dendropsophus ebraccatus. Next base: position 17,994,122 of record NC_091457.1, on the reverse strand, counting down.
CTTAAAGGGAATGTGTCACTATAAAAATGCTCTCCAATCTATCAGCGTCAGGTTATAGAGCAGGAGGAGCTTAGCAGGTTGATATATAGTTTTGTAGGAAAAGATTAATTAGAAATAGTAATTTATTGATTGAAATCCCTACTCAGGAGTTCAGTGGTCGGAGTCACTCATTAGCATGAATACAGAAAGCTGTTAGGACCGCCCACTGGACTCCTATAAATAGTTTTTACAAAATTTTATATTAGTAGCCTTTTAGTTTGTGATCATTGGGTTTCTCCAGTGACACCCCCCCCCCCCTAATCTGATCAATAGAATGAAATAAAAAGTGATGATTACTGGCCTCCTCAGTGCAGTACCCTCCCCAATGATGGCCATGCTCATGTGCCCTGAGAACTATGAGGAAACAAGCCACTATCCCTTGTCCAGAATTTTAGAGGTAGTTTCAGATAATGACTTGAAGCTTTGCCCCGGGTGAAGGAAATCCTAATTACAACTTCCTACTGGAGTTTATTTACTCACAGATAACCTGCACATCCAGTTCTATAGCCCCAGGGTGGCCACTGCTATGGTGCTTCTACAGATCCTCATCATAATACACACCTCAGCTGCTGCAGAACCTCATCATAATGTACACCTCAGCTTCTGCAGAACCTCATCATATACCTCAGCTGCTACAGAACATCATCATAATACACCTCAGCTGCTGCAGAACATCATAATACACCTCAGCTGCTGCAGAACATCATAATACACCTCAGCGGCTGCAGAACCTCATCATACACACCTCAGCTGCTGCAGACCCTCATCATAATGTACACCTCAGCTTCTGCAGAACCTCATCATATACCTCAGCTGCTACAGAACATCATCATAATACACCTCAGCTGCTGCAGAACATCATAATACACCTCAGCTGCTGCAGAACATCATAATACACCTCAGCGGCTGCAGAACCTCATCATACATACCTCAGCTGCTGCAGACCCTCATCATAATGCACACCTCAACCGCTGCAGAACATCATAATACACCTCAGCGGCTGCAGACCCTCATCATAATGCACACCTCAACCGCTGCAGAACATCATAATACACCTCAGCGGCTGCAGAACCTCATCATACACACCTCAGCTGCTGCAGACCCTCATCATAATGTACACCTCAGCTTCTGCAGAACCTCATCATATACCTCAGCTGCTACAGAACATCATCATAATACACCTCAGCTGCTGCAGAACATCATAATACACCTCAGCTGCTGCAGAACATCATAATACACCTCAGCGGCTGCAGAACCTCATCATACACACCTCAGCTGCTGCAGACCCTCATCATAATGCACACCTCAACCGCTGCAGAACATCATCATAATACACACCTCAACTGCTTCAGAACATCATAATACACCTCAGCTGCTGTAGAACCTCATACTACACCTCAGCTGCTGCAGAACATCATAATACACCTCAGCTGCTGCTGCAGAACATTATTATACACACCTCAGCTGCTGCAGAACCTCATCATAATACCTAATCTGCTGCAGAACCTCTTTATAATACACACCTCAGCTGCTGCAGAACATCATAATACACACCACAGCTGCAGAACCTCATGGTATACACCTCAGCTGCTGCACACCTTCATAATACACTCCTTAGCTGCTGCAGAACCTCCTAATACACACCTCAGCTGCTGCAGACCTTTACAAAAAGGTGAAATTGTGTATAAAACAGAAAGTTTTCCTTTATACTTTCCAAAGAGGTTCTGCAGAAGCTGAGGTGGGTATTATAAAGAGTCATTTAGCCTGCGCCAGTTATAGATGAGGCAGCCCTCTATGTCTATGGCACCCCAGCAGTAGTCGGCAGCCATTGCATTCTCCATGTAATCTAATAGACATTAGGAAGCAGCGTTTCCATTGGGAGTGGGCCCTTTTACATAGTGGGACACAAATCAGGTTCCACATATGGTATGTGCACCCCTGTCTCTCTCCACCACCACAGTCCTGCCAATAACCACCTCATCCCTATGTACAGTATATATACTATTTCCTCTATCTGCCCCCTAGTATGGTTCAGCCGGGCCCCAATCTCAATGGGTCTGGTATTATTGGCATCTCCAGGGCAGGTAGTCTTATGACCCAGCATGGGGGGGGGCACCGCCGGACCCTGTAATGTGATATAACTCTGACTGGACGCCAGGAGCTGCGCTCACAGCTGCTGCTTGGCAAATCACTAACTTCTAGGAAAACTTTTACAGGTCCTAGAACGAGAAAGAGAATGTGTTCAGGCTCCGAGGGGTCTCCAGCAAGACTTTACAGACCGGGAGACCCCTGTATGATGGTCCTGGGGGGGGGGGGGGGGGGCATAGGGATACAGAACATAGGCTTGGATACTGATTGCTGTGTGACCCTAGAAGCGGCTGGATACAGTGCAGTCCTCCATAGGGAAATACTACTTCTGTATATTAAAGGGGTTATCCAGCACTACAAAAACATGGCCACTTTTCCCCCTACTGTTGTCTCCAGTTCAGGTGTGGTTTGCAGTTAAGCTCCATTTACTTCAATGGAACTGAGTTTCAAAACCCCACCCAAACTGGAGACAACAGTAGGGGGAAAGTGGCCATGTTTTGTAGCGCTGGATAACCCCTTTAAAGGGTTGTATGAGACTAGAAAAACATGTCTACTTTCTTCCAGAAACAGCACCACTGTTAGCAATGGGTTGTGTCTTGTATTGCAGTCCGCCTCGTTCATGTTTAGACTATGTACTCACCTGTTTTTTTGGTCTGTATTTTTAATCTTAAAAAAAAGAGTCTATTTTTGCCCAGCTGTGGATAAAACTACAACTCCCAACATGCCATGGTCACTATGGTACTTAAAGGGGTACTCCGGCAAGAAAACTCAAATCAACTGGTGTCAGAAAGTGATACAGATTTGTAAGTTACTTGAAAAAGTCTTATCAGCTGCTGTATGTCCTGCAGGAAGTGGTGTATTCTTTCGAGCCTGACACAGTGCTCACTGCTGCCACCTCTGTCCATGTCAGGAACTGTCCAGAGCAGGAGCAAATCCTCTCCTGCTCTGGACAGTTCCTTACATTGACAGAGTTGGCAGCAGAGAGCACTGTGTCCGACTGGAGAGAATACACCACTTCTTGCAGAGCATACAGCAGCTGATAAGTACTGGGAGGCTTGAGATTTCCAAATAGTAGAAAGTAGAATAGTAGAGATCATTTACAAATCCCTTTAAGTGATATATACTCTATTAGGCTATGTTCACACTACGTAAAAAACTGCGCAAACAATGTTATTTGTAAAATACGACCATGTTTTTTACGTAGTGTGAACCCAGCCTTACAGTGTTTCTCTGTGACTCTCTGGTAGTCACAAAACGACAACTTTCATCATGCCCTGAGTGCTAGAGTCATTTGTTCACCAACCTCTAGCTCTCCAGCTGTGGCAAAACTACAACCCTCATCAGGCTTTGGCTGATACAGTACTCTAATGTAGTGATCCCCAATCTAATGCTGCAAAACTACAACTCCCATCATGGACTGATCACTACAGCACTAGAGTAATTTATACTTTAGTACAGTGTTCCCTACCCTGTGCCCCCCCCAGCTGTGGTAGAACTACAACTCCCATCATGCCCTGACAGCATGTCCTTTTGACTCTCTGCCAATGTCTTCTTTGGTATTAGGAGAGATAATACCAATAATCTAGCTGTATAGATCTTTAGTTACCGCCTTAAAGGCACAGTTCGTGTTTTTTTTTCCTGACTTCCCGAACTGCGCCGTCCTGGCTCTGCATAAACAGTGACAGTGATGAAGAGATATACCTGCCACATCAGTCTGATAGTTTGTACACATTGCAGAGTGATGGGAGCGGCCACAGTCAGAGATCGCACGTGATTGATCACCTATCTGCCCCATACTGATGTGGCATTGTGCGCTCCCTGACATGTCCACCGCCACCGCTGCCTCCTCTTGTCTCCCTGATCATCAATACATATTGAAGAAATATCTCCCTCTAAGGCCCCATTCACATAGACTAAGCCGGCCAGGGGCTTTGTTATGTGCAGGGATTAAGCCAGTAGAGCCATCAATCTGAATAATGTCAAGGAAGACAGATGAGGAGGGTCTCAGGACATCGGGAGGGGAAGATGCGAATTGTAAATGTCTTAACTCTTCCAGTGCCATAGGACCAGAGTTGATCTGATGTGCACGGTGGATCAGGTGCAATACAATACAATTCCTTTAATAGGTGGTGGATAGAGATGAGCGAATCGTGAGCATATTTGGGTTTGTCTGATCCCGAAATCTCGGCATTTGATAACCGGTGCCTGGCAAACATGGATACAGCCATAGGCCCTTTAGCTTTGGCTGTCCAGGCATGATGGGAATTTTCTGAAGTTTTTTTGAAGTCTCAGGGTGGGTTCACATTGAAGAAGTTCCGGTGGATTCCGCCGCTCATTCCTGCTCGTGTCCGCGCGCATCTTCGTCTGTGCCATAGACTCAATTCTATGGGCAGGCGAATTCCGCCATCCGCTAAAAGAATTGACATGTGTATTTTTTTGGCAGGCGGCAGAATCCACCTGTGCATAGAATTGAGTCTATGGCACAGGCGGAGATGCGCGCGGAATCCACCTGACTTTCTGCGCACTGATTACTCAATGTGAACCCACCCTTATTAGAAAAAAGGCTAATAATTCCTATTCAGTATAAATTTAAGGCTATAATCTCATGGCTGTAAAGTTATGGTCAGTTTTTCGGCCATTTGCTGTTCAAAAACATCTGTGAGGTGATATAGTCACCAATAAGGTTTAATCAGGGGCAGATTAACTTTACTATGGGCCCCGGGCTGGTCACCAAGCTTGGGCCCCTCCCCCTAACCCACTGTTACTATGGCGGCACTAACTTAAGTCTTTTTCCTCCATAATGCAACCTGTAAAGGACCTGTGGTGACATCATTGTCACATGATAAGGTCCTTCAATATATTCTGTAATGTTACTGCATTGTCTCCTGAATGCAGTTTTGCCCTAATTTGCGCAAAATTGTGGTAAAAAGCAGCGATTTTTATGCAAATCATGACTGAACATAAGTCTGTTTGGGGGGCCATGGGCCCCTCAGGAGCTCAGGGCCCTGGGCTACCGCCCGAAACGGACCTATTATAATCCACTACTGAAGGTTATAATACTTAAGCAATACTGTCACAACGTTTTGATTGTTTGGGGTCTCAGACCCCCACTGATCAAGAACGGGGAGAAGCGGACTGTAGCACCCTTCACTCCCCGGCTCACAATGATGTCTTCCTTCATGGCTTCATAAGACTATTAGGAAGCTGGACTGAGCGGGTAGGTGAAGTGCGCTACCACATGTTTTTCCCCATCTCGTCCTCCTGATTGGTGAAGGTCTCAGAGACCCCAACCAATCACTTTACAATATATCCCACTTGACCGATTAGAGTTGAGGACAGAGACGAATGATGTGAACACCATCAAAATGGCGGATTGTATTAGCCTTCACTAGAATGTCATCCTTGGCACTATTCCCAGTCCTCCCTGGAAAGTGTCCGACCCTTATCTCTACAGTCAGCTATCCCTAACACTAGGCCCAGAGATAACCTGTCGCCTTTGAATGGTTCTTGTGATGCAGTCCTATCAATAATGTAGGTTGTCATTCAGTGCCGTCCTTATCTCTTCACTCAGCGTAAGGACGGGTAAAGAACACCAAGTGCCGGAGCCATTAGCCTTGTGTTTCCCCATAAACATACGCAGGGGTCATGTTTTCACCATTGTATTAGTTATTGATCATCACTCGTGGGACTGAAGTGAACTATCAAGCCGTCCTCTCAAACCGTGGGAGAAAAGTAGTGAAGGGTTTGTCAAGAGTTTTGTGTCATGGCAGATTTTCACAGGGACCAGTCATACAACGAGCGCTATACACCAATTATTGGCGGCCTCCCGACTTAACGTGTATATACACTTAATACTATAGTTGGGGAAACCTGGTCAAATCCGCCACATAAGGGAACACATGAAAGTTCGGCTGAGTATACATTTATGATTCATGTGTATGGGAAGGATGGGAGCAATATAATTCGGCTGAACAGTTATTAAAGGTGTTTAGACGCCTTTAACCATGACAAACTGGCGGAGAGAAGGGTTAGAGAAGGGCCGATCAATATTGTAAACAAGCACCGATCTGCTAGATCTGAACTCTGGTACATGGCCCGATAATCGTTTAGCAAGGGCTGCATGGACATTGTTAGCCATGTCCGTGCTGCCCTTGCCCAAACAGTTATTACTTCACATGTCCACATTCTCACTCTTCTCCTGTAATCACCGGGCACTGCAGCATCAGAGCGGCCTGTCTAAGCTGACAGGCCGCTTAGCCAATCATTGGCTGAGCGACCTGTCAGCTCAGACAGGCCGCTCTGAAGCTGCAGCGCACAGTGCCGGGACGATCACAGAGCACAGAAGACCAGGAAAATAGACAGGTCAAGTATTAACTTTTTGGGCAATCGCCAGCCATCGGCCACGCATCGCTATTATACGTAGCGATGCATGGTTGGCAGGTGATGATTTTAGGTCAGGGCCGTTTCATCGGCTGATCATTGTCTTTATTTCAAGGAGAGATAATCGGCAAAATTGGGCCAATTCGGCTGATTACGCTCTGTGTAATAGGGCCTTTAGACATGTCGAATATCTGATCCTTTTCTTCTAAGAAGGTCCCAGTATCAATGGGCAGATTGGTTGTGAACATCGCTTAGACACAATAAATAGGAATCAATGTCTATTGCTCCTAAGTATGAAGAACGTCTTGTAGTACAAAGTGACATGATTGATCACCATTACACTTCAATGGCCGTTTGATGTCACCATCTTCACAACTTCTCCCTTTAAGAAGCTACGTGATAAGCGTCTACATCAAATGAGTTGGGACATCTTACTAAAAGCCTCTAATGTAGTGAGGGATGAGGGCTCGGGGAGACCAAGCATGAAAGATCAGGTTTCTGTAAGTAGGACCAGTTATAGCCACCCAGGACATCCATGGGCTCCTTCTCTCGGGTGACATTCTTTCAAAAAATAAAAAATATTCTTTACCCAAGTAAATAGGGAACTTATAGATGGGACTAGGATCCAGATGGGTCTAATAGAAAAAAATCTGAAATATTTCGAGATTGGCCAGACTCATAGTTTTTCACCTTGTGATTGACATTCAGAACTAGGAATTATACTGTGATAAACAGGTGTATACAGTGTTAGGATCAGTAATGTAATGTATGTACACAGTGACCCCACCAGCAGAATAGTGAGTGCAGCTCTGGAGTATAATGCAGGGTGTAACTCAGGATCAGTACAGGATAAGTAATGTAATGTATGTACACAGTGACCCCACCAGCAGAATAGTGAGTGCAGCTCTGGAGTATAATACAGGATGTAACTCAGGATCAGTACAGGATCACTAATGTAATGTATGTACATAGTGACCCCACCAGCAGAATAGTGAGTGCAGCTCTGGAGTATAATGCAGGGTGTAACTCAGGTTCAGTACAGGATAAGTAATGTAATGTATGTACACAGTGACCCCACCAGCAGAATAGTGAGTGCAGCTCTGGAGTATAACAGAGGATAAGTGCTGAATACGTAATGTAAAGTATGTACTAAGCACCTTTAACTACATTGCAGCTATCTATGAATAAGTGTCCCTGTAATATCCAGGGCTCCTGACATCCAGTCCAGTAGTAACAGTGTCGAAAAAGAATCCATGACCACTCCGCTCCCAGTATCTGTAATTTTATATCATGGGAGGCGTCGCTGGGCTGATCATTAACCAGTTACAAAATGGCTTAATATTTCAACAGTGTAAATTCTTCTTACAAGCCGCCAGATGGGGGAAGGGGGACGGCAAATAATCAGATTGAGTTGCAGCCTTAAATAAATTGGGAAGAGGGACAGGACGCATGTATGTGATGTGCTAATGGACATGCCGCCCCTTCTGTTCTACATAATAAGTTGCTACATAATGATTTTCCTCAGCTGCTGCCCGGCTATAAGGAGACAGGTGTTTGGCTAGTCCCTCTGAAGTGTTGGCCGCAGTCATTCTCGGCAACCAAACCTGACATCCGATGCCGGGAGCAGTTATGTGGCGGCGCAGGCATGTAAGCTATCCCCCTGGAGTTGTGTCTTTATTAATTTAGTTAGTCAGCAGCTATTGTTTGGTAAGAGTCGTAGCTTAGGGTACAAACACACACACCGTATCGCTGCGTATTTTCTGCTGCGATACGCAGCAGATTAGATCTAAATAACTGAACACAGCATCAAATCTGCTGCGTATACGGTGTGTGTGTGTTTGTACCCTAAAGGCTGAACTTCTGTGCTACAGAATAATCCTATACCACCTATATGAATGGCTGTCCTTGGATACAGTCTAAAAATCCTATTGGTGAATGGACAGAGAACGACAGATCCCAGCAGGGACCCGTACCTGTAAAGGGGTCATCCAGGATGAGAAAAATAACGCCACCGCTGTCCTTAGTTTGTGTTTGCTATTGCAGCTCAGTTCCATTGAAGTAAATGAAGGTGAGTTGTAATACCGCACACATGAGGATTTAATGGGATTATCCCAAGATCCTAAGGGCCCTATTCCACCGTTAAATCATTCGAATCTAAACGATAATCGTTCGGTTGATATACAGTTAACGATTAACGACCGAACGAGAAATCGTTGATCGCTTTATAAGACCTGGACCTATTTTTATCGTTGCTCGTCGCAAAACGTTTGCATTGAATAAGACGTCGTTCGCAGTAGATACGAACGCAATAGCAAAAAAATAGCGAAGAAAAAACTATCGCAATTACGATCATAAGTAACGATTATCGTTCCATGGAAATGAGTGAACGTTTTCAGATCTTTCGTAATAGCGGTCGTTTGAGATCGTTAATCGTTAACGATTATGCGAACGATAATCGTCCGGTGGAATAGGGCCCTAAGTTATATACTGTACTATCCACATGATGGAGGATAACTGTCTCATTAAAGGGGTCTGGCCAAAAGGACCCCCTCGGAGGTCATATGTGTAAGGGCTCAGGAATAGAGAATAAATTAAAGAGGAACTATCAGCAGATTCGGGACATCCCCCGTTGCTGTGTACCTGATGTTTGCAGCATCTGTCTTCTTTGTGCCGCCAGTCCCCCTGTTTTTGAGCAATTTGGTTGAGATCAAACATGCTAATCAGCTCCTTAGGAGAACTGGGGGGGTTCCTTGGCCCCGCAGTGCACCCCCTCAGCCCACCCACAACCTCTTTCAGCTTATTTTACATATTCATCAGGGGCGCCTGGGGAAGTCCCGCTGGGCAGGTTCCAGATTGGGTGAGCTGGGGTAGAACGGCCGTGATGTCCCCCATGGCAGCTGTTTAAACTTGGCGCCAGCTGCTATGCACAGTAGGTGTCGCAAAAAGATGCGGGGGGCGGGTTTACGGGGGGGGGGGGGTACTCTGTGGGGCAGAGGAATGCCCCCAGTGCTCCTAAGAAGCTGGTTATCACAATGCTCAAAAACAGCGGGATTAACAGCAAAAAGACAGGTGCTGCAAATATCAGGTACACAGCAGCAGGGGGATATCAGCAGGTTCGTTTGCACAAACTGATAGTTTCCCTTTAAGCAATCTGTGTTCTCCTATGGCATCTAGGGGTACCGCCCAAGACAAGCCAACTTCCATATCCGTGACGGACTTGCCTCTTGGTGACAGCCTGCTCAGCCAACCACTGGCCATGGAGGGACAGCACCATGGGCAGTGATTAGCTGAGCGAGCTGTCACTGGCAAGATGAGGCCGTCTCGGAAGTGGAGGTCGGATCGATCAGCCAAGGATCTAAAGATGACGGAAGAAAACACAGGGAGAGCGTCAAAAATAAGAATACGCTGTTTCTTATGGTATCCCCATGGCCAGCAACATAGAAAGTTATTTTGAGTGGAATACCTCTTTAGGCAATGTTCACACAGTGTAATGAGTTCGGAAACCTATGGCTATAGTGGTCATCGATCACAACAGCCATAAGTTTCCGAATTCATTTATTTCTATTAATTTCAATAGAACAACGGCCGTTGTTGTGCACACAGTGCATCATAGACTTGTTCATTATTTTACACAGCTGCAGTAAACATTGACCGTATAAAATAATGAATGTCTATTTTTTACGCCTGCAGTTTGTGAACAACGGCCTTAGAAAATAGACTGTGTGTGGCCGTCCTGACGGTTGTAATGTGAAGGAAAGTCAATGGTTAATTATTTTTCATTCACACCCATATGACCAGCAGACCTCTATGGCTGTATAATAATGTTCCTATGGCTGATAAAGCATTAACGGCCGGAGGAACACATAATACAGAAGCCGTTGTTTGACACTCAAACAACGGCCTAAGCTTTCTGAGGCCCGATGAACAGTCATAAATATGTATAATGCACGAACAGCCCATCAGTCACACGCAATCAAGCAATTTAAGACGACAAAATTCTATAAAGCCGGCCCGCAAATACTGTCCATATGTACCATCATGTGCATTAGCCCATAGACTTTAATGGGTCTGACACTGTTCACAATTGCAGACAGTATGCAGCCCATATTCTACAGTAGTGTGCAAGGGGCCTTATAGTTAGTGTCTCGTTGTTGCCCATGGCAACCAATCACAGCTCAGCTTTCATTTTACCAGAGTAATGTGAGAAATGAAAGCTGAGCTGTGACTGGTTGCTATGGGCTTACTTGCTCTCTGTTTACAAGAGCTTACGCTTAAATATATACTCGATATATAGGTGATATGGGGGAGATTTATCAAACATGGTGTAAAGTGAAACTGGCTGTTGCCCCTAGCAACCAATCAGATTCCACCTTTCATTTTGCAAAGAGTCTGTGAGGAATGAAAGGTGGAATCTGATTGGTTGCTAGGGGCAACTGAGCCAGGTTCACTTCACACCATGTTTAATAAATCTCCCCCTATGTGTATTAATATAGTGACTATGGGTACAGCTTTGTACAGTGAATTATTAGGCTGGGTTCACACTGCGTTTTTGCAATCCATTTTTTGAAGAAAAAAAACACAAAAAAAAAAACGGATGAAAAACGGATGCATTTGTGTGCATCCATTTTGATCCGTTTTCCCATTGACTTCCATTATAAAAAAAATGGATCAAAACGGATCCATTTTTTTTTTGACGGACACAAAAACGTTGCTGACACTATCTTTTTTGTCCGTTAAAAAAAAAAGGGATCCGTTAAACGTATGCTAAAAACGCAGTGTGAACCCAGCCTTACAAACATATGTTTTATTTCTTCCCGCTGCTCATATATCGCCAACATATTCTGGTACGGCATCTCATGCTCAGCCAAATTGTGCTCTGCTCCACATCTTCATGCAATATGATGCTGCTTAACCCGACCTGTCACTTTCTAGCTGTTGCAAAATGACAACTCTCATCATGCCCGGACAATTAATGGCCATTCTGGAAGCGTTACTGTGGCTTTGAACAAATAAAATGTCAAAATTTCATAGGTCACACAGACATATTAAAAGTTTTGATCAGGGGGTTTCTTTGCTGTGACCACCATCGACTGTTAGGTATAGCTGGGAGAAGGGCCTGGCTGTACGCTTCACTGTATCTTAAATAGCATTTTCACTTTAAGGGTGGGTTCACATTGAGGAATGTGAACCCACCCTAATGGTGCTGCAATGAAAATCATAATCTGTGGACAGGTGTGGTGCTGTTTTGGAAGAAAGCAGCCACATTATTCTAATCTTGTACAACCCCTTTAAGGCCAATAACAGATATGGCTATCCCATTCCCCCTACTCACATAATAACCTATCTGTAAGTATCCACAAGGCTAAACACTATGAGGACAGTGTGAGCACCCCCTAGAGCTGCTGCTGTCAAACTACAAGCTCTTCAGCTTTCGTTGCATGATGGGAGTTGTAGCTGGTTTCAAAAAGTTATATAGATTTGTAATTTACTTCTTTTGAAAAATCTGAAGTTTTCCCATACATACCAGCTGCTGTATGTCCTGCAGGAAGTGTTGTTTTATTTTAAGTTTGACACAGTGCTCTCTGCTGCCGCCCCTGTTCGAGACAGGAGCCATCCAGAGCAAGAAAGTTTTTCTATGGGGCTTTGATACTGCTGTGGACAGTTCCTGACATGGACAGAGGTGGCAGCAGAGAGCACTGTGTCAGTCTGAAAAGAAAACACCACTTCCCGCAGGACATACAGCAGCTGATAAGTATGGGAAGACATGAGATTTTTAAATGGAAGTAAATTACAAATCTATATAACGTTCTGAAACCAGTTGATTTGAAAGAAAAATATTTTTACTGGAGTACCCCTTTAAGCCTAATTTTTGCTGGATCCAGATGAAAACCTTTTAAAAAAAAATCAGGTGTGTGTGTGTGTGTGAAAGTAAAGTAAACTTATAAAAATGTGCAACTTTTAGCCGGTCTGCGCTAGGTGCCCCATAGTGTATTTATACTTTCAGGGCATGATGGGAGTTGTAGTTTTGCAACAGATTGGAAGCCCCAGGTTGGGGAACACTACTCTAGCAACTTGCTGTGTACGTTGCCAGGGCATGGTGGGGCTAACTGTAGTTTTGCATCAGCTAAGGGGTCACAGGTTGGGACCACTACCCTAGGTACTCCCTGGAGTATACATACCAGAGCTTGACATACATGTAGCATATATATACACATGTGTGTCTCATGGGGGTCACTGGCTACTCTGATGCCTTGGGTGGTAGTGGTTATGGTATGTATGAGGGTGGTGGTATGTATATAGTGGTAGTGGTCGGGGGCTAGTATTAGGGTCTTCTCTTGTAGGGTGTATCCAACATCAGGGGTCCCATTTTGACTTTTGCATTAGGGACCATTATCTTCTATAAATGATGGAAGTTGCTGGAGCTCATGTCGCCGGTGCCCTGTGGGTGGGCTTGTGTATGAAGTCATCTATTTTTGGGATCCCTGTATCATCGCAGCCACCACTTTACCATCTAAATTTAGCCCCATTGTGTTTTTTAGCTCCTTTGTTGTTCTCAGCATTCGATGTTTTGCCAGAATTTGCTATTAATCAGCCTGGCATCATTTATAGATCTGGTGTCACGTAGACATGATTAAAGGGCCTTGTCCTCCCACGTAAGTACATGGCGCGGCTCTCTGCGAGATTGGCCAAAGGCAATGAGTAGGAGGGAGCGCAAACGCTTTATAGAGAACATGTGTGAGCCAGGAGCGAACTGTGTGCAACCACAGAGACTGGTCAGTCATCTTACATGAGGGGGTCCTAATATACTCTATTATTATGGATGGTCACAGCTTTGATGGTAGCTGACATGTTCTGTAAATTATCAGTAGTTAGTTGAGGAAGTTGATGGGAGTTTATTTCCTCAAGATGGCAGCAAGATGATGTCAGGGGCCATGGGTGATTGATGTGTCGTGTCTCCAGGCCTTGTGGGTCATCTGTCCCTTCTCATAGCACTGGGTACACAATGTAGGAGAATTTACTCTACAGTGCCACCTACTGGAGATAACTTCTCTTCAAATAAGGGTCCTATTAGACCAAAGCCCCTTTTACACGTAATAATTATCGTTTAAAGATTCACTATAACGATCGATTGCTAGTAATAACTAGTGATTCTGTAGTAAATGATTCTGAGGCTATTACATTCCCAGATTACTGTTATGAACGATTGTTTTTACGTCGTTTAGCGGTCGCTAAATTTTCCTCAGGACAACTCACACAACATGTTTTATTGGAGAACGACTTATTACACGAACGATAATTTTTCAACATGTTGAAAAACCGAACTGAACCATTTTTAGTTCATCGTTTGATCGTTGGGTGTTATTACACGGACAGATTATCGCCCTTATTCGATCGTTATATGGAATTTTTAAACGATAATCGCTCCGTGTAATGGGGCCTTAAGCCATTTCTAACAATTAACAATAAACGATCACACACAAGATTGTATATTGTTAACGTGAAATCGTTCACCATATTACACAGAACGGTAGTTGGTAGTTACGATCGTTACTATGATCGTTACTCCATCTGATCCCAGCAAAGGAAGGAACTATTTGGAATTACACTGAACAAATGCGGAATTACAGCGAACAATTATTGAACGATTAACTATGATTTTAGGGAGGTATTACATGAGACGATCGAAAAAACGTTTGATCGTTTGATAGAATCTGGACCTATTTTCATTATTGATCGTTCACAAATCGTCCGAGCATCGTTTGGTGTAATAACAAATTGTTCGCTCGTCAGTCGGGAACAGACGAGCTCAAGAACAATCGTAAGTAATAATCATCGCCCTGTGTAAAAGGCTGAACGATTAAGATCGTTCGTCATAGCGGTCCTCTGAGACCGTTTATCGTTAATTGCCGAAAAATCGACTACTGTAATGCCACCCGTAGGGTCAGATCTAAATGAACGATAAACGACACACAAACGATTTTTCGATCGTTGCCTGAAATTACATAGGACGATTATCGTTTCAATTCGAACGATATAACAATTTTCTGCATGATAATTGTCCTAAGTAATAGGGCCCTATGTTTTCCACCCTTAAAGCGACTCTGTACCCACAATCTGACCCCCCCAAACCACTTGTACCTTCAGATAGCTGCTTTTAATCCAAGATCTGTCCTGGGGTCCGTTTGGCAGGTGATGCAGTTATTGTCCTAAAAAACAACTTTTAAACTTGCAGCCCTGTGCCCTATGGGCATGGCTTAGAATATCTGTGCCCTAACTTTGCACCACCCCTCCGTCCCTCCTCCCCACCCTCTTCATCATTAGGAATGCCACTGGAACATTTTCTCCATACTGAACATTTGCACAGGTGTCTTAACGATCCAGCCCATGTGTCGAGCTAACACAGCTGACGAATAGTAGGCAATCTGCCTGGAGCATTCCTAATGATGAGGAGGGACAGAGAGATTGTGGCAGCCTAATGCATACACAATCTAGGCCACGCCCATAGGGCACAGGGCTGCCAGTTTAAAAGTTGTTTTTTAGCACAAAAACTGCATCACCTGCCGAACGGACCCCAGGACAGATCTTGGATTAAAAGCAGCTATCTTAAGGTACAAGTGGTTTGGGGGGGACAGATTGTGGGTACAGAGTCGCTTTTAAGGACATTGAGACATGACAAGGGATTACCCTTCAATCCCTTTCATTTTTGCGTTTTTGTTTCCCTATTATTGTCTTACAGCTTCCATTTTACCATAATATTTTTTTTTTACTCAATTCAGGTAAAAAAAATAATAACAAAGCAATAAAAAAAGCAACTTTTTGTTTATATGCAGTGCACTTTATTTTGTAAGCCAGTACGATTACAATAGCGACCAACTTATTAGTTTTCTTTTAAACATTTTAAACTTTTTAACTTTTTCTTTAAAAAAATTATTAAAAGGGTACTCTGTAATGCTGCGTTTACACGAAACGATAATTGGCCCGATCGTACGATTAACGATGTCGGAGTAACGATTTTTTTTCATAACGGTCAGCATTTAGACGGTACGATATATCGTACGGAAATTACATCTTCATGTACTAGTATGTTAATGAGGTAGCTGACTGGGCAGCACGGTGGCTCAGTGGTTAGCACTTTAGCCTTGCAGCGCTGGGGTCCTGGTTTTAAATCCCACCAAGGGCAACATCTGCAAAGAGTTTGTATGTTCTCTCTGTGTTTGTGTGGGTTTCCTCCCACACCCAAAAACATACAGATAGGTGAATTTAGATTGTGAGCCCTATTGGGGACAGGGAGCAATAATTGGCAAAAACTATGTAAAGTGCTGCGGAATCTGTGTGCGCTATACAAATAAAAGCATTATTAGCTGCATCCACACATTCATCATGAGGGGATGTGACTGTAATAGACAGAAATATTGACATTTAGAGGATACCCACAGGATATAACCTAAATGTCTGATACATGTTAGACCCCCACCTACCTTTACATCTTGGACCCCCAGTTCCTTATGGCCCACAGCGGTCAGGAAGACGAAAACATCTGAGCTGCCTTTTTTACACATTTTGCATAACTCCCATTGACTTTAATGGGAATTGCGTACAACAACAGAGCACCACAAGACACAATGTTTCCACTAAACCATGGGTCTCCAAACTGCGGCCCTCCAGCTGTTGCAAAACTACAACTCCCATCATGCCTGGACAGCTAAATGTTTGGATTTGGCTGTCCAGGCATGATGGGAAATGTAGTTTTGCAACAGCTGGAGGGCCGCAGTTTGGAGACCCATGCACTAAACCTTTCAGTGGAAGAATAGGGAATCACACATTGGCACCAAAACTGTCTTTGAAAGGCCCCTTTTCTGAACTTCAGTACCACAATGGTATACATGTGGTGGTGTACATGTCCATGACCACTAGGGGTGCTATTGCTTTGGACACAGCTCAGGACCACAATCGTCAACAGTCCTTATTTTGACAGGACAGTCTCTTGCACTGGACTGCAAAACGGTCTGAATTAATGGAAACTCTCAAACATTAACATTTTGGAGGTTCTTCTGGTTGGCTATGGGGTTTCAGCTCATTTATCCCCATTCAAACCTTCACTGATTTGTGTCAGTTTTTATTTAATTTGATGCATTGATGCAATAAATAAGCAAAGATTGTCTACATCCCCCTCCTGATATGTTACAGCTAAAGTCTGTGATCTTCCACAACCACTGACCAGACTGAAGTCAATCCCCTCCGGCACTTTTCAGGGATTGTTTGGGTGTTATACGTTCTTCTCCTTAATGCGTCGCGTCTCTTGATCTTCTGGTTTTTTGCAACTTTGTAATTTTTTACAATTATCATTAGAGGGGGATTTACTAGTGTCCAATTTTATACAAAACCAAGCTTTTTACATACCATGTTATTTTACTCATTATATCCCATCAGAAAGGCAATCTTCGTGGACTTCTGTATAGCTAAATGGGTGTAATACCATTGCAATAACCGTTATATAGATGAGTATGGAGACCTCCTGACTCCAGGATTGGACTTAATGAATTTCAATGGGTCGATCCTTTTGTTATCACGGTGATGAGTCTGGCAGTGGCTTACCCACCGCTTCAATTCATTGGCCAAGCCAAGCGCTCGTGTGTGTGAAGAGATCAGGAGAGACAGCTGAGCATTTGTTGACTATCTTTATAATATGGGAGTCAGAAATTGTGAGGGGGTTCATGTTTCACCCTAACCATGTTGTACTTAAAACATAGTGTAAAGGCTGGAAAACTCCCATGTTGCATGGTAGGACTGGCCCATCTACATTGTGCATAATTTGTTTTTTAGAACAACCCATAGAAGACCACTTTTTAATGAAATTGGTGGTCTTTTTCTGAAAGACATTTTAAGGGACTTCCTCATGGCATCTCCCGAGGTGATATAAGAATCGGGTAGTTGGAGTTCATCAGCTTGATAGTTGTGTTCTTGGGAAGGAACAAGAAGCGTCTAACTGGCTTAAAGTCCGAATAAGAGGGCCTGACCAGTACTGTAAGCGAGTGCCAATCTGCTAGGTCGGCACTCGTTTAAGGCCTTATTCTACCAACAGATCTGACGAGAGATTATCTGCCAAAGATTTGAAGCCAAACCCAGGAGTGGATTTAAAAAGAGGAGAAATCCAGTCTTTCCTTTATGACCTGTTCTCTCATTATAGTCTGTTCCTGGGTTTGGCTTCAAATCTTTGACAGATAATCTGTCGTCAGATCTGTTGGTGGAATAGGGTTACAGAGTCTATAAGATGGCTCGATAATCATGCGGCCAGGGCTACCCTTTCATTTAATCGGTTGCACATCTCCTATTACACAGAGAGATATGTGGTCATTGGTGGATTCTTTTTTGACATGTTGGAAGACTGCGATCAGCTGACAAGCCACCATTTGCTCGCCTTGCTCATTGCTGGCTCTTTGAAGCAGAGAGATATCTGCTTGACTTGGCAGATAATCTCTCCGTGTAATACAGCCTTAACTCTTATTGGCAACAGATGCATGCTCCACCAATCTGGGCTAGCTGTCAGCCAAGCAGTCATCTAAAGTTTATGGCCAGCTTAAAGGGAACCTGCAAAGTAGAACTCTTGCCTGTTCTACAAATTGGCATGGAGAGACACATTTCATGTTGGGTGGTATAGAGTGAGTGGCAACCGTTAATCATTAGGATGAGTGCATTTGATTATCGGTGGTTGAAGAAGTTGGATGTATCCCTATGGAGTCCAGGGAAAACATGGATACAGCTTATAGCTCTATTCGACACCCATTGAGTTCATGGAAAAGAACGTTTCTTTATTAATAGGACTGAAGCAAGAAACCCGCTAGGCGTTGCGCGTAGTACGTTGTACTGTCCAAGGATAGAGTGCATGTCTTCGTGCCAATCGGAAGAACAGAAACAGTTCATGGATTTCTTCCGATTCTGGTTTATATTTCCATGCTTATAACCATAGGTACATGAGGTTCTGGTACCCACTTTTCCTCAAGCCTCATACCCGTATTCACAACTAAGACAATCATGAAGAACAGAGGAGTCAGGCATTGAGCGTTGAGAGCCATGCTTAGGTCCTCTCCACCCAATAAGGACTAGAATATGGTCACCTCTCCATAGTACCCATGGCAATGACAGAGGCTGCCTATATGCCATTCACAGTCTTGGTTTTACACTTCAGTGCCCCCTTGTTGTAACAGATGATAAGTACACTTATCTCCTAACACATACATGGTGGATGGGCCTTCATTACTCAATCAGGTCACTGGGCCAACACATCGTAAGGCTTCTGTGCCACATAGGATGAAAGGACATTTAACAAGCCCTCCCCATGGTCCATAGTCTGGAATCTGCAGATAACCATCCATATATCGCCTCACCTTTGTCTAGGTGTGAGACCTAATGCCACCTCGCACCTCGGTGATGGTCCACCTTACAATGAGTTTTTATGGGCCAAATTTCATGAACATTTATCCAAGGTATTAAAGAGGAGCAATGAAGTGTTCACAAGTAAGCTGCTATCTTTGAAGCCATTCTGTGTTCCCAAAGGTGTCAGGGGTAATGGAGTGATGAGAATTTTTTCTTCACAACCAAGTGCAGATACCTGTCCAGCAATGGATGATCCATCTCATTTAATGGCCCAGCTATAATGGATGTGGCTTAGGGTATAATGGGACTTGCTGGTTCCTTAACTAATTCGTTCTCATTGACATTCAGTAAACATGAGAAGTGTCAGGCCGGGGTCCCAAGGGGCTATTAGGTGGCCGTAAATACAGAGTCTTTGATCATGCCAAATAGCTTGACAGTGCAATGCCATGAAGCTTTCACGAGGACAAAGAAGAGGCGAAGCAGTGGAGGAACATCACCTCTTCGTCTCTATGTCCATGGGAAAACACTTACCTGTTACTTATCCCAAACCCATTCATGGGCAAAGACCATAACCGTCTCTATCACGCCCCTATCTCTGATCCTGCAAACCGTACAAATGTTTACATCAACTACAAAGAAACTTTGTACTTGTGCAAAATTAAAACCTCTGAGAGCTTGAGAATTCCTTATTCTTGGACTTTTCTTTTTTTTTTTTTTACAGATCTTTGTAGCCGACTCGTTCTCAAAGAGACCACAAAATAAACATGAAACGCTCAAAAAGAAAGACCAAAGAGTGACGTTCCCGAAGGATCTAAGCCACCAGTGCATGTCTGTACACCCGGCCCCGCTCAGCTATCGAGCTGGTATTATAGCATCGAGTGGAAATTATTAGACCTGGTAATAAAGGGTTAAGGTTTGGTAAGCAACAAAAAGCCATTATCCCCTCAAAGTAATTTTAGAAGAACTTTTTATTACGCAACAGCTTGTACTATGAAGACTCCTCCTGTTTACATGTGGTTTGCAGTTAAGCTCCACTCACTTCAATGGAACTGAGTTACAGAACTCTCCCAAACTAGAGACAAGAGTGGTGTTGTCTCTGGAAGAAAGTGGCCATTTTTTTGTAGAGCTGGATAATCCCTTTAAGGACCATTTCTTCGGCTGCCCTACTATTGGCCAGAGCAGAAAGGATCTTGAGTAGCCGTGAGCGAATTGGCCAAATGTTTTTGTTCTGCAACGTTTATCCGAACCTTAATGCTCGACATTTGACTCCTGGTGTCTGGAGAAGTTGGTTGCACTCCCTGGAATACAGCCTATGGGTGGGTTCACACTCTGGAATCTGTGCTGAGAAGTTCCAGAGGATTCCATGGCTCGTACCTGCCCACCCTAGGAATTCGCTCCTAGGGTGGGCGAATTCTGCCATCTGCCAAGTCAATTCTTTCGGTGGATGGCAGAATAGGCCTGGCCCTAGAATGGTGTCTATGGCATGGGTGGAGATGCGTGCCGCCGCGAGCGGGTATGAGCAACAAAATCCGCCAGAGCTTCTCCGCGCACATTCCGTACTGTGAACCCACCCTATGGCTGCATCCAAACACTCCAGATGTCAGGAGTCAAATGCCGAGTATTCGGGTTTGGACGAACGTTGCAGAACCCGAACTTTCGGCCACTTTAACACTAATCTTGAGGCTTTTAGATGTCATTATGGTAAATGGGGAATTGAGGTTACTTAATCCCTGCAGAGACTACATGACTTGGATGACTTAGTATGATCTATTTTGCACAGTCACCCATAGATTTCAATAGGCACTGTGTAAGGCTGGGGCTGCACAGTGATTTTGGCCGTGAATGGCTGACCATGGAATAGGTGGCTGGACAGAGGCGGCCAGAACAAAAACTACTCTTTACAGTGGACATTTGCTTTGGCCTATAGACACGATCCTCCATTCTATGATGTATATAAGACCTATAAGGTTATATGAATAGGTTGTCTTATTCCCAACCTATGTGAGTGCAGCAAGGTACGGA